>NC_134855.1:68924721-69245971 GCF_049852395.1 Peromyscus maniculatus bairdii
AAGTAGAAAGAAATGAGGAGAAATGAGAATCTCAACTCCTGCCCTTTCATGGACTCTTGTTAAAGATCCTAAATGCAGGTTCCTCGAAACAGAATCAACAGCTACAGTTTATAAGCTTATGCCATTCCAGGCAATTTTTATATCCCTATTTCTTAAATTTTCCTAGTTATTTGAATGCAAGGGTGGGGGTCAGTTTCGTGTCCCCCACCCCCCTGCCATTTGCATGTCATACTTGGCATGAAACCCGGTTTTTGAGATAGAGTGTCACATAGCCCAGGCTGGTTTTTAACTTTTTGTGGCCAAAGATGACTGACTGGTCTTCCTGTCTCCTCCTCCTCCTAAGTGCTGGGAATTCAGGTTGTATCACCAGACCAAGTTTATGTGGTGCTGAAGATCAAACTCAGGGCTTCATGCATGCTTAGGCAAGCATTCTGCCAATTGGGCTGTATTCTCAGACTTAATGTGGGCGATTTTTAAGCTGAGATCTAAACAAGTTGTTATGTAGTCATATCAGGGTTCAAAGTTAAGTTCAAGTAAATGCCCCTGTCTTTCATTTCTCTCTTCCCTGCCCCAGTCTCTGACCAAAGGTGCTTTTGAAATGACTGTCAGGTCAATGTCAGAGACCTTGTCACTGGATTTCTCTTGGGCCCAAACTGTCGATGAAGGCAGGTCATCCTCAGGACAAAGTAGCTTTTGGGGAGGTAACAGAAATTACTGAAAGGGGAATTTCTGCCTTTGAGACAGGAGATGGATCTAATGGTGGTTTATATAAGCCAGAAGGCAGCCATGGGCCTGCAAGTTGAAGATTCCCCTCTGCCCTGCTCCCCACATCTGAATATACCTTTTGGATTTCCTTAACAATAGCAGTTTTAACAGTGCTTTTAATTAGCTGAATTAAGAATGTTCTCTGATGTTATCACCCCCTCCCGCCCCCCTATCACCTCCAATTCCCCATTGCTGTGAGAGCTCTGGGGTTTCCATAGTAACAATACTACCAGCCCAGGTTGACTTTCACTGGTTATATGCTGGTCAGAGGAAAGTTATGGCCCATTGGATTCTAGTGTGGTGGGCTCTAGGTGAGGCCTTTCTGGTCCTGATGTCAGAGCATGAGGTGAGGAGTGCTGAAGACAAAGAATGTAAGTGTGCCCCTAGAAGAGACCTAGCTCTCTGGAAAGTAAGAGGGCTCCCACTCCTCCTTCCCCGGGGTCTCAGATGAGTTGAACGTCAACCCATTCCCAGCCTAAAGTCTCAACTCCCTGTGCTTAATTTGATCCTCCTTGGATTTTGTTATTTTTGGTAACAAGTTGTTTCTCCTCCCATTCTCTTCTCTGTCTCCCACCCAGAGAGTTTTCAACGTCCTTTACCCCATGCCTGCTGACCAGCGGAGACATGTCAGCATCAACTCTGCCCGTTGGCTACCTGAGCCAGGGCTTGGTTTGGCCTATGGCACCAACAAAGGAGACCTGGTGATCTGCCGACCAGAGTGAGTTCCTCAAGGGGTGGGTATGGACACTATCTGAACAGAGGCCTAGGCAAAGCTGTGCTCCCTTATGGGCCTGGCCAACCAGGTAGGGGCCTTTCACAAGGACAATCCAAATCCTGCTAGAAAGGGATTGGAGGTAGTACATGAAGGACATGAGCAAAAGGTTGAAGTTCAAAACTAGCCTCGACTAATGAAACCCTGTCTTAAAAAGGGGGGAGGGGGACCTTCTATATTTTCATATTGTTCCCACATGACAACTTCCCGGGCTGCTTAAAGGACCTTCTTCTCTGAAGCTAGAATAAGCTCTTCATTCCAAATGCTGTCAAAAGACTGCTTTAGTAGCTAGGTGTAGTATGGTACTACTATAATAATCCCAGCTCCTTTGGAGGATGGAGCAGAAGGATTATGAGTTCAAGTCCAGCATGGGTTACATAGTGAGCTCCAATTTCAAAGTAACAGAGGGCTGAGAATGTAGATCAGTGGTAGAGGCTAGCATATGTAAGGTTTTATGGTCAGTCTCTGGCACTGCCAAAAAAAAAAAAAAAATCAGACACTTCAGATATTGTGCTTTCTTAAATCTAGGTAGTTTGTGTTTTCCTTTGTTGCCTCTTATTATCTAGTTTCCTAGCCATTGTAAAGTACCCTCAGGTAAAAAAGAAAAAAATGGATATTGATTCTTTTTAAAACCTGTTTTGGAAAAATTCAACAAGTGGTCTCATGTTTATATAAATGCAACAGATACTAACTTAAGAAATAAAATTGGAGACAGTCTTGTTAAAACCCTGGTTTGGGGACCTGGAGAGATGATTGAGTAGTCAAGAGTACTCTTTCTCTTGTAGAGACCCAGGTTAGGTTCCCAGTACTCAAATGGTGGTTCACAACCATTTGTAACTGTAGTTCCAGGGGATCTGATGCTCTCTTCTGATCTCCATGGGTACCAGGATAGATGTGGTACATATACATCCATGCAGACAAACATACACATAAAAGAATTTATTTTATTATTTTATATATAATTATGAAATAGTATGTTATTATTTATATTGTATCTACAATATATTATTATATGCTATAATATATACTAAAATAAACATATACATAAAATAAATAAACCCATTGGTCAGGCTACTGATCTCTAACAGCCTGTTTCTGTGTCTTGCCTCTGTTCCTTTTTACTTGAAGCTCTAGCTCATAATAATGAAAGCAGATTGAGAAGCTCAATTTAAAGTCACAGTGATTATTATCTGGACTTGAAGTAAGAGAGAGAAGGGGAGCAAGAGCACTTCTGTCCTAATGACACCCTTTTCCCTTCCTCTGGCTTTTTGGAGGATAGAGTTTCTCTAGGTACTTACTCAAGACCCTGGAATCAGCTTGATTTATTATCAGTTTCTAGGCTCTGCCAGGTGGAGAGTGTGAAGCCCTGCTTCACTGCAGATCAGGCTGATTGCTGCGTGGGACACTGTGGGGAGCCAGCTGACTAAATGCCACTTCTGCCTCCAGGCTGCCCTAATTCTGTTCTTCACTTGGTGCAGTTTCTAGAGCATTGTACAGACCAGGCTGCATGTTGTGACTGGTCTTGCAAAGTCTTTGGTCTTTAGCCTTTGGATGTACCCACATCACCTTTATTTCTATTTATCTTATTTTTTGCAGATAAGATCTTATGTATCTCAGGCTAGCCTCAGAATTGCTATATTGCCAGGGAGGATCTTGAACTTCTGATCTTTTGATCTTCTTGCCTCCACCTTCGAGGTGCTGGGATTATTACACCCATGTGCCATTACACCCAGTTTATGCTAGACCAGGGACTGAATCCAGGGCTTTGTATGTTAATTTGCTGGGCAAGCATTCTTCACCTGATTTACATTGCCACCTTCCACATGCCTTTGTTTGTGCTTTGGTGGGGCCTTGGTGTTTTTTTCTGAGTATGTATTTGGATCTGTTGTTGTGGTCTGATAGGTGACTGGGGATTGACCCTGTCAGCTCTCAGCTAAGTTAGGACAGTGGCACATGGGAGAGAAAACCCAGTTCATTCCGTCTTGACTATTTGGACACCCTCCCAAAGAGAGGCTGTGGTTTAAGTTTGACCCAACAAAGCTGGTCTTGGAGCAGAGAGAGGGCCTTGTTCTGGCAATGGCTTGCTCCTAAGTTTCTGTACCCAGGACACCTCTCTCTCTCTCTGCTTCCTTGTGTCTTTGCAGAGCATAGCCTTCCTCTTTGATGACTGCCACTTTTAGCCCAGATGTTGGACCTGTCACCTTTTGCCCTTTCGGAGTGCTGTCCCTAGTCTGGTATCTGTGTGGGTTCTTAAACACTTCTTCACCCCAAACCACATGAAGCTGGTTATCTTATTTCGTCTCTTTAGGAATTCCTAAGAAAAATCTAGTAGACATCTTTTCCAAAATTGGTATAGGATTCTGGGCCATAATTGTATTCATGCCAATACTATAGTTATAGGCCTTTCTTTTCCTGTCTGTCAGAGACCTCATTCTTTCATGGTCTTGTTGTATCTATGGCTTCCACCACTCACCTTTGTCCATAGCGAAGTACTCAAGCCCTCTCCTCTACAAAGTGATCCACCCTCCCAGAGGCACTCTCTAACCCGGTTTGTTGTCATCCTCCCAGATGCCATGTCTCAAACCCTAGCCCACGTAGTTGGTGTGAGTCACAGACTCCTCAGCCAGACATGAAGGTGGCTTTGGCCTCTATTTCTCTCTTCTCCCCATATGTTGTCTTCAGCATCCCAGTTTCGTCGGGCCTAAGCCATCTTGGGCTCCTAGGAAACTTACCCACCAGTAGCTTTCAAGCCTCTTCCCTAAATAAAATGGGCACTGGGCTGGCCATGGGGCAGTCCCATCCTAGGCCAAATGGAGGTAACTTAGCCTACCAGTTTTTGTTCTGCCATTTATTCTGATTTCTTGGGATCCCATAGCCTTAATACAGGAAATTTAGGGTCTGTTATAAATTCGGAATGGATGAGACTTTGTCTTAAGTTCTTCAAAGTTTCCCCGAGGTCTCACTCTGTAGCCAAGGCTGACCTTGACGCATATTGTAGCCTGGACTCTCACACTCCCTGTCACGGGTCTTTCCACTATGCCAAGCTTAAAGCTCAGCTACCTTTATAGCTGTTATTTGCACTTCAGGTAAGGTAAGAAAATTATTGATTATCTAAAGCATCCTCACAAATCATTGTTAGAATTGGGTCTCTGAATTTTCCAATCCAGATCTTTTTCCTATAACTGATAATTTAGCTCTTTTCCCATCCAAAAATTCCTCTAAAGCTGGGTATGGTGGTGCATGACTATAATCTCAGGAGGCTGAGGCAAGAATATCTTGAGTTTGAAGCTATCTTGGGTTAGGTAGCAAGACTCTGTCTCAAAAAAATGAAAAATAAAACAGGGCCTTTAACATGGCTCAAACAGTCAAGGGCCTGCCTCTGAGTTTGATGACTGAGTTCAATCCCCAGGACTCACACGGTAGAAGGAGACAGTCGACCCCTGAAGTTCTCCTTTTGACTTCAGATGAATGTCACACACATGTGCACAGAATAACTGTGGTTTTTTTTAAGTTTGTTTGTTTGTTTTAATTTTGAAGAAAGTAATATTTTCTCCTGCATGAAAGTATATCACAGGACCATACTCATGCTTTTGTGGCTCCCTAGGTCCTATTTAGGTGAATCAAATGACTGGTTCATTGGAAAATGGGATGGTAATCCTGAGTGTTGACATGGATAACAGGCCTCTTGCCTAGACTAAAAACAATAGAGAAGTAGGAGCTCAATGTGCCAGTCTGCTTCATAGGCAGCTGCTTAAGGCTTCTGCCTGTCCTTGAGGGATGTAGTTCCCTGGCACACCCATTCCCAAGGGCACAGAATCCAGCCTACCAGCTGGGCCAAGATTGCAGCCCTCCCCCAAAACAGGTGGTTGTCTGCCTTTGTCCAGGCACAGGCAGCTGGGTTGCATTTTGTGCTCTCAATGCTGCTCTTGATTCTCTTCCATTGTCTCAGCCTCAGCACTCTTGCCAAGCACAAAGACTGGGAACAAGCTCCTTGGGTGTCTCTTGGTGGTTGTAAATCCCCACTTGACAGTAGACAAAGGCTTTAAAGAATATCCCATCTCACCCTGAGAAAGAACTCTTAGGACAAGTGAAAAAACTGTCCCTTAAGGGCCTGTACCAAGTTATCAGACCATGGTGGCCAATAGCCCAGTAATCCCTTCCCCCTTCCTAGTAATGAGGTGTACCTCACTACTTCCAGGCTGTTGCTGCTGTGCCTCTGGCTGATTGCCAGCTCAGCCACCCCCACTGCTCCTCACAGTGGGTGTGAAGGACCACTGCTTCATGGGTTTTCCCTGATAATGGGGGTGCAGGGAGGCGTTACTAGACCACTGCTTCCAGAGTCAGCTCAGAAGGCAGAAGAGAGATTGGTAGAAGAAAAGTAGCCTGAGCATGGAGCACCTGGCACCTTAGCCAAGGGTGGCTGGCACTCCTTACAAAGCCCCAGTTCTGCCCCTCAGAGGGAGCTACCAGTATAAATGGTAATTATAATCAAGCATTAACCAAGCAGGGGAAAGAAACACTTTGGAATGAAAAGGAGAGCCAGAACTGCCACAGAGACTCCATCCTTCAGGAGAGCCAGGTGCCAGCTCTCTCCCTCACTGTAGAGATGGTGCAGATAAATGCCAGTCTTCCTGGAGACAGTCCTCAGACAGCCCTGAGACCAGCAGATGAAGAGTGTTCTCAAACAGGTAGGAAGAAGCTCAGAGCCACAGATTGTGTGGACAGAACATTGGGACCACTGAGAAAGCAAGGCTGGCTCTTGCCTCTATCAAGGAGCCCAGGAGGGTTCCAGCAGTGAGACTGATTGAGCCACACCTAGAAACACAGCTTAGAGAGGCTGCTGAAGAGTCGGGTGCTGGGTAGAAGCCCATTTGAAACATGGCCCCTTGTTGACCTTCCCAGTCTTTATCCCTTTGTATGTTTGTCTAGCTCCCAGGAAGAACCTAGAGAAAACAGTGACTCATTCATCTAAACCAAGTCCCAAGAAAGAAAGTGCTGGCTGTAAACCATTCTTTTAACTTAAAGGCAGAATCAGTGACATTTAGTCACCAGAGAGGGTATCTTCAACTCTGATCCTTTAGTACAGTACAGTACCCAGATTTGAAATCAAATCTAAGACTTGCCTTGCCTTTGTCAGGCTCACTGGCCACAGAAACTGAACGGTATAGGCAGGGCTCAAACTCAAGATCCTCCAGCCTTACCCTATACAGACATGTGCCTGTAATCCCACACCCAGCTGTGATCCCTGTTCTCTTTGGCAGTTGACCTCTTCAGTAAGTAGCCCAGTCTCTAGCTCTTAAGGGATGGCACATGCTGCCTGATTTGGGGGGAGGAGGGTGGTCCTTGGCCTCTTGGTGTCATGTTGATGGTCCCTTCTGAAGGTTTCATTCTAAGATAGGAAGAAGGTTTCTGGTTACACAGGACATGGTTTGTGGTAGGTTAGGTGTGAACAGTTTGTTGTCACTAAATAGCCCTAAGTAACAGGACTCACAGAGGCGGGATTTGGCAGAGGCCCACATGGTATTGCAACCTGTCGATAAATCTTGACAAGTTTGTAAAGCAAAGGCTTCTCGGCAGCTGTCTTCACACAGACATAATGCAGCCAGGATTTGCTCACCATAAAGTGCTGTTTGGGGAGGCTCTGCAGTTTGCTCCTGGACATCTGCCTTTCCCTAATGCAAGGCTGTCTCTCACCTCTGCCCTCCAGTAGCCTACAGAAATAACTGTTTGGAGGAAGGAAACTGTACTCTGTAAAGAAGGGTCTGAGTAAGAGTCAAGTGACCATGAGATCTGCAGGCAGATAAGAGAGCAGAGAAAGAGGAGGCTAGCATTCTCTCAGGTGACACATCCACCCAGAATGGCACCCTGTACAGCTAGATGTGGAGCCTCTCTCCAGTTCTACTGCCTTCTACACAAGGCAGCCCAGCCTCCCACTGCAGTCCTCTCGTCCAGGCCTGTGCTGACTCTTCAGGATTGGAAAAGAAGCCCCCAAACCCACCTTCTTCTGGCTGTTCCCTGGGGATGTCCTGTTGTCAAAGGAAAGTGACCGTGCCCTAGCTTACAAACTGACGTGCTAGACTATGTCATAATCTGCATAGGCTGCCTTAGCAAAACACATGGACCTGGTGCCTTCAACAACAGATGTTTTTTCTTCCAGTTCTGGAGGCTGGAATGCCAAGATCAGGTACCATCAGGAGTTTCCTGAGAGGGCTGTCTTCCTTGTTTATAGACGTCTACCGTCCCACTGTGCCATGGCTGTGTCTCTAAGAGAGAGTCCTCACTCCCTCTTCTTGTAAGACCATACATAGTTCTAGTAGGGTAAGGCCCATCCTGATGGCCTCCCTTAACCATGTTTACCTCCTAAACACTGGTGTGATAGCTAAGAATATAAAGTTGGAAGAACAGAGAGCTCTTTAAGCCCAAGCTCTTCAAGAACATGGATTTCTTGTCTTGTTCTGAAGCACCATGAGATGTTTTAGACATCACTTAGGCTATCTACTAGATCTAATTAGTGAACTTAAAACTTTTGTTTGGTTAGTTAGATGAATCAGTGGGTGAAGGTACCTGACTCTGTGCCTGACAACCTGAATTTGATCTTAGGACCCATATGGTGAAAGGAGAGGACCAACTCCCACACATTGTTCTTAGACCTGCACATGCCTGCTGTGCTATGTGGAACACACACACACACACACACACACACACACACACACACACACACACACACTACACTAAATCAGTATTTAGTAAATAGAAAATGTTTTGTTTTAGGAGGTGTTAGAAAAATGGCTCAGTGGTTGAGAGCACTTGCTGTTCCTTTCCCGCCCTTTTTAGTTGAAAAAAATTTATATATTCTGATCACACTTTTCCTCTCCCTCAACTCCTCCCAGATCCCCACCATGCCCTTTCTTTCTGTCTCTTAAAAAACAAAATAAGCCAGGCAGTAGTGGCACACGACTTTAATCCTAGCACTCGGGAAACAGAGGCAGGCGGATCTCTGTGAGTTTGAGGCCAGCCTGGTCTACAGAGTGAGTTCCAGGACAGGCACCAAAACTACACAGAGAAACCCCGTCTTGAAAAACCAACCAACCAACCAACAAATAAACAAAAACCAGGAAACATACACATATAAAAACCACATAAATGGAAACCAAGATATATAAACAAAAGGCCAGTAAAAACAAGATTATGCCCAAACAAAGCAATATGAGACAAAAATGTATAAAAATGCCATTGAGTTTGTTTTGTATTGGCCAACTACTCCAGGACATGGGGCCCTACCCTGAAGTGTTATTAATATACCCAGTGAAACTTGGAGAAAATTTTTCCTTTGCAAGCAGGTACCAATTGCAAATGACTTCTTTTATTTATTTATTTATTTATTTATTTATTTATTTATTTATTTATTTATTTATTTATTTTTCTTAAGACAAGATTTCTCTGTGGTTTTGGTGCCTGTCCTGGATCACACTCTGTAGACCAGGCTGGCCTCGAATTCATAGAGATCCACCTGGCTCTGCCTCCCAAGTGTTGGGATTAAAAGCATGCGCCACCACTGCCCAGCGCAGATGGCTTCTTGATATTCACTTTCTCCTCTTAGCACTGGGACCCCATCTGGCCTGAACCTGCACAGACCCTGTGCATGCTACCACAGTCTCTGTGAGTTTCTGTGTGCATTAGTCCTGTGAGGTCTGGAGAACAATGTTTCCTTGGAGTCACCCACCACTTGTAGCTCTTATACCCTTTCTGCCTCCTCTTCTGCGTAGCTCTCTGAACTCTGAGGGGAGGGGTTTGATGAAGACATCCCATTTAGGACGGGGTGCTCCAAAGTCTCCCATTTTCTACACATTGTCCAGTTGTGGGTCTCTGTGTTAATTACCATCTACTGCAAGAAGTTTCTCTTGATGATGGCAGAGCAAAGCACTGATCTATGAATAGAGCAGAATGTCATTAGGAGTTGTTTATTGCTAAGTTCCTTTAACAGAATGATAGTATTGGTTTTCCCGTAGGCCCCTGACCTATCCAGTCTCAGGTTTTTAGCTACCCTCTAGTGTCAGATATGGATTACATCTCATGGACTGGACTAAATGCAGTCAGAGAATGGTTGCACCAGCATGTCTTGATGGGTTCACTTGGCTGTTAGCACATTGTATACAATGTGTAATTCCAGTTCTAGAAGATGAAACACCCTTGTTTGGCTTCCACAGGCACCAAGCATGCATGTGGTGCATATACGTACATGCAAGCACTCACACATGCATATAAAATAAAATAAATAAATCTTTAAAAACAAACCCTCTTCCTTCCTATTTCCTGTCCCCGTACTTCACAGCAATCACCAACACCCTACTCTCAACCATAGTATCTGCTGCAAGGCAATACTTTATCTTTATTTTGTTGCTATTTGCTTTGTGAGACAGAGTTTTACATAGCCTAGGCTAACCTTCAATTCTTGATCCTTCTGCCTCTACCTCCCAAGTTGCTAGCTAGCACTATATTTGCCATTCTGCCTAGATAGGGAGGCATCTTCAAAAGCAAGATAGTCTTGTGTTTGTGGTGCTAGAGATTTAACTTAGGGCCTTATGCATGCTAGATAGACACTTTGTCATTACTGAATCCCCAGCAGCAGTTCTGTTTAGAGATCTACATTGTTATCCAGGACTGTGGCTTGTGGTGGCAAGTCAGTGAAGAGAGATGAGGTGACCACTGCTTCCCTCCAGCAGGAAGAAAAAGCTGCCTGATAAAGTTGGCAGCCCAGGGAGCTCAGCAGGTAGAACACTGTAGAAGGTCTTCCTGAACTAAGCTTGCCTGTCTTGCTAACCTTGCCAAGGAGGCTCTAAGTCCAGAAAAGACCCATGGCACCTTAGCAGTAGGAAAGGACTCAAGGCCTGGGTATCTGCTTTTAAAGACTGAGTGGTCCCTTCTGGCAGCTATCCATGGCACATGTCTCTCCAGTAAGTCTTGATCTAGCCTCTAGCCTCTTATTCACCGTTGCGTGTCTGAAGAATACTTGGAACCTGCTGCATATCTGGTATTGGTGTTTTTTATTGCCTCCTGGCTCTAAGGAGAAGCCTATTGAAGGCATTCGAGATATTCAGAATATCTGAGATGCTTTTAGGGTTTCTGTTTCTGTGAAGAGACACCTTGAGTATAACAACTCTTAAAAAGAAAAGCATTTAATGGGGTGGCTTACAGTTTCAGAGGTTTAGTCCATTACCATCGGTGTACAGGCAGACTTGGTGCTGGAGAGGGAGCTGAGATTCCTTCATCTTGACTGGCAGTCAACAGGAAGTGAACTGAAATACTGGGCATGGCTTGAGCATATATAAGACCTCAAAACCCACCTCCATGGTGACACACTTCCTCCAACAAAGCCACACTTTCTAATAGTGCCACTCCCTGTGAGCTTGTGGGGGTCATTTACATCCAAACTACCACAGGCTCCAATGTTGAGCACCCTAATGAGGGAACATTTCTAGACCTGGTCTTCCTTCCCAGCAGAGGGGCAGGATGGACCACCCTGCCATAGCCCCCAGGACTTCTCCAGTGTTCTTAACCACCTCTCTAACACCTCCTGCCTTCTATTCTCCCCTTTCCCGATGGATCTTCAGGGCCTTAAACTCTGGTGTTGAGTACTACTGGGACCAGCTAAATGAGACGGTCTTCACTGTCCACTCAAACAGCAGGAGCAGCGAGCGGCCTGGGTAAGTGAAAGTCAGCAGACTGCTGTGTTTGAGGGTCTCTGGGTCTTCCCTCAACCAGAGCAGCTTTTCACTGACCTGTTACTTGTCTTAGACTTTTTCATACAGTCTGAAGAAGACAGGCTAAAGAGGTTGTTGAGTGGTTCAGAGTGCACACTGCTCTTAGGGAAGACCTGAGTTGCGGTCCCAACACCTGTGTCAGGCAACCCACAACCACTACGACTCCAGCTCTAAGGGGTCGTCGTCTGATGCCTCTGGTCTCTGTGGACACTCACATCTGCACTCACATGCCCACACCCATACACAGATATACCCATCACATAATCGCAAGAGAAGACAAAGCTCTTGCTTTTGGAGGCTCATTGGAGAACACATGCCTTTTCTCATTCTGGCCATGGTGTCTGAGCACACTTGGAGTGAGAATAAAGAAAAATCCAGAGAAAAATATTACCCCATGAGATCTTCTCTGTTACCCATAGAGAATTGTAGAGTGGGCTTATCTTCAGATGACTAGGGCCACACAAATCAATGACTGTAGCCCAGGGGGCAATCTGGCCCTGATCTTTTTCACTTAATCCACTAATGCGATGTGGAGCATTGTAAAAACAAAGTAAATACTGGTTCAACGGGAAACCTAAGGCAGGTCCTGCTTCCTATAGGAATCACAGGGCACAGCTGGAGCAGTAATCCCAGAAGAAGCTAAAAGTGAGTAGTTGGTGGGCCTCAGACTGGGGACTCAGCTTTGCTGCCTGTCCAGCTATCTCAAAAGTCTGTGTCAAGGGAACGCCCAAGGAAAGGAGGGCCCTAGCCTTGGGGCTGGGCCTTACTTGTGAGGAACTGTGCTCCCAACCTACCAGGCTCTTTTTTCAAAGCTGCCGTGAGAAGGTACTTGTGTCATGGCTCTCCCTTTTTAGGCTGTGGGCCTGGAATTGGTATGGTACCCAAGACTCCCGTGAAGGACCTGTCCCAAGCCCTTTCTGACTTCAGTCTATCTTTTCGGCCTCAGAACCAGTAGAGCCACATGGCGGACAGACAGAGACATGGGTTTGATGAATGCAATCGGGCTGCAACCTCGGAACCCTACCACCTCTGTGACATCTCAGGGCACCCAGACTCTAGCCCTCCAGTTGCAGAATGCTGAAACACAGACTGAGAGGGAGGAAGAGGAACCAGGGACAGCATCCTCAGGTCCTGGTGAAGGTAGGAGCTTTGAACTACTAGCAGAGGACATCTGACTAGTAATCTGTCTTCTCGGGGCGAGTTAGACCTGTGCTTCTGGAGGACCAAAGAACGTGCATGCTAAGTGAGATTCTATAGGAAGTGCCCCTTCTAGAGCTGAGCCAGGTACCTGGGCCTCTAGTTTATTTCCCCTCAGCTAGCATGGCATATCAGGACTGCTGCAAGTGAGGTTCTTGGTGCTCCTCTTGTACGGTGTTTTGATGCTGTAGTGACTACAGCTGGGCATACCAGCAGTCCTTCCTCTCACCTACTTCAGGTATGACACTGCCTACCTCAGCCCTGGCTCTCTGCTGGCCTCACACTTTAAAGAACCAATTAGCACTTCCCAGTGGTCGGCCTCAAGCCACTTTGGAACCCATCAGCAGCTGCGTTAAGCAGGCTGCTCTCACTCTCCTTACCTCCTACCTCCAGCCCCCATGCTGCTCTTAGCTCCAAACAAGGCAGCATCTAAACAGACTTTTTCTAGTTCTGGTTGAGCCATTTGCTTGAAAGATCATGGAAGGAGAAGCCCTGATGTGCATCAGGCTGAGAGTAACAAATCTGCTTCGGTTGCCTCCAGGAAATGGCTTTTCTGACTGCAGCTCTCCATGGGGCACTTTCTCCCTGCCATGAACTGAAATGGTGAGAGTTGAATCCCTTTTTGGGCTGCAGCCTAGCCCATCTCCCACATCTAAGGCCCAAGGCTCTTTTGTGGAGTTGAAACCCCTTGCTGGGGACATGAGCAGCTGGCGGTGTTAGCTGAGGCGGCTGGCCAGCTGCAGCTTTGAGTCTCAGGGAGAAGACAACAGATGAAGTCTCATTCAGCCATGTCCAGGCCCATTTTTGCAGGCGTTTGTGGACTCTTAGCCACCCTGGAGTCTATGAAGCTCATTCCAAGAAGTCTTGGTCCTAAGTGCTCAGGGAACCACTGCTTCTCCAGCAGAGCTAGAAAGTACTTTTCTCAGCAAGGGCAGTAGCCTCTAAGAGGACCGGATGAGGCAAGTATCATGGATGTTTACCCATAAGGAAAAGATTCTAAGAATGAGCCTTCATCCTTCCCCTCAGAGCTTGGAGTTCAGTGAAGTTAAACAGCTCACAGCTAAGCAGCTGACAACTTTGGCATGATAGGGACCTTGGGAGGGCCGAGGAAGGGCCAGGGAAGCCTTCCAGAGGAGGTGATGCTAAGCTGAGTCCTCAGGCCTAGTTGTCATTAGACAGAATGGGCTGGCAGCAGCATTTCGGCATGTGTAACAACACTGAGTTGGAGAAGAACTATGACATGTGAACAGAGGCCCACTAGCAAGTGTGTGTTTAAGGAAAGCCTGGCGCGTGTTGAGAACTGAGGCTGGCTGAATGGACAGGGTTGCTTAGAGGATTCCCAGGTGGAGGAAAGCCTCTGTCCCAAAGGTGAAGTATAGCAGTGGTTCTTGAATGGCATCTGCTGCCGAGATGTGTCCCCTCCGTGTCTCACCTCCCACAGAATCCTGTCTTTGCTGCTTCTGGGCTGCAGCTTCTTTCTTCTTGCTTGGGGGCTGGGGACCTAGGGAGGGCAGGAGGGTAGAAGCTGTCCTTTTCAGACTCTGGGGCTAGAACCTCATTTCCTTTCCCTTCCCATCCCTGGCTTCCTTCAGTCAAAGCAGGTGATGGTGGAGATGCTGGGTAAGCAGCCTAGCAGGCAGCAGTGGCAGAGGTCCTGGCAGAGTGCTGAGGGACAGCTCGATGCTTCTGTCCGTGGAAACTTCTCTGAGAGCTCTGGACCTCCCCTCCCAGCTTTCCCATGAATAGCATTCCCTTTCAAAACTAGACAGAAATGGAAAGTATGGCTTGTAGGAGGGGGTGAGGAATTGGTCACTGTGTCTCTTCTGGAGCCTTTTGCCCTGGTGCTTATCCCATGGCTCTGATGCCAGATCCCTTGCTGGAAAAAATAGTTGTCAGTGTTCTCCTTGCCCACACTTTCTCATCTAGGGGCAGACACAACAAGGTGGCTCCTGACTCCTTGTGTTGACTGAACTGGTAGCCAGGTCTCCAGGAGCATGCATCAGAGAAGCCTAGCTGAGGTTAGCCCTTCTGGGCTTGGCTGTACCCCTCCCCAACCCCCATCACCACCACCAGAACCTGGATTTGTTAGTTTGAAAACCAGGTCTGGTTTTAGTAATCATTGTCCTATAACCCACCCTTCCTTAGTATAAGCCCAACAGCACCAGTCTGCTTCTCATTTTCTATTTCTAAAAATCCGAGACTCTGGTAGTGTAGCTCAGTGGTAGAGCACATGTGTGAAGTCCTGGTTCAGTCGCCTGCACTCCCACCTCCAAATGACTAACATCCATTCAGCTAGTGCTAAGACTTTTTGATCAGCTCTCCACAAGGGGGATTGTTGTATTTTGTTTTTTACTCTTTGGGGGCCCCCACCACCCAGCTCCCAAATAAATTCACATATGGAGGCTTATTCTCAATTATGAATGCCAACCTCAGCTTGACTTAGTTTCTAGTAGCTTTTCTTAACTATCCTGTCTACCTTTTGCCTCTGGCTTTCCCCGTTCTCCTACTTCCATAAATCTTACTCTTGCTTCGTGGCTTGCTGTGTAGCTGGGTGGCTGGCCCCTGGAGTCCTCCTCCTCTGGCTGCTTCTTTTTTCCTCCCAGATTTATCCTTCTATATATCCTCTCTGCCTGCCAGCCACGCCTGTTTCTCTCTCCTGCCTTGCTATTGGTCGTTCAGCTCTTTATTAGACCATCTGACGTTTTATACAGGCACAGTAACACAGTTTCACAGAGTTAAATAAATAGAACATAAACAAAAGTAACACACCTTAAAATATTCTACTACAGGGGATTTGTTCTCTTTGCTTTTATGCTTGGACCTTTAATCAAGAAGTGGGAGTTGCTCCAGGTCTTGAGTGTGACTGTGCCACACAAGCTGCTCTGATCTCCTCTGTCCAAGAGGCAGCTCAGAAAAGGAGAGGAGCTCATGGATGCTCCCAGCACCGGTACAGTGAGGGGGTCGCATGCAGTCAGCGTTTAAGAAGTATACAGAACAAATGGATGGAGCCAAGGGAGGCCCTGCCTCCCTACTTCACGGAGAACTCTGAGGCCTTGCCCTCAGCCTTGGGCCTCTTTCTGATAGGATGAAGACAGAAGTTAGAACAGCAGCCACAGTTCAGGCCTCAGGCCTAGGAAAAACAGGTGCCATTATAGAAGAGCTGGGCACACGGGGACACACACACACACACACACACACACACACACACACACACACACACACACACACACACACGAAATGACGGGGGTACACAGGAGGTCCTAGGTTGGTCTTCCCTCTTGCCCTGCGCTACCGTTTGAAGGTGTGGCCTTTGGGACTCAGCCCTCAGGTTTTCTGTCTTCTGTGTGCAAAGCTGAAGCCGAACTATGTAGAGCAGAGGAGGTGAGGGCAGCAGTCAATGGGGGTTAAGTACAGAAACATTTCTCCTCTCTTCTGGAGAATAAAGCCCCCCAAAGTAAATGCAGCTGAAGGGCATTGTGGGAAATGGCTGATCCCACCTGTCTTCTGCATTCCGAATGTACCTTAGAACTTGCCAAGGAAACAGTCTGCCAACAGCACTGAAGCAGCTCCTATTTTTCAGACTCTAAAGAAACATTTTAGCTGCAGGGGAGGAGGCAGCAGAGTGATCCACTGTGGTCACTATTGTCCTGGATCCATATCCTTTGGGTTTCAGTAGTTCTTTCCTGTTGGGAATATGCAGCTGCCTCCAGTCGCTCTCAGCCTCAGCTCACCATTCTAGGAGAGAAGCACAGCTCAGAGGTCTTGGCTAAGTCTGTTCACACTCAGCCCCAGGAGCCAGTTGGATGCACATCTCCCGTCCATTATTTTTCAGCGTGGCACTGTGAACCCAAAGGTTTTAGAGAGAATCACATAATGAAGCCACCGTGTCTCATCCCTCAAAGGGCTAGTCAATGAGGGAAACAGACATAGAAAGATTTCTCCTGAGGCAGAATAAGAACCAGTTTTCAAAGGAGCCTTGAGTCTGCAGCCCCTGTATGCAGCATAGGAGCCCATTTTTAGTCATCCATACGTGTAAATAAGCATTGCATTCTAGACCATGTGTTACACTGACCAGAGATGAATAAGACCTCCAGGAAGGCCCAGCAGTGAGAGGTGTTGCAGCCACTAGTGACTGAGCCAGAGAGAGGTATGTGGCACTACTGGAGCTCCAGGTGCTACAGCCTCTACTCTTGAGCTAAAGGTGTGGCGTTTATAGTGGCCTCTGGACTTGAGTTGCCTTGAGACCGAAGAGATAGGTGAGAGCCTGTATAACGTGTCTCATGGTGCACAGGCAGGGAGCAGGGCTGGGTCAGCTTTAGTGAAGCCTGTTGTGTGCAGTGATGGGTCAAGGGGTCTGGCCAAGAAAACGATCAGGGCCTAGTCAGAAGGCCCTCCACTGTCAAAGGGACTTTGAAAGCTCTGGAGCTGCTGAGCTTTGAACAAGATGTGGACTTAACCAGAGTTCAGTTAACTAAGAGTTAGGGCAGTAGCAGCAACAACATGCAGATAGGCTGGGAAGAGAGAAGAGAATAAGTTAAGAAATAGCCAAATCAGAGGTGTAGGGTGGAGAGGTGCAGAGCTATAGATAGGCAGCTGAAAAAGACAGTCTCAGACTTGAGTGCAGGCCACAGGGCACTCTGGGGCTGAGCTGTATTGGCTCCAAGATGGCAGACACAGTTGACATGATGGATTCAATGCCCACAGGACCCAGGTAAGCCCCCTGCAGATTCCCAAGGAGCAGGAGACATCCCAAGAGAGTTCTTGGGAACGAGTGGAGATTGCCTAGAACATAGGAAAGTCCCCAAGGGCAGCAGCTCATAGGATAGAGGCTTCAGTGGTACTGAGTGGTACTGGGTGGTACTGAGTGGTCCTGAGGTCCTAGGTTGGTCTTCCCTCTTGCCCTGCGCTACCGTTTGAAGGTGTGGCCTTTGGGACTCAGCCCTCAGGTTTTCTGTCTTCTGTGTGCAAAGCTGAAGCCGAACTATGTAGAGCAGAGGAGGTGAGGGCAGCAGTCAATGGGGGTTAAGTGCAGGGTTTCCCAGGGACCTCAGGAAAAGTCAGCTGTCTAAAAGCCGAATCCTGGGTAGAATTCTCACTAGTTAGTACTGAGAAAAATGGATCAAGATCTGAGCAAGAATATGAGCAAGTACCTGCAGGTCCCATGCAAGAGCTCGAGACACAGCTAAGTCATAAAAGTGACTGGCCTGGAAGTCTGACTCAGACAAGCAGGCAGAGAAAAGACTGCGGGAACAAAGAAAGCCTTGGGGAAAAAAAAAAAAAAAAACAGCTATTGACAGTTAACCTTGAAATAACTAACTCACCCATGAGTATACCAAACTAAAGAACCCCAAACTGGGCAGGAGCTAGCCAAAGGAGACAGATCGGCACTCACCAGAGCTGGGCCTGGCGGCTGGGGTCCTTGACAGGAGCTGCTCGGCTTGGTGAAGAGTCCGGAAGACTTGGGATAGAACTGCTGCTGCCCTGCGATATGGGCTCTTATTTCCTCCTCAATACTATGCAAATGCTAAGAGTCTTGGCCAAGTCCAGCCAGCCACTAATGAATGGCACAACTGTGATTTGAGCCCAGATCTGGACTGTTCTTGCAGGGAATGCCCATGTCTCATGGGGGAACAGGCCCATGCTCCCTCTGCTTAGAGCTGCAGGGTGGAGTCACGGCCTGGCTGGCAGCTGGTTCTCGTCTGTGCTGTCAGGCATGTATCCCAGAGAGAGAGTGACTAGGGGAGGTAGCAGTGACTGGGTAAAGGGAGATGACGGGGATAGGACTCCCAGGGAGCAGTTCAACAGGCTTTTAGGAAATAACACGAACAACAAAGCTGAAGAAGATAGCCTTGAAACAGCGTGGCAGGCTCTCTGCCTTTGAGCCACACCCTGCAGGGTACATGTTTCTTCCTTCCCAAAGACTAAGCGACATATCCCATTCCAGGACCAGGTCTGAAAGTCATTCCAGGTGAGGAGAGACTAGACAAGCAAGCTTTCAGTCCTCTCTGCTTCTTTTCAAAGCACCCTGCACTCTGAATGGAGCTGCAAGGCTTAATTAAAGCAAGCACTTGCGTTGGGCCAGCCTTGGGCTCTGCCTTGGCCACTTCCTCCCCAGTAAAGCAGGGGAGGGACAGTAGTACTTGGGACCCTTGTCCTGCTGTCAGGACTCCAACTTTCAGTGGTGATGTTGGCCTCTTACTCCTGCTTTTCACCTAGAATCCCCCGCATCTCCTAGCTCCTGCTGCCTGGCTCAGAGGCTCCGGACCAGCAACTGACTAACACCTTCTTTCCTCTGCTTTGTACCTTCCAGGCGAGGGCTCAGAATATGGCGGCAGTGGAGAAGACGCCCTCAGCCGGATCCAGAGGTTAATGGCCGAGGGCGGCATGACAGCTGTGGTACAGCGAGAACAGAGCACCACCATGGCCTCCATGGGTGGCTTCGGCAACAACATCATCGTCAGTCACCGCATTCACCGCAGCTCCCAGACAGGCACAGAGTCAGGCGCTGCTCGTACCTCCTCACCCCAGCCCTCCACCTCTCGGGGACTGCTCTCAGAACCTGGACAACTGGCAGAGCGAGGCCTAAGCCCCCGGACAGCTTCCTGGGACCAGCCTAGTACCTCTGGGAGGGCACCACCTCAGTCAGCTCTACTGTCTTCCTCCCCTGTCCCCATTCCAGTCCCCCTTGCCAGCAATGAGGGACCAACCATGCACTGCAATGTGACCAATAACAGTCACCTTCCTGAGGATGATGGCAGCAGCAGGGGGGAAGCTGCGGGCCCTAGTGGGGAGCCACGGAACCGGTAGAGTCCAAAACAGGCACCGGAGCCTCCCTCAAGCCGCTGAGCAGAAGCTGGACCTCACAGCTGGCTGGGAACTGTACACACAGAAGGGCTGATGTCTGTATCTGGGAACAGGAGGAACGAGGGGGTGGGGCATGGAGCCAGTGGGTTAGGGGCAGTCCAAGGGGCAAGACTGGCCTGGGGGACTAGAGCCCTCCAGGATCTGGAGCCCAGAAGAGCCACACTGCTGGACCTGATGTGAATGAAGAAGCTAGTGGGTGTCTCTGTCACATATTCCCCTTTCTCCTAGGGTCACTGGCCTAGGGGACTCAGCCCTGGGCAGGTGCCCCAAAAGAGTGAAGTCTTCCAGATCTAGACCGCACCATCCTGGACAAAACAGTGGGACCGTTCTTCCCTGCCCACTACCTGGGGGCAGAGCCACTAGAAGCAGAGGAGCAGCCTACCCCCTACCCCCAGTGGCCCCCAACTCATAAACCTAGGGTTCCAGCCTCTCTTTATCCCCTCAGCCCACAAAGACATAAAAGTTGGGCCCAGTTTCCATTAGGGAACTTCCTGTATTCACAAGTGGGGACACCTGGGAAGTGAAGGGAGCAGCCTGCTGGCCTGACACAGGATGGAGTCAGTGCACGGTGGTGGAGAGGTCCTGGAGGGGGAGGTGTAGTCTGGCCCACCCCCAGCTTGTCCACCAAGCCCCCGCCCGCCCCAAGGCCCTCCATGCAGCACCTAGGTGTCAGTATTACCTAAGCCTCGGCCAAAGCCAGCCCAAGGCTGAAGGGAAAGATTCCAGGTCAGAATGGGAGGTCTTGGTCTATGATTTGAGGGGTTGCATGTGGAATCCTGAACTGTACGTGTAGTTCTTAGTGGAAATCGAGGCTCTGATCGTTTTGTTTTAGTATGAAAATGTGATTTCCTTTCTGTTTGTCCCTCATCATAGAAGCATCGTGGTGGGAGGAGAGGGGATAGTCTACTGCTAAGGAGGGAGACACCAAAGATCTACATCATTAAAATGATGACATGCCCCTCGACAGGCTCCTGCTTGTTTCCGTGGGGAGGGAGGGGGGAGGAGGGTTTGGGACTGGGGTGTGGGAGGCATCAGACTGGGCAGCCTGGCTTCTCTAGGCATTTCAGTGGACCTAGTAGTGGAATCCTCCCCAACCCGTTAGCCCAAGTCAACTGCTTAAGGGTTGCTTCCTAGGACCTGGTGCAGACTGGGCCAGCCTCTTAGTGGCAGCTGGCTAGTAAGAACGATAGAGGAAGTCATCCTGATTGCTACCTATCCAAGGACTAGGGGCCTGAGTGATGATCACATCACCAAAACTGCACTCTCCAGTCCTGGAGACCACTACAGCAGGTTCTGAGCAGCTGGGAGGAGACCATGGTCTTGTCTGCAAGTGTCCTTGAAGGTGCCATGGTTGGCTGGAAGACTGCCCTGTCCGTGGTCTTTGCTTCTTCCCATGTTAAGCCAGTTTAGAAAGTAGGAGAGGCCTTCAAGTATACCTCTTTAATAGAAAGGCTGAGTGACTCTGGGACACTTGCCAGCCTAGACTACCACAGGTAGGATACTGGAGATCATCTGGAAGGAGGTGGAGGTGGGGACAGTGACAATTACCAGCTCTGTCACAACAGAGATGAAACCAAAATGGGCAAGCAAGTAATACAAAACTGTGAAGTTACAGAGGAGCTCTCTCTCTCTCTCTCTCTCTCTCTCTCTCTCTCTCTCTCTCTCTCTCTCTCTCTCTCTCTCTCTCTCCCCCTCCCTCTCTCCCTCTTTCCCTCTCCCCTCCCCCCCCTCCCCCATCCCATCTCCGCTCTCTTCTCTCTCTTTCAAGACAGGGTTTCTCTTTTGAAGCCTGTCCTGGATCTCAATCTGTAGACTAGGCTGCCCTAAACTCACAGAGATCCACCTGCCTCTGCCTAGGATTAAAGGTGTGCAGTGTGCACCACCACCGCCCTGCAGAGCACACATTTTCTAAAAAGTATGTGTGAGCTGTATCTGCAGTCCGCTGTAGAGTACTCTGTTAGTGAGTTGTATCGGTGGACACTGGCCAACTGTGTGAGTAGGACAAGAGATTCACCTCTTCGGAGCGTTGACTTCCCTTGCAGGAGCGCACTATGGGACTGCTTCAAGTTACTTTCAGCCCTCTAATCTCAAACAGTTCCAGCTCAGCACAGATGTGAAACTGGCCTTCCTTTAAGGGAGAGGGATTTGAGCTAAATATTGGAGGGTGGAAGGACACCCCACTGCAAAGCCTATTCTCATTGCTGCCATAAGGACCAGCCTTCAGCAGCTCAGGGATTGAGGGTAAATCATCAAACTAATCACTCAACTTGACTTTTCTATCTGAGGGAGTAAAAATTCTCTGGGGCCAGCTAGTTGGGCAAAACTTAACTCGGGCTGGCAAAAAAGGGAAACACACACACACACACACACACACACACACATCCTTAGGGCCTATCATCTCTCATCTCTTTATTTTCTTACTGCTCTCCAGATGTATCCCTTCTGTCTATTCTTAATTTTCCCCTAACAGCTTATATACCCCAGCAAAATCTTTTAAGCAGTATAAAAATTACAATGTGGTTGCATTCTATATTTTAAGTGAATACAATTAAAAAACATGTATTCCATATCCCATACATGATTAAACATTTTATGCATTACAGATGAAAAACAAATTATCTCCAAGAACCTACTATATACATTCATGTCCAAGCAATTTGTTATAGATTAACAGAGTGTAAGCAAGCAAGGTATTTTTCTCAGCCAGTTCTTTTACTTTGCAGGCTGCATTTTTCAGTTACAAAGAAAGGATCAGTCACTTTATTATTTATCTCAAAAGGTAATCTTATGAAAAATCTTAAAAGAATTACAAATCTAAACTTTTATATATGAAAACCAGTCAGCGCCACTTTAAATCCTCAGGGTGCATACCCACTCATCAACAGTTTTTTATGAAACCCTATCAGGAAGCTGAGGGCAGAAATGGATACAAGGAATTGACCATCACCTTTGATCCCCAGCCCATCCTAGAGAGAAAGGTACCTCAGCCAGCAATAGCCAGGTTGCCATTGTTTCGTGACCTCAATGAGCCTCACTCACCTATTGAAAGTGTGCCTTTCTTTCTTTTTTTTTAAAGATTTATTATGTATACAGTGTTCTGCCTACATGCATGCTTGCAAGCCAGAAGAGGGCACCAGATCTCATTATAAATGGTTGTGAGCCACCTTGTGGTTGCTGGGAATTGAACTCAGGACCTCTGGAAGAGCAGTCAGTACTCTTAACCACTGAGCCATCTCTCCAGCCCGAAAGTGTGCCTTTCTAAACTTTAAATTGTTCCCAAAGATTTTCTACCACAAAACCATTAAAAAAATCTTAACCTGACCTATCTACGTGTCTAAATTCTAAAGATGGTGGTTGAATCATTAATCTCCATCAGCAATGCTTTAAAAAAAAAAAAGTCAACCACTATTATTTTAGGTACAGGTGACACTCCCCAGTGAGGGGCTAGGAACCCCCTGAGAATTTTTATACAACCCATAGATTATGAGGGATGTGGTGACCATAGAGGCCACAGTCAGAGCTATGCTCAATAACAGCATGAGGTCCTCAGGACACATAATCCTCAGGGCTTTGCCTCTCCAAGGCTCACTCAGGCATGGCTTTGCCAACTGCCCTGCTGTGTTCCATGAGTTCCAGTGATTCCTGTTGGTCCCCTCCAATGGCCCTCAACATATTCTTTCCTACCTACTACTACTACAGACAGGAAGAAGTATGCCTTGGCTTGACAGTCGAGACTGGATTTGAGTGTAAGCAATGTGCTAAGTGTGCACAATCTACCCCTTCAAAACCCCTCAGGTGATTGAGTTACCTTAGACCGCTTGACTAACAGAGCCAAGGTGTACATATCAGCCACTGTCATCAACACAGAAGTCAAGGCATAGGAGAACCGAATGGGATCTGGGCATGCCCTCCAGATGGTTGGAGTAAAGGATATGGAGAGGGCTTGTGACAAAGCAGTCCAAATTATCAGCCGGGCGGTGGTGGCACACTCCTTAAATCCCAGCCCTCGGGTGGCAGAGGCAGGCAGCTCTGAATTTGAGGCCAGCCTGGGCTACAGAGTGAGTTCCAGGACAGCCAGGGCTGTTACACAGAAAAGCCTTGTCTCAGATACCCCACCGCCACCAAGTCCAAATATCAAATATGAGCATGGCTTACCCACCTCTACTGACTGGCCAAGGATGGACGGCTCACACCTGCTTGTCTGCATATCAGTTCCTTTCCTTAGAAAGTCTAAGAAACCACCCAGAGAGAGCCTCCTCAGTGGTAAGCCTTGACAGGGCCCTTTGCACATCACAAATGTGTAAGGCAGCCCCTTAAGAGAGAAGGAAAGTGTTCAGAGGCGGTTAGGCCAAAGAAAGAGCAGAGAGACTAAACTGGGTCCCCTCCTTCCAGTTCAGCTTCCCAGGGTTCATCTGTTAGTGCTGAGATGTGGGTGGGTGAGGTAAAGGCCCAAGCTTCACGGGCTGGATTAGTGAGTGACTTTGCCTGACAGTGGTTGGAGGCATTTCTGGTTTCTGGACCCTCCTGTCCTTAACAAGCCAGGCTTGTTTCTTCATGGGCCCCAGGGAGGGGGATATGGCGAAGTGGAAGAAGTGGATGTCATATAAATCAATTGAGCCTCTCATCTCTGACGTGGGGCAAGAACAATAACACTTTTTTCATCTTTTTAATGAGGATCATGGGAGGCCAAAGCACCCATAGGAATAAAGATGGCTTTTCAGACCAGCCCACCCAGACAACTCTAGCCCTCAACTCTGACCAGAGCTGACCTCCACCTCCCCTTCAGCAAGGAGAAGCCTGAACTTAGCCTCCTCTCACCGACTCTAACTCAGCTCCCCACCCCTTCTCTGTTGAAAAAAAGAATCCTAACTCCTCTTTCTCCAAAGCTATTCCAGCCACAGCCACTCCCCCCAGGAGTCCCTACCGATCCTTGTGGGAGGGTAAAGGAGAGAGAGAGAGAGAGAGCAGCACTCAGGTTGTTTTTCCAAGAAAAGGAGTCAGCTGACTTAAGGTTAATCAGCTGTTGACACTCAAGAAGCTTTGTGGGTGGCGGGCCGGGGCACGGAGAGGTGCGTCCAACCCTGGCTGGCCTAAGAACAAGCGCTAGTGCGGGATCTGAGCGACTCTGCTCTCCGGCCAAGGCCACAGCAGAGCTGTCCGAGGTGCTGAATCTGCCTCCTTTGAGCCTTAGCCTAACACTGCTGCAGGAGTCTGGGAGACTCGGATCGCCCTGGGGGTCTGTTCTGTCCCAGGTGACCTTGGGCACCTGGCTACCCCTCGTAGGCAACCATGAATTCATTCCTCGTGTTGCGGCTGGATAGGAGGCTCGTGCCATCTTCGGTCTCACAGCTGGTGCGTGTTCCTTTCCGGGCCTGGAGAGGGACAAGGTCTTCTGCCAGCGTAGACGCTCGCCGGTCCTCTTGCTCATTCTCTTCCCCAGGCCTCGACGGCTCCAATCTTTTGCTTGTCCGGCGGCCAACACGCAGGACAGGGCCCTCTGCCCCTACAGAACCATGTTGGCCGAATCAGCCCCGCCACACACTACCTCTTGTTGGGGCCAGACCCTCAAGACCGCGGTTAAACCGCAAGCGGAACAACGAAGGGCTGAAGCCATGGAGAGGCGCGAAAACACTTCGGGGTCCAGAGTGTGCGGTTAGGGCGGAGGCGGGGCGCGTAGCCAGACTTGGCCGCCTTGTTCCTCCCCAGCCCGCGAGGGGGCGCCTTGTCCCCATGACAACGCGGACAGCCCCCCCCCCCCCGGAGGGCAGCGCCCGAGGCTAATCCGCCTTGGAGACTGTGGGCGGTGCCCTCGGTGCTGGAGTCCCGAGTCGCTAGCCAATTCCCGGGAGGGGCGCAAGCATCAAGGGTGTCCAACACTCCAGGTGGTGACCCCCGCGCGTCGCCGCTGGGTGACCGGCTCCGAGCGGGCGGTGCGTCCCCACCACGATTGGCTGCTTCCCTGTGACATCACGCGGCTCGGGGAAAAGTGCGAGCGTGAGCGCGAGTCGGAGCCACAGCGCCCGGAGCTGCAGGCGAAGCAGGGGCCGCCCCTTGGCACCCCGTCCCCGCCCCCGGCCCCCGGCCCAGTCGCCCACCCCGCCAACTCGCGAGGCCTCTGGCTTGTCCCGCCGTCTGTCGGCGCCAGCGGAGCAAGACAGAAGCAACGGGTGAGTAACTCCGCGGAGGCGCGGGGGCGGGGGGCTCCTATGCAAGACGAGGATTTGAGGCCCCGGGACCCTCTGGGGGTCTCCAGAGGTGGATCCCAGACCCCTTTAAGGGGCAAGCGCGGTGCGGAAGGGGCGGAGAGCTCAGGGGTGGGGGACCCCTCTGGAAGAAGGGCCTCGGGTCTTTGAAAGGTTTCTCCAGGTGCGCCTCCAGAGATTGGTGATCACCCAGAAGGCTAGGGGCAGAAGAGTTCCAGCCCACAGCCTCAGCCCCAAAGCTGGGCAGCCGTCGGGTCAGGACCCACACTCCCTAACTCCCTCCCGGTTGGCTGCTCCATAGGGCGCTGGAAGATGAATCCCCAAAGCTCCCTTTTCCCGCCCGGCTCTCTGCCCTCCCTTCCCACCTTGGCCCACCCGGATCCACCAGCACGCTCTAGCCCGTGGAGTCCTCTGGCCGCGACCTTGAGCCCCGACGGAAAACACCCCTGTTCTCTCCTGGCACCCTTCCCCCTCTCCAGGACTAACCCCTGCTTTTACCCATCCGGGGAAATACAGTCTCCGTGTCCCCCACCCTCCCAGCTCTCAGAGGAAGTGTTGGGCACAATGACTTGGCCCAAAATCCCGCGCCCCTCTCCCTTCCCCTTAAGTACATAAAGCTTCTCCTCGCCCCGGGGACAGATCTGAGGCCATAGCTTCCCTAAAGTGATGGCTTAATGATCGAAAACCTACCCCCACGAGCCACCCCGCGGGCGCCCAGAGCACCTCTTCCCGTCTGGTCCCCAGCAGGGGAAGGGGCTCGAGGACCCGCGGAAGCACATGCCCACGCCCAGAGACGACAGGAACTGCGTGCCTGGGGTTGATGGGAGGGCGGGGCATCGGAGAGCCTTGGCCCTTTCGACCTGGACCCAGACTTGGAGGAGATGCGAGATGGGCCAAGGGTAAGCCCTGAGGTGGCCCTCTGGGTATACCTGAGCCCGGGGCCTGGGAACTCGATGCCTATTTTGACCGATGGGACTAGACAGGGCCTCTCCAGCGGGTGCAGGTCGAAGAGTGAAGGAGAACCGCACACTCGACCCAAGCCTCGACTGGGCTCCCCCTTTGGAGGTTCTGCCGCTGCTGCCTTCAAGGCATAGGGTTCTCGGAACTGAGCCCGGTGACCCTCACGGCTCCACTGGGCGGCTATAGCAGAGGCTTCTTGACAAAAGTCCACCGCTGGGACTGCGCGTTCTCCATTCTTGAGAATGCAGACAGGACCAGGTGCCCGGGCCGCTAAGATAATGGTTCCAAAGTAAGGGTTTCCTCGCAACCAAAATGTTGGTCTTTTCTCAGCCCTTTCCCCACCCACAGGCCGGGCACTTCCCGGGGGTTCCCGCCATGGGCATTGGATGTGACTGGTCACTCGCTGATGGTCCGGCACACAGGTTCGCAGGTACACCGACCCAAGCCCGTGAGCTTGAGCCAGACCATAGCACCTCAGGCACGCACACACATGCACACGCACGTGTCCACATGGCGCTGGCATGCTCACGCGCCCAAAGGCGCACCAGTATCCAGGCGTGGCGGTGCACACACACACTGGCACATGCAGGAAGGAAGCTACTAGTGTCTACTCGCGCTTTCCTTTCGGGTAGTCACACACAAACAGAACTTGCACCCGCATTCCCACCTACACATTCTTTGATGGGTGCCCTGGGAGGTGCTGGTGGAATCCCGACGCCCCAAAGTTTCTCATCTTCGAGCCCCTGGCCGAACCTAGGGAACCTTTGTGCCAGCTTAAGGCCACAGAGTCTGTCGGCGTCCCCCTCCCTTTGGTCCCTTGTAGGAGAAGCCTGCCCTGAGGCTTTTCTGTATTCGCGATTTGCACTGGGACTTGGGGACGTGGTGAACCGCGGCCACTGGCTCAGGGTCCGGAGCTGGCACCCGGGGACCGACATTGCCATCTAGCGGTGCGCACAGGTCAGGGCGACGGCTGCTTGCCTTCCCAGATCCTAGTTGGGCCAGATTCGGGGAAAACTGTGTCCGCGGGTGTGTTGCCGTGTGAACGTCTGAGAGAGAATCAGAGAAGTCCGGAAAGAAAACTGGGACCGAGTTGAGAAAACTGAGTTGTACCCAGTCTGCATCTGGCAGGGTCCCGGGAAGACCAAGCCACCCACCATTCATCTGGTCCCTTACTTGTCAAGGCTGTTTCTGGTCCCAAGAGGACAAAAGGTCAAACCCAAGTGAGGGAGCTGGATGGAATGTGAGGGTTCCCTATCTAAGATGCATCTGGTGGGCATCTCTCTGGTGTGCTTTGGGGGTACCGTGGAGATGAGAAAGTGTCTCTGGGTGCTAATCCTGACCCACCCCTGCTTAAAACCGGATGACTTTCACCAAGTTCATTAACACGGAGCTCTTCCATAAGAGGACATTTATAGCTGTCGGATGAGGCTAGCCACAGCACACCGCCTTTTCTGGCTGCTCTAGGCATTAAACGTGACCATCTCTAGGAAAAGCTCCAAGGGGCGCCTGACTCAGGTTAACACTCAATAAACAAGACATGCTGTATTTTTCTATCTCACGCATCTTTTCCCCACCCTCACCCACTTCTTACCCTGCTGGCTGCCGGCTGTGTTCTGACCCGGAGAGACTAAAGTGAGGTTTTCCTTGGTGTGTGCTAATGGTTCCCTCCCTGGCTCACCCCTGCCCCTGCCAGTGAGTGTCCTGGGAAAGGTGGCCTCTGTGCTTGACGCTACCACCCTCCCAGCTCAGAGGCTGACGCTTGAGGCTCCATTTCGGAGGCTGAACAGCACCGTGGAGACTCTTGAAAGGAGTCTTTTGCCCTTGACTCCTGGGGTGACCTTGGAGGTGGCCTTGCTCCTTCTCCTCCTGTCCCCCTTTGACCCAAGGATTTAGAACAGGAGAACTTAACTTTGAAGCCAGAAGGGCAGGGTCTTGTGTCTGCTGTGGAGGGGCTAGAGGACCGGGGCCGAGCTTGGCATGTGTCTGCAGCCTGCAGGGCCATTTCCAGTTGGAGAGCAAGCTGAGGTGCT
Organism: Peromyscus maniculatus bairdii; assembly: GCF_049852395.1. NCBI lineage: Eukaryota > Metazoa > Chordata > Mammalia > Rodentia > Cricetidae > Peromyscus > Peromyscus maniculatus. Next base: position 68,953,274 of record NC_134855.1, read on the forward strand.
AACTGGATCGATCACCTGGCTGTTCAGAGGCTGTGGTGGGACAAGATCCCCTCTTTTGTAAACGAGGATGCTAAGAACCGGAGGGCAGATGGCTGTCCTCAGACTGTACAGCTCGATCTTGCTGGCCTTCTACTGAACCCAGGCTGCAGACTTGGTGCTTCTTCCTCCACAGCCGGCTGCTCTACCCTCTTTTCCTCTTTCTCTCTCTCTCTCTCTCTCACACACACACACAGACGCATATAACTGCGTATACAACCTGCGTGTGGCTGCGATGGAGCCTGTGTGCGTATGTGGAATGGTTGTGTGTTGGCGGGTGTGAAGGAGGCTGGGCTGAGCGGCTGCCCTGGCACAGTGCTGGGCGTGGGCCTCCCTCACATGTATGGAAGAGGAAAGGGAGGAAGAGAGCCGAAGGGAGCCTGGTGGGAGGGAAGGCAGACTCAGGGGAGGGGCCTGGTCGGACCTCAGCTGGGTCACCCTCTGTGGGGGATGTGAACTCTCAGGCGCTGGCTGCAGGTTCCTTCTGGGGTGATGCCCTCATCTTTTGGGTCCCCGAGGGAGGTTAGACTGGCCGTGGTTCTTAGGAAATCAGGCGGAGCTGCCTCGGCTCCTGGGTCTCCTAGTTTTCTCATCTCTTGTGGTTGGAGCCCTGGGGAGCGGGGAGCCCGAAGCTGCCCGCACTGTCCACTCATCCCCCGGGGCTGGGCTCGGGAGGCAAAGCTGAACTTCTTGAGTCATCTCGCCTTTCCTCTTCCTCTCCCAGGTGCCCCCGCCCCCCCCCCCACCTCCTCTGGTCTCTTGGGTAACCTTCCTAACCCTTAGAACCATCAAGTCCTGTGCCTTAGCTCTAGGATCATCTACCAGCAACAGGACATCAAGGAAACACGGTTTATTTAATAGCCACCGAGGTTATTTACCCCCTCCGTGCCTGTTTCCTCAATATCTGCCTCAGGTTTGTTGTGACGATGCAGCAAGATCGTCACACTATCACGGAATGTAGAAACTTAGCAGGCAATTGATGCCAGCTCCTAATGTGGACTCCTGCATTATTGCCTGTCTGCAGGTGCCAGCTCCTAATGTGGACTCCTGCATTATTGCCTGTCTGCAGGTGCCGGCCACTGATGCATACTCCTTCGTTATTGCCTCTGTGTGCAGTGCAGGGTTGGGAGAATAAGTCTCTGGAGCTTGGCGATGTTTAGTTAAGAAAGGCCCAAGTGGCTGGGTATGGTGGTACAGTCCTTTAATTCCAGCCCTCTAGAGGCAGAGGCAGGCAGATTGAGTTTGAGGTCCGCCTGGTCTACACAGTAAGACCCTATCTCAAGGGGGGGGGGAAAGGAAGAAAAAAGAAAGAAAAGAAACGACCAAGTAGTACTGAATATGTGGCTCAGAAGCACACCCGTGTGGTACATATCTACCACGTGTGGCCCTGGGGACGATCTTCAGTACCCAAGTTGGGAAAGACATGACTGAGTGAGCGAATGAGCGCTTCTCTCTGCTCTCCACCTTCCAGCCTCTGGGGCCACTCCTCCCCCTGGCCCTGGCTTCCCTGGGCTCCATCCACACTGACCATGTCTTTGGGCCTTTGCCCTTATCCCATGTGCCACAGCTCTTCACATGGCTGCCTCCCTGTCATCCGCCCCGGGGGGAGGCCCGTGATCAGCCGCTCTCCCGCCTTCTGACTCACTCCCTCTACCCTCTCTGTATTTTTTTTCCTAGCGGTTTCTTTTCCCTCACATGTTTCTAGCTCCCCCCAGACTAGGTTGTCCGTTCTGAGATGGGAACCATGTGTGTTCCATTTGCCTCTGTAATCTCAGCCCTGAGCTGGTTACAGCTCTCCGCCCCTCCGAGGCGCTCAGGAAAGTGAGTGAAAGCTGAGGAACAGAGTTCCCTGACATTTTCCGGGACGAAATTCCTCCTGCCACGGTGGCTCCTGGTCATCTCTGGGTACCCCCTCAACCTCTTCAACAATTCACCCCTTTCCTGTCTCCTTCCTCCTCCAGCCCCTGCCCACCTGCATCCAATTGGGTTCAGCATGGCGAACTTCACACCCGTCAATGGCAGCTCAGCCAATCAGTCTGTGCGCCTGGTCACGGCAACCCACAACCACCTGGAGACAGTGGAGATGGTGTTCATTGCCACGGTGACAGGCTCCTTGAGCCTGGTGACTGTTGTGGGGAACATCCTGGTGATGCTGTCCATCAAGGTCAACAGGCAGCTGCAGACAGTCAACAACTACTTCCTGTTCAGCCTGGCGTGCGCCGACCTCATCATAGGTGCGTTCTCCATGAACCTCTACACCGTGTATATCATCAAGGGCTACTGGCCCCTGGGCGCGGTGGTCTGCGACCTGTGGCTGGCTCTGGACTATGTAGTGAGCAACGCCTCTGTCATGAACCTTCTCATCATCAGCTTCGACCGCTACTTCTGCGTCACCAAACCCCTCACCTACCCTGCCCGCCGCACCACGAAGATGGCCGGCCTCATGATTGCGGCTGCCTGGGTCCTGTCCTTCGTGCTCTGGGCCCCTGCCATCTTGTTCTGGCAGTTTGTGGTGGGCAAGAGGACAGTGCCTGATAACCAGTGTTTCATCCAGTTCTTATCCAACCCGGCAGTGACCTTTGGCACGGCCATTGCGGCCTTCTACCTTCCCGTGGTCATCATGACGGTGCTGTACATTCACATCTCACTGGCCAGCCGCAGTCGAGTCCACAAGCATCGACCCGAGGGCCCCAAGGAGAAGAAGGCCAAGACGCTGGCTTTCCTCAAGAGCCCCCTGATGAAGCCGAGTATCAAGAAGCCTCCGCCAGGGGGCGCCTCTCGAGAGGAACTGCGCAACGGGAAGCTAGAAGAGGCCCCTCCGCCAGCCCTGCCCCCGCCCCCGCGCCCAGTGGCCGACAAGGACACGTCCAATGAGTCTAGCTCGGGCAGCGCCACCCAGAACACCAAGGAACGGCCACCCACAGAGCTGTCCACCACAGAGGCCACCACACCAGCCCTGCCCGCCCCTACCCTGCAGCCGCCACGGACCCTCAACCCCGCTTCTAAATGGTCCAAGATTCAGATTGTAACAAAGCAGACGGGCAATGAGTGCGTGACAGCCATCGAGATTGTACCCGCCACGCCAGCTGGCATGCGCCCAGCAGCCAATGTGGCCCGAAAGTTCGCCAGCATCGCTCGCAACCAGGTGCGCAAGAAGCGGCAGATGGCGGCCCGTGAGCGCAAAGTGACTCGGACCATCTTTGCCATCCTGCTGGCCTTCATCCTCACCTGGACGCCCTACAATGTCATGGTCCTGGTGAACACCTTTTGCCAGAGCTGTATCCCCGAGCGGGTGTGGTCCATCGGCTACTGGCTCTGCTACGTCAACAGCACCATCAACCCTGCCTGCTACGCGCTCTGCAACGCCACTTTCAAAAAGACCTTCCGGCACCTCCTGCTGTGCCAGTATCGGAACATCGGCACAGCCAGGTAGACAGGCAGGTGCCCTAGGAGGTGCTGGTGTCATGAGTGTGTCCCGGGGAACCACGTGGGCTCACCGGCAGTGGAGGAGAGAGTAGGCGGCCCCATTCTGAGTTCGCATCTGCTCAAGAGAACAGGTCTCTTAGACAGTGAGGCACCAGAGGCTCCTCGCTGGGTCTGGAGAGCAGATCTCTACCGAAGCCCAGGAGGCTTAGCCCAGGGAGGGTCTGAACTGGCACCCCCTGGCCCCTGCCTGTCACCCTGCCTCAGGAGGACGGGGAACAATGGCTGGGAGTGGGCAGCTGCCCTGTCAAGGCCAACGATCGGCAGAGGTGGAAGAAGGAACAGGAGAGCAGAGGCCAGGAGCATCTTGAGAGGAGCAAAGGAGCCAGGCTTGGAAGGGTGGGGGACCCCGTTCTGCTGTAATAATCGGTGCTTTCCGCCTCCCTGCACCCCCTCCCCCTGCATGTAGGCTCAGCCTTTCCCTTGCACCCAAGTCCCACTCCAGGGTGAGAGATTTTCCTGCCATGGTTGCTCAGCCAGGCTCTGGGTGGGGGAAAGCCAGGCTGAGGTGTCCTGTCACTTCTGTCCCTTTCCTGGCCAGCAGTCACATATGGACGGGGCAACTGGGAAGCCAAGCCAAGATACAGACTCCAGGGGACCAAGACAGTCAAATAGTGGTGGGTCTTGCTGTCCAGAGCACCCCCCGCCCCAGGTCACACATCCAATGAAGGGCAGGTTCCCTCTGCCTCTGCGCGAGGGAAGGAGGGGCCCCAGGGAAAGAAGGGGCGGCAGGGGACCCTGGTCCATACAGGCTTCCTTGGCAGGTGAGGCGAGCAAGCACCCTTGTCTCTCCCCAGTGAGAACTTTCCAAACCGGCAAGAGCCTGGACCAAGACTCTTGGCTAGGTGAGGCAGAGTTCAAGTGAGCGATCTGGGTTCTCTTCCCTGACCCCCAGCCCTGTGGTTCCTGGGAGAGATGGTACCCAGGGGCTCCGGAAGACATTTTCATAAACGTCCTGCTCTTTCCCTGAGCGGTTGGGAGCACTTCCTAGCTACCCTCAACCCCCTTCGGCCCATCTGTCCCCACCCCCAACAAAGCTCCATGGCAAATCCCCTGGGAAGGGGCTTTTATATATTAAAAAAGCTTTTATTGGAGAAAAAAAAAAATGTGAGCTCATTTTATTCATTTCTTAGTAACAGGTATCAGGGTGGGGAGGACAAAATGGGGTGCTGGGAATCAGATCCCTCTGTGGGGGAGGCTCAAGCTTCCCAGAATCCCTTGTCCCTCCCCACTTTGGGCACTTGGTGTGGGCATGAGAGGGCAGAGGCAGGGCGTCGTGGACAAAAGGCACTGGTGGGTTATATTTTGGGCTGGTGGGAGAGGAAGGCTCCTTCCGGGACCCAGGGAAGGCCATAGGCTCTCCAGATAGGCTCTCCAGCATCCTGACGTCAATCCTTTCCTTTCCCTTTCTTGGCTGGAAAACAAGAAAGAAAGGCACTTGTGAGTGAGGTGTTAGGGAGGCTGAGACCCTCCCACAACAGTTAAGCACATCAAGGAGAGGAAATCCTGCCCCCTAGTGGTCTTGGATCAGTTAACCTGGAAGTGGTGGGAAAGGGCAGCCATTGTGATGCCAAGCCTTTCGACTCCCTCGACTTTTTATCTCCCCCTCACAACTTTTTTTTTTTTTAAAGACAGGGTCTTACTCTGCAGCCTTGAACTCACGGCTTTCCTGCTGCTTCAGCCCTGAGCGTGTAGGCATGAGCCACCATGCCTGGCTTTCTACTTCCTATTTTCATCCAGGATCAGAGTTTGCCTAAGTTTCTCACCTGGGAAGTGGGCAGACTGACCTCCGCCCTGTTGGCCTCAGTGACTGTGGCGGGTGAGGCGGCAGCTCGGCCTTTTGAGACATCTTTCCTACAGTCTTAAGGGCACAGCGAACTCCCCCAAGACCCCACCCAAACCTCCTCAGGTGACAAAGACAAGCCTTTCCCGGGAACCCAGATCGAATGATCCAACAGAGTAGTTTCTACTTGGGCAAGAGGGCTGAGCACCTCCTGAGAGTGGCCCTCAAGGACCTGCCCATTCCCAAATCTAAGACTGCCCCGACGTGACGGCACGAAGTCACTAACTAGCCAGATCCACAACCCCACGGTATTCACTGACCTTTGGTCTTCGACTTGGTCTTGGAGGTGCAGGGCTTGGTCACGCGGATGGTCTCCTGGCACTGGGCGTTGTAGCGAGCCTTCTTCAGGGTCCCTTGGCGGGCTTTGGTGCCAGTGCTCCCGTCGCACGCCCCCCAACTCTCAAACTTGTATTTGCAGTCGGCTGACGGGAGAGTGGCCCCACGGGGTGAGAAATGGGAGGGTGGTGCGCCCCCCCCCGCCCCCCGGCTTTCCTGCCCTCCTCCCGTGCCCCACCTCACCTCCAAATTCCTTCTTCCAGTTGCAGGGCACCTTGCAATGGATGCGCTGGGTCTGGGCTCCACAGGTACCCTCACGGAAACCCATGCCGCAGTCTTTGCTGCTGGGGGTGCAGGGCCCCCAGGTCCACTCGGAACACTCGCTCCCCAGGCTGCCCTTCTTCACCTTGTCTACAGGGTGCAAGGAACCGAGTTAAGGACGTGGCGGGCCCGGAGACTCCTTCGGAGACCAATCCCTGGGTCACGCGGCCTCACCTGCCCATCCCCGGCCTTGCCCTCACCCCCGAGCCCACCCCACCCACCCATCACCTTTCTTTTTGGCCACCGCGGAGGTGAGCGCCAGGAGGGCAAGAAGGGCTAGAAGGAAGAAGCCTCGGTGCTGCATCCTAAAGGAAAAGCTTGGGTTAGAGTTTCTCGCCCATTCCCTCCCCGGCTGGGAAGCGCGGGAAGGACCTCCCACCCCAACCTGGCCCACTTTCCAGGCCCAAAGGGTCGGGCCGACCAGGGGGCGACGGAGGGCGGACTCGCAGCCGCCATCCCGGGACTCAGCCTCCCTCCCCACCCCCGCCTCGGGCCCCCTGTGCGCGCTCACTCGCTCACTGCCGGCGGCGCGATGCTGATGCTTCGCTCCCTCCCGCCACGGCCCGTCCCGCTAAGACCGCTGCGGCCCCTTTTGTCTCCAGAACCGGTCTGAGCCGGTCACATGGGCCCCCGCCCCTCCCCCCCACCCCATGCAAGGACCCGCCCCGCCCCCTCCCCTCAAACCCGCACCTCCTCAGACCCCCCTAGTCCCCGCCTCCACTCCCGCCCTTTGCCGAGCCGGGGCTCCCGCCTGTGCCCCTCACCTCTGATCTCTGGGGCTCTGGCCCTGGGGCTCCGCCTTGCCCGTCCACTCTAGGCTCAAGTCCTCTCCGGAGCCCCAGCTCTCTACCTCCTCCCGCCCACCCCTTCCCCGGTTTGGGCCGGTCCCCTTTCCTCCCGTGCAGCCCAGACAGCGCTCAGGTCACCCCTTGGCTTGCCCTCGGCGGGGGCCCGAGTCCGCCTGGTGTCACAGGCCCGGGGAGGCCTCTGCACCCACGACCCTGCCCTTCCAGGCCTGGCTCACCTCCGACTTGTTGGGGACCAGGTCACTCAGAGGGCAAGGAGGGGCTCTGATGTGTCGGGGAGCCAGGGACCGGGGACCCCAGATGGCTGCGGGCGAGCAAGGCTCGAGACCCTTTTCCTAGCGCAGGTTTGGAGGAGGAGGGAAGGGCTTCGGGGGGAGGGGAAGCCCGCAGGCCCGAGTTGGGTAAATCTTGTAGCTGACACAGGCCGTCTGAGGAGTTCCAGACCCAGCTTCGCCGGAGGTGATAACCGCCCACCCCTGACCCTGGGGCCTCGGGCTCACCTCCACCCGATCCCCAGTACAGGCCAGGGGGAGGGGACTGCTCCAGGGCGCAGGGCCAAAGGACCAAAGAACCCAGCCTGGGCCCCCCGGCCGCCCCACCTCTTTCACTTTCATTGTTATCATCCCAGCAGGAGCGGGAAGCAGAGGAAATCAGCTCCGCCTCTAGCCCTACGAGCCTAAGCGGCCAGGCCGAGGTCAGGAGCCGGGCATAGTCACCCCAGTTCGGGAACCCTGCAACGGTCTGAGATATTGGTGGCCATTCCCACACTCCTAAATTAACCCGGCACACGCTGCTGCTTATCAGAGACCCACACAAGAAAAAAAAGAAAACAAGAAAGGAAAAAAAATTCACTTTACTGAGTCACACCCAGCTGTAAACAAGTCGCCGTGGGAGCCCCACCCCCACCCCAGGCCATACAGTCCGAAATGAAATGACTGGGTACATGAGGGTCACCAGGGGAGGTGCCAAGCAGGGCAGCGGGCAGGTGAATACAGCGGGCTCTTGAGTTTCTGGGAGGCCCGGGGAGGGTGGGTCAGAGAGAAGGACTAGGCACCCAGAAGACAGCCCAGAGGACCAGTTGGCTCGCCAACATCCTGCTGGGAGCAGGCCTCCCTGTCGGTGCGGGCTCCTTCCTGCCCTTCCATCTGCCGTGGTCGGGGGAAGGCTACCCTGGAGGGACCCAGCCAGCCCAGCCTGTCTCCTGTTCCCCATGAACCCAAGGACAGGTGAGAGTCCAGCTCCTCAGAGTCCAGCCCTAGATCTGAGCGGCTTCTCAGGGGGTGGCACGGGGCTCCTTCCCTGGGGCAGGGTCCCCCCATGGCCGTCCAACGGGAATGTGGCGGTGAGGTGGGCAAGGAGAGCTCCCGTCCTCTGGTAGTGTCCCTCGCTGATCCATGGTCCCCTTAACTACACAGCCGTCTCCTGGTCCTCACGCTGGATCATCTGGTAATGCTGTCTGTTTTCCAGGTAGGCAGCTAGCTCGGTGTCCTGAGCCTTCTCAGCTCGCTGCCGGGGAGTGTCGCCCTGGAGAAGGGTGAAAGGGCCCCCAGACCTCAGGAGAGGGCAGGGGCTCTTCTCCCCAGCCTGTGGGGGATGGATAACCTCACAGGTCACAAGGTTTCCCCTACTGGCTCAGGTTTCTCAGGGCCTGGACTGCGCTGGCTCAGAACCAGCTTCAAATTTCGTAGCCCTGCCCCCACCTTTTGGAAAGGGTGGGTTTGTGTTCTGCCAGACAACTCACCTGCTGGTCTGTCTTCATGAGGGAGGCCCCGGCTTCTACAATGTAGTGGCAGATGGTGCGCTGACCCAGGGCGGCTGCCTGGTGTAGACAGGTCTCCCCGCTGGGGAGCAGGGGCTGGTTGTGGACCCCTCTAGTCCTGGGCCTGCCCAGCTCTCTCCCAATAGCCATCAGAAAGGGCAGGAGTTTGGCGGGAGGGGGAGGGGTACCCCATGCTGGTCAGAGAGGGTTCTTGGGCCCTGGGTGACCGAAGGGCTGGGACTGAAGGTGGTTTGTGGGCCTGGGCCATGCCCCAGATACTCACTTCTCCTCCACCGCATCCAGGATCTCCGGTGGCGCTGCACCAGGGAGAGAGCACTGAGGATCGGCCAGCCCCTCCTCCCCCCCCCCCCCCCCCCCGCCCCAGGAGCACAGCACCAGGGAGAGAGCACCGAGGATCGGCCAGCCCTCTCCTCCCCCGGCCCTCTCCTCCCCCCCCAGGAGCACAGCACCAGGGAGAGAGCACTGAGGATCGGCCAGCCCTCCCTCCCCCAGCCCCAGGAGCACAGCACCAGGGAGAGAGCACTGAGGATCGGCCAGCCCTCCCTCCCCCAGCCCCAGGGGCACAGCACCAGGGAGAGAGCACTGAGGATCGGCCAGCCCTCTCCTCCCCCCCCAGGAGCACAGCACCAGGGAGAGAGCACTGAGGATCGGCCAGCCCTCCCTCCCCCAGCCCCAGGGGCACAGCACCAGGGAGAGAGCACTGAGGATCGGCCAGCCCCCCCCTCCCCCAGCCCCAGGAGCACAGCACCAGGGAGAGAGCACTGAGGATGGGCCAGCCCTCTCCTCCCCCGGCCCCAGGGGCGCAGCTTACCGTGGTCCAGCAGATAGCGGACCACCTCCTTACTGCCCGTGCTGACGGCGTGGTGCAAGAGTGTGCGGCTCTGTTGGTCCCGGTGCATGAGGTCTCCTCCTGCTCGGTGTAGCTCCTGGAGCTGAGGGCAGTGGGCAGGGCAGCGCAGAGCTGGGTCTCCCTCCCTCCACAAGCATGGACCCAGGCACTGGCTCACCCAAGTTCCATGCTAGGAGCCTTTGAGGGCTTTTGTTGTTTTGAGACAGGGTTTCTCTGTGTAGTCCTGGCTGTCCTGGAACTCACTCTGTAGACCAGACTGGCCTTGAACTCACAGAGATCCCCCTGCCTCTGCCTCCTGAGTGCTGGGATTAAAGGTGTGTGCCATCACACCTGGCTTCTGAGGTGTCTCTTGAGACACAAGTCTTTAATTCCTACATGTGAGGGACTCCCCAAACATGCACAGCCAACCAAGCCTTGGAGCCCGTGGTTCCTTTAAGACTGACCCGGTTCCGAGTACCAGGGACAGAAGATGGCTGAGGAAGCCCCTAGTAGTAAGTCACCTGGACAGGGCAACCCCGTGGAGGGCCAGATGATGAGACAAGTGCCTAACCCCTCCCAGGGTCAGGGGCTCCAGGGGCAAAGCTGAGCTCTGACGAGTACCTTGCAGAAGTCATTCCTCTTGGCGGCGTCAATCAGCTCTTCACCTGCACAGAACATCTGTCCATCAGACCCTGAGGTCCGAGGCCTGGGCATGGCTGACGTGTGACTAGTGTGTGTGATGATGTACCACTGTCCATGGCAGGTGCGTGCTGGGCAGATGTGCTAAGGGCTGGGCTTGCACAGGAAAGGGATCACAGGACTCAATGGCTGTGCCCGTCAGCTATGGGTGAACCCTGACCCGCACTCAACTCACACCCACGACCAGGGAAAGGAAAGTGGCAGGGCCCTAGGGGGAGGGGCCTCACCTTGAGGTGGTGCGGCATCCCCCTGCAATGACCTGCAAACAGAACAGGGTGAGTTGTGACCCAGCTCAGCCCAGCTGGCCACCTTCCCTGGCCCCAACCACGGTGGCCTTCATCGCTTCAAGTTTATGGAGTGCCTTCTGCACATCACACACTGGGAGTACAAGCCGGGAGCCAGACAGACGGAGACCTCGCCCGCCATCCCAGGGGTCACATCCTAGCTCATGCCAACCAATAAATAAGGATTTGGAAGTGCTATTAAAACACGACAGGGCAGTGTAGCCAAGCAGCTGGGGACTGGGGACTGGATACTTCCCAACCTTCAGGTGGCATTCCTGGAAAAGATCCCTCTGAGAGAGAAAAGCCAAGCTGAGACTCGGGGGAGGGTGTCTGAGAAGGGGCAAGTGGGAGGCGGCCGGGGCAGGAGTCCAGAGGATGGCCTGGGACCTCAAGGGACCTGGGCGGAGGTACTGTGGTAAGGGACAGGGACAGCTGCTGGAGAGTGGCCTGTCTGGACCTGCACTTTCAGGCACCTGAGTAACAGGCCTGGAGGCAGAGGCGTGCAGGGGGAGTGCTCAGACCCTGAGGAGCACCCCTGCAGAGGGACAGAGCCGGGTGCTCCCCAGTGCTCAGGCTGTGGCTAAGGGCGGAAATGCCAAGCCTGTAGCCAGCAGACAGGATTTAAAGCCAGGGGAGCGGTGGTTTGCGGGGGCTCTGGGACTCACCGGGGTATGGGGGAGCAGGGGGAGGCAGGGAGCGGGGAGGTAGGGGTGGGGAGGTCAGGCCGGGCTGATGCCCCCAGCAGCTCGGGGTCTAGGATATAAATCTCGTCCTGGGCAATCTCTGTCACGTAGTTGAGGTGTTCCTGAGGAGGGAGGGTTAGAACTGAAGGTCAGTGCCAGGCACACGGCCTTTAGTCCCCAGGGAGGGGGGTGGGGTTTAGGGGGCAGGAAGCAAGGCAGAGGCCCTGAAGAGCCTCTCTCAGAGAAGGAACTCGGTCGGGGCAGGCAGCAGGGAGAGGGGGGCAGTCCCTCTTGCTGCCCCGACCGCCCCGCCCCGTTTCCATGACTGCCCCGCCTGGTGCCTGGCCCCTGACCGCTCTCTCTATGTGCCCTCACCAGCTCAACAACCACTTCCCACCGCTAAGCCAGGGATCTAGCCCTGGCTGCTTTCTTCCCTGGATAGCACTGTGCTTCCGGGCCCTCCCTTCCACCCACCCAGAAAGCCTTTTCTGGGTATGCCAGCTTTTTCTGTTGGCACCATCCCTGTGCATTCCTGGAGGGTGGGGGCATGTGAGCCACAGCCACAGGCATGTGAGTATATGGCCATGAGGCTGCGGTGAGCATGCCTGGCTTGTGCGGCTAACCCTGAAACCTGCCTACAGAGGTGTGGGTGTGTGAGGCCCAGAGAAGGTCTGCAATGCTTACCTGGGCCCTGTCAATCCTGTAGAAGCGGCTGGCGGTGGTGGCTGGAGAAGAGATGGCTGGCTGAGTATGAGGAGCGCCCTTGTCCCGGCCCAAGTCTCCTTTTGCCCAACCCAGGGTCCCTCAAAGGAGGCCTAGCAGGCCAGAGCCCTGCAGACCTGACCCTGCAAGGCAGACTCACCATCCAAGAAACACCACTTGGATGACAGCTGGTGGCACATCGGGGACTTGGCTCCAGCACCATCGGGCTCCTGGTGAGACAAGCAAAGGTCAGCTGAGCCACAGCGAGTCTGGGAAGAAAGCTCGGGGGGCTCCACCTGCTGCTGCTCCCACTGCTGTGTGTGCTGACCTGCTGGAGTCTCTCGATGTGGGCACGGCAGAGCTCCAGGTCACTGTCTCCAGGGACCACCACAGTGCCCAGAGGCACAGCTGGAGGACAGAGAGGCCTTTCAGCAGCTAGCTGCATGTCCTTGCTGCATGTCTGCAGGCAGCCCCGCAGCCGCTCGCCCCGCCCCGCCCGAGCCCTGCCGCCACTCACAGGCCTCCCTGAGCTGTTCCTTGTCGTAATGCAGAGCCTCGTAGTCGTGCATGCTGACCCTGCTCACCTGGATCCGCAGCTGCTCGGGAACCGGCTGCTGACTGTGGAGGGGCCAAGGACAGGGAACTCAGCAAGGACCCTGCCTAGGATACCAGTCCTCGGTGGGCGCAAGGCCAGGTGCTAAGAGGGCAGCCTGCCTGCCTCCCTCCCCAAACCCTTTATTTTGGATGCCAGGACAACCTCTAGCCTCCTCGTGCATGCTAAGCAAGTGCTCCTATTACCCAACGACAGGGCCCTTTGCAGGCCAGGAAACCAGAGCTCAAGTAAAGCAGAGCCTGGCTCCAGGCCCCACGCACGGCCCAGGACGGCTGACACGGGACCTACTCGCTGTGCAGTGGGGCCGCGCTCCGGCGCTTGGCCTTCTGCACCATGGTGGCCTGGTTGCGCAGGGCGATTCGAATACGTGATGCTGCAAGCTTGCAGGGCTCCCCATCCACCTGCACAGGGATGGCCTTGGCCGTGGTGAGCAGCACTTCTCGGCACTGGGTCAGCCGCTCGCCGTGCCCACCCACCTGCAGCGCGGCCTGTGGGCACACAAGTCTCAGGTCAGGGGGTGGGCGGGGCACGCTCTGCTCTTTCCAGAGGTGTTCTGGTGAAGGCAGAATGCAGAATGGAGGGGCCAGACAGAGGCATTGAAGACTCCCTCATCGGATGGGAAGTAAAGTGCCTTCCGCTACACCAAGAGGAAGGAGAGCCATCATCCAGCTAGGGAGCAGAGGACATGGAGCCCTGGGCCAAGTAAGGAGCTGAGGTGACCGCTCTACCCTGGCCAGCGAAGGGAAAGGTAGACACAGTTTAGGACTAGGACCACTCACCAAGGATGTCATGGTAAAGCCGATGACCTCGAGGTAACCATCATCATGCCGCTGGGGCTCAAAGTCATGGTGCTCCCCAGGGTGGCCCCAGGGCATGGTGCCTGCACAGTACCTGGGGGCGGGGGCAACAGATGGGCTCAGGCGTGGGCTCAGTGGGCTGGAACAACGGCCCACAGGAGCCCTGCTTCCTCACCTGGGGATGTTCAGGAAAACGATGCACTGGGGTTTCAGGTCCTGGATCTTGGGGGTTAGGTCCATCCCATCACACTGGACACAGGAACGGGGGATACAGTTGGGGAAGGCACACAGCCCGGTGGCCTCCCTCCTACGGGACCCCAGGACGTGTCGGCCAGCCTCCTTACCACTACTCGGATGTGCTTGGCTAAGTCCTTGGAGCTGCCCATCAGGAAGTCCGAGAAGGCCGTCTGTGAGAGATGCAGGGTGTCATCAGCTCATGACAAGGGCCTTCCCCACCACTGTGTCACACCGGGGACAGCCGGTCCCCAGACTCACCCCAGCATAGAACATCTTATTCCGAAAGCGGCTGTTGAACTTCTCCGGGTTGGCTTCTGGTAGAGACAAGGGGTGGTGGTGTCATCAGCCTGCTGCTGCTTCCCAGGTTATGGTGGGAAGGAAGGCCAAGGGAGCAAGGTCTGGCCCTCCCTGGGACACCCTTGAACCTCCCACGCCTGCCCTGGCCTCCCAGGGTTCCTTCAGCAGGAGGATGCTAACCTCGAGACTCATGAAACTCCAAGGTGACGTGGGCATCAAAGCCCAGACTGAAGTAGTTGTTGAAGACATCCAGGGGCAGCTAGCAAAATGTCAAGGTGTCGGGATGAGGAGGTGACTCCGGGGGGCCAGCTCTTCCCAAGGCCAAGATTAACAGTCATTACCCTTGCTCAGTCCATTTACTTCTAAAGGCCTTCGAGTCAAGGGAACAGTGTGCCAAAGCTTCCCCAACCACCCCTGCAGCACTGCTTGGGAGGCCCTGTTCTTGGAGGACCTGCTGGGTCCCTAACGGCACTACATCCCCACATGCCATATACTCTATCAATATTCCCTCCAGGAACAGGGACTTAAGTCTTGTCACGGCTTAGAACACAGCCTGGCACACTGGAGGCCCTCACTTGGCATGTGCCAGGAGGCTGAGTAATAAATCAGCTTGTAGTGGGTACCCTTATGCTCCTGGGACAGAAAGAGGCTGGAATGTGAAGAACTAGGAACTTGGCTTTCCAGAATCAGGTAGGAAGTGTGTAGCGTCCAGCAGGTCCTTAAGAATCCCCGACTCATGAACCCCTGCCCAGTAGCCCTGGCTGACCTACCCGGTCAGTGGCTCCATCATCTCGCTCCTCAGGTCCTGCCTCAGGGTTGGGCTCTGCTCGCAGGTCCCAGCGGTCCAGCTGTACCACATTCCCCTCCTCTACATGGGAAAGGATCTTGGACACAGGCTCATCTGTGTAACCCTGTGGAAGGAGGCTGAGACTGAGCTTTCCCTGTGGTCAGAGGATACCCTTCCTCCCTGGCAACCCTGTTCTGAAGGGCACTTACCCCACCCCAGTTGAGGGTGCGGGCCAGGTCATTGCCAGTACCCAGGGGCAGGATGGCCACAGGGGGCGGTGGTTTTAAGCGCAGCTGGTCCAGGGTGGACAGAATCCAGCCAACCTGGAGGAGGGCACAGCAAAGTGGGTCAGCCAGGCCCGAGATGGGGGAGGAATGCATCAGGCATGAGCCCGGCTCACGGAACTCACCGTGCCGTCACCCCCGCAAGCCAGAATCCTCAAATTATGCACTTTGCGGTACATTTCCAGCCTGGGCCAGGGAGGACAGGAATAGTCAGGAGACATGTGACAGAGCCAGAGCGAGGCAAGCCCCAACTGTCCCGGAGAGCCTGGTGGGGTACTCACGCCTCCCTGGGTCCCCCCTGGCTCAGGTCAAAGACTTGTCGAGGATTCAGATACCACAGGAAAGACTGGATAATCTTAGCGCCCTGCAGGGACAGTCGAGGGACAGTGAGGAGAGGATGAGGGGACAGGGTTGTGGGAACCAGCTACAATAAATGGTGAGATGGGACAGGGTCCTCTCAGGGCCCCTGGAAAAACGAGGTAGGGGCTAAAGGCCCAAATGGTTTTAGAACAACTACAGGCAGGCGGGTGTAACACTGGCCGCCTCTCCCCGTGGCTCACGGGTAGAAAGCTTGTGCTCACCTGGTTGCCACCGCTCTTAGGGTTCACAAACACCAGCAGGGGCTTCATGAGGGGGGATGGGGTGGGCCTGATGATGAAGGGTCTCCATCGGCCTTCCTGGGAGACAGAGAGCCTGTAAGGCACTTGTCTGTCCTGGAAGCCCTAGCTGACATCCTCCTCAGCATCCCTTGCCACAAGTGAGCACACCCTCACACATCAGACCTTCCATGGGCCTGTCCACAAGGAACAAGGACGTTGATCCCCCACCTCCTCAGACCCCCAGAGCCCAACCTGAGCCAGGCTAAACTGGCAGTCGGGTCCACAGCCCTGGACAGAGAAAGTTTCCCCTTTCCAATTCCCGTCCTCAATGACTGCAGGCCAGGCCTAACCTCAGGTCCTTTCTTGCTGGATCTCCTCTTGAAGGACGCTCTCTTTTTCTTCTTGCTGGCCTTGAGGGTATTCTGCAAAGGAATCAGGGTGTGGGTGAGGTGTGACTTGTCAGTCCCCTCGGGCAGAGATAATAAGAGTAAAGGAGAGACTCACCTGGGGCCTCCGGGCCCTGAGGATCCAGGTGGGTGGGATGACCACAGCTGCATGCACCCCCAGGGAGCAGGGTTCCTCAATCTGCTGCAGCATGAAGCAGGACACCTTGCTGTGGTACTGGAAGACAGCATTGGCAAGGCTGAGCTGGGCCGGGATGAGACTGGGGACCCACCGGAAGCCCAGCGCAGACTCACAGAGACCACTTACTGCTTGCTTGCACCAGGAGCAACTGATGGCCACGATCTCCTTGCTGTGGAAAGTGAACTTCTGCTGGAAGCCCTGTGGACCGACAGGGTGGCTGGGGCACAAGGTGGCTTCGTGGAGACCCAGCCTTGCTGCCACCACCAACCTCTCCTCACCCAGGAAAACAAAGCACATCAAAAACAAAAGCAAACAAACCCAAAACTCCAAGTGTAAAACAAGCCCGCAGGGCAGGGCAGGGCAGCCGGGAGCCCATGAATGAGCGGGAGCCGACTGCGAAGAGCTGAGTGTGCACTCCAGAGCTGCCTAACTGGGGACTCCTTCCTGCCCCTAGACCTAGACAGGCCCCACAGAGTTCTGTGGCACCGCCTCACTGCACCATCATATCCGTGTCCTGTCCACAAATCCTCATCAGGGGCTAGTGTGCGTAGAACACGGAGGAGAAAAGAATGGAGGGATGAGCCCCTGCATTCTTGAGAGTCAACAGGCAAGCAGTCAACAAGTGGACAACAGTGCTGTGTGGGAAGACGTCCTGAGCAGTGCGTCCACAAGCCACTGTGCCCAGGGGGCAGGGAGCCTGCTGCCCAGCTCAGGACACCACACACAGACAGCATCCCTAAAGAACTACTGAAGGGTGAATGAAAAGTCAATAGACTTCTCACGGGGCCCCATGAGAGTTCAAAGGTCAGACAGCCACACCAGAAGACAATCCTCTTCCCTCCCTTGCTCAACTCAAAGACCCAGGGCAGAGCCAGGGAGCTTGGGGACTGACTGGATGCCAGCAAACTGGAGACCCCACACTGGATACACGACCAGTGGGCAGCATGGCAGCGCCCTCCGCAGGCCTCACCTTCCCACAGTGCCGACACTTGCCATCCTGACGTCGCCTGTGCACCCAGTGGTGTCTTACGAAGGTTGGCTGGGGAGGGGAGAAAGGTCAGGGCAATGAATGAGGGGCTGGAGAGGGAGAACCTGAACTCAGCCCACAGGAACCCTCCACAGCCCCTTGTAGAGATCAAAGGGACTGCAGACTTCTCCATGGCCTGGAGCGAAGGTTGGATCTCTCTCTTTCTCTCTCTCTCTGAGTGACCCCAGACCTCCAGTCTAGAAGCTGACTGACCCCCTGGTGGCACTGCAGAGGATCCCTCAGGTACTTGCTCCCTGTCCGTCCCTGCTGCCCCGCACGCTTACCTCACGAACATTCCTGGAGCCTGATTCACGGAAGGATGGCTTACAGCGAAAATTGATCTGTGAAATATTACAGTGACCACCAAAATGTCAGAGCCTTCTTTTGAACAAAGTCACCTAGAGTCAACCTCACAGGCAAGGAGAGTCCCAAATCATGCCAAGAACCCCTTGGAACATGGCTACCCCCTCTCAGAAGCCCCTTTGACCACTGGCCTTAGGGATCTTTCCTTTTGTTTATTTAGGATACAGGGATGGAGAGGCTAGGGTAGGGGTCGGGGTTCATGTCCACCTCACACTGTGTTGAGTAGGAGCACTGTTTGCTCATCTTATTTATTCCTCCTCCTCCAGCATTCCCAGCTCAAGAGAAGGCAGACACCAATCCCTCCTGCGGCTGTACAGACTGACACCTGGAGACCCTTAGCCAATGTGCTAAACCCAGGTTCATGGTCACCTTCCACGATGGGGCTGCATTTTCCTTCTCTCTCTTTCTCCCTCCTTCTGTCTCTGTCTCTGTCTCTGTCTCTGTCTCTGTCTCTGTCTCTCTCTCTCTCTCTCACACACACACACACACACACACACACACACACACACACACACACACACACACAGCCCTGGCTATCCTGGAACTCTCTACATAAACCAGGCTGGCTTTGAACTTGAAGAGATTGTCTTGCCTTCCAAATGCTGGGATCACAGGCATGCCCCACTATGCCCAGCCAGGATACATTTCTACTTTTCTTTCCCCACAGTGCCTGCTTCAGTCTCGGAAGAGTCACAGGAAAGCCTCACTGGACAATTCAGGGACAGGACAAATCAGCCCAAACTAGCCTTGCTGGGGGCATTTCTGTTCATAAAGACTTGTCACATGATGGCCTGGACTTCCGCAAGCAAGAGAGCTCTTCTCTTCCATGCCAGACCTATTCCCTGTCCTGACTGGCACCTGGCCTGGCATTCCCCTTCACCTCCCACAGGCATGCTTGGAAAATGGTCCTCGGGAAATATCTTTACAGCAGTAGCATATAAGAAAACAGATGGGCCCAGTCACAGATGAGCATTTGGAAGTTTGACTGTTTTGTTTTTATTTTCTGGAACTGGGGACTGAAGCCAGGGTACTGCACATGCAAGACAACTACTATAACCCCAGCCCACAACGGCTCTTCTGAATTAGGCTGTACAGGGTAAAACAGGACCCTGGCCACCACCTGCTAATTCACGGCATCAGGTAACAGTCAACGAAGCTCACTTCTAGGCCATGCTCACTCTAAAGACTGAGGAAGGTTCAACAGCTAACACACGGGGAAAGGCAGGTTAATGCAGGCATCTGACTCAGGGCCTTTGCTATGGGGCTCTCTGGGTCATCCAGGCAAGCTATGCTTGTGGAAAAGGGATGTACGTGCATGGAGATCGTGTGTGTGTGTGTGTGTGTGTGTGTGTGTGTGTGTGTGTGTGTGTGATCAACAGAGCTTCAGCATCCCAAGGGGTGGGCACAAAGGCTCAGGAGCTGCACGCACCTTCTCCAGCTGCTCAATGCATGGGGTGTGCACCACAATCTTACAGGCTGCACACTTTCTTCTGGGCACTGACTTCTGCTGCAGGACAGAAAGAGGGGAGGCCCTGAGGCACCAGGTAACTCAGCCCTAAATACCACCTCAGGCCGAGCAAAGAGCATGCTCTATGGGTGGGGTTCCAGTCCCAGCACCTGTCACCAGACAAGACCCCTTCCCCTCACCCTGGAGCAGCCCGGGGCAAGCGCAACCAGGTGAGAGCAGTGCCCACCGAGGCTGCGGCGGTTGCCCACAGGTCTAGATCCACGACACCACCAGGGGGCAGCAGGTCCCAAGCTCACTCACCAGCATCTTCGCTACGCAGTACTGCTCCCCGACATAGCAGAAGTCACCGGACACGTTGGTCTCAAACCAGATGTGCTCCCCATAGGCTGCTGACTCCTAACCCGTGGGATGAGCAGGCTCAGTGTTTACCTGCCGCCGCCGCCGCCGCCGCCGCCGCCGCCGCCGCCGCCGCCGCAGGCGGGACCCTACCCATCACCCACCTCCCAAAACAAGCCCGCTACAGCCACCACAAGCTGCTCTCCTCTCGGTTTCTAAACTGCTCTAAGCCTGGCTCAAAGGCTGCTGCCTCGCCCTTGGAAGTCTGCCCAGACATGGGGGCTTCTCTCCCAGCTGCCCACAAGCCCTGGGTCCTGACTGCTCAGCAGGATCCAAACCCAGCAGGGACTGGCACCGAGTAGTGTTGGGGCTTCCTGCCCTGCCTAGTGCACAAATACTCACACTCCAGTCCACAGTGCTCCGGATCTGCCGCTCAGATTCACCACACGGGGCCCCAGACGTGGGAGGAGGGGGTGCCAGGTGCTGGAGGCCTGACTTGGTGATGGCTTTCCTACAGAAAGGAAGACAGCTGAAGCCCCGGGGCCGGCTGAGAGCTTGCCGACTCTACTTCCTTCCCGCTACCCAGAAAACCCGCCACCCGGGACTTTGCACACAGTACGGGACGGCGAGACCCACAGAAGCTCAGATGCCCTGAGACTCCTCTCCAGGCCCTTCTTCCAGCGCAGCCCAGAGCTGCTTCCGAGGGGGCCACCCCAGGCTAGGCAGGGCTTCTCAGCCCTTCCTGAGCTAGACCCCATGGAGGGAGGCTACACCACACGCCCTGCTGACCTGCTATACCTACATAAGCAGGGTGTTCCAGGGCTGGGGTCCAGCTGACTTCCGCCTTAGAGCTACCTGGCGTCTGCGAGACAGTGGGCGCACACGGGCAGGGATCGTGGGGCCTGCTGCAGTGCCCGAGGCTCTTTGGCTTCGGCCCCCAAGCCCCGGGTGCTGGCCTGACGGCCACCGCTGGCTGAGGCGACGATAGTGCCCATGCAGGCCCCAGAGAGTCTGGCCATACACCACGTCAGCGGGGAGCAGGTGGGAGGACGCTCTGCGTAGGCAGCGGGGCACGGGGAGCAATGGCCAGGTGCCCTGGTGTGAGGAGGGCCTTGGTGTCCTGGTACCTGGTTTGGCATCACTTGTTGCCCTGGCTGTCTCATCTCCCTCCTGGGCCCCTTCCTCCTCCTCCTCCTTCATGCCCATGAGCCCAGCCAACAGCAGGGGTGTACCCAGAAGCTGGGCCCCAGCAGTGGCAGGCTGTGAGGTGGGCACCATATCCACCATAAAGCGAGGATTGCAGGCAGGGGGCGCGGTGCTGGACCGCCTGCGGCTGGCTTGGGTGCCCACCCCGCATCTGGGGAAACAGCCCTGGAGCTGTGCACTGGAGCGGCGCCTCTGGGCCAGTGAGGAGGAGGCCTGCCCTGCAGGGGAGCGGCGTCGAGCCTTGCCTGTGGGCAGCCCCACACCACTGGACCGCTGCAGCCTCTCTCCAGGACCTGGTGCCTTCCGTTGGAAATGCCTCCTAAAGAAGGTCTCCATGCCAGGGGCTGTTGGGCATACAGACTCAGAGTGTCAGGAGCTGGGCTAAGCTGAAGCCCACCTGGGCCCCACCAGCAAACAAGGGACACTTCCGTGCGAGGGATGAGGACACTGTGGCCTCCATTAAAGTGCTTGCAGGGACCAGGAAGAGCAGGGAACTCAGGCCTACGGCTACTGGAGAGCAGATCCTGTTCTCAGCTAGGATTCCTCAAATCTACCCCAGGAGTTTTTGGGAGACGGGCTTCACCTGCCCAGGCACTAGAGCCAACAGAGACTTGCGTCTAAAGGGTCCTCATCTACCCCGCCAGAAATGAAAACAAAAGGCAGCCTGGGGATCAGACTCTGCCTAGGGAGACTGTAGGGCCCTGGAGCGTTCCCGCTCATCCGGCCCTCCTTTCGCCCCAACATGGACCAGGCTGGGTTCCTCTCCTGGGATACAGTGCAACTAAGGAAAAAAAAAAAAAAAAAAAAAAGACCCAGGCTCTCTGCAAGGGATCAAGGGAGCTCAGTCCTGATGAAGTCCCTACACTCAGCCCCAACTTTGGGTTTAGACACCGGGAAACCAGGCTTTAGAGAGCTGGAAAGACATGTCCTCACCACCCCCAGGAAAGAGTGCTTTTGTCTTAACTTGGGGGATACAGTAAGAGGCTTAGGCTAAAAGAAAGGCCGTCTGCCTGGCAGTGGTGGCTCTCGCCTTTAATCCCAGCACTAGGGGGGGGGGGCAGAGGCAGGTGGATCTCTGTGAGTTCGAGGCCAGCCTGGTCTACAGAGTGAGTTCCAGGAAAGGCACCAAAACTACACAGAGAAACTCTGTCTCAAAAAACCAAAACACCAAAAAAAGAAAAGAAAAAAGAAAAAAGAAAGAAAGAAAGAAAGAAAGAAAGAAAGAAAGAAAGAAAGAAAGAAAGAAAGAAAGAAAGAAAGAAAAAGAAAAAGCCTTCTGAATTCTGGATGCCATGTGTATACATCTCTGAGAACTTCCTGGTACTGAGTGGCTCTGTCTCACCTTTCTAAAGAGCAGAGATAGCCCAAGGTGTGATGCCTGAAAAATCCCTTAAACCTTCCTGTAGGGACCCAGTGCACCACACTGTCCCCAGACTCCAAGGCTTGAAGCCTCAGGCTCATAATCCTAAGCTTGAGATGACCCATACAGCCATGCAAGCCCTCCAGAGGCCCTCTCCCTTTACCTACTCCCTGTTCTCTCCTCCTTCCCAGGCCACTGGGGTCAGCTTCCTCTGCTCTCACCTCTCCTACACCTGAGGAATGGCAGGAAGCCTCCGTCAGTTGAGGGTGATAGCTCCAAAGAGCAGTCATGGAGGCCTAAGTCACAGCCACGGGACAAATCACAACCACGAACGAGAACAGACAATTCCTGCCTATGGGGCCTGGCTGAAGCCCAGAGCAGGGATGGGGTGCCTTAACCATCAATGAGCAACAGGAAGGACAGGCTGGGAGCACAGTCCCACCTAATCTATGTAGCACCTGATCTCAATCCTCCATCTATCCTTGCCACGGGTCTTGGGCAGGTAGCTTCAGGGCCAGTCTAGGGTGTAAGGAGAAGGAAGTGGGCCCCGGGGACAGAGCTCCTGCAGTCAGTGAGCAGGGGGTTAGCTGTGCTGGGAAAGCAGCATGGAGACTGGACAGGAGGTGAGTTCCAGAAACCTAAAAGCAGACCCTGGTAGAAGAGGGCTGGTTTCCTGCCGAAGTCGGGGCCATCCAGCTAACACGAGTCCACTATGCACGTGCGCGCGCACACACACACACACACACACACACACACACACACACACGCACGCACGCACGCACACTGAGTGCCCAATGAGGAATCTAAGGCACAAAAGGGCAGCATACACAAAGCCCCCAGGCAGATAGTATAGAGCAGATGGATCTGTCCCCAGGTACGGCTAGAGTACAAGGCCCTCTTGGACCCCGGGATGGAGGTGACATGGGTTAGAGAAAGGGCCATAATCTTAACACCCATCCTATCCAGCCAGCAGCACCTACTCTGTGAGAGGCCTTGGGTAAGTCCTCTGCCCGCTCACTGATCCTACCATAGCCCAAGGAAGCACGACCGACCCACAGATTTATTATACAGATAAGGATGAGGTTCACAGTGGTAGGAGCATGCCCAGAGTCACACAACCAGCCAGTGGCAAAGTCCAGGTCCCGTGCCCAAGGCTACTGGAGTTAGGGTCCACTTTCTGTCCCAGGAAGAGGAAGCTGCAGGCCTGCTTGCCTGATGCTGCCAGGGCCCTTGCTTGCCAGGCCTCCCCTAGGGTGTCAGCTTTCCCCACCGCTCTGCTCAGGCCCACGGGGACAGCTGCCCAGCCTGGGGGAGATTAGTCACCGGACACATCACACCGCCTGATGCTAGTGTCACCCAGAAAACAAAGGCCACAGTCAGTGTGGGGGAGGTGCTGCTATGCTCTCTGGGCCCTCCCTGCTGTCCCCGACCTGCATGACAAGACAAGAAGGAAGCCGCTCTTGTTAGGATGCATGGCCGCTTATACCGAACCCACACCTGCCTGCCGAGCGCTCCAAGACACACTTGTAACAAATGTTTCCTCGGCTGCCCCTGGGTGCAGCCTCCCAGCGGAGCCAAGTCAGTGCAAATGGCCTTGTACCATGGACCTCAGTTTCCCTGTCTGTCTAAGAAGACTGTTCAGATTGCTTTACTTCTTAGGACGAGCTCCCCTGCTGGACACTACCACTCCCAAACACCACTGGCTTCCACGGCCCCCTCCGCTGGTTGGTCCCATGTTTCCTGTGCATCTCATCTCTATAGAAACTTTGGTCTGCTGGCCAGAGATTGCCTGATCCCCCACTTCCGATCTCTGCAGAGGCTGTTCCAGGATCTGATCAGAGGCCTAGCCTGGGCTGGGCCTGGCAGTTCCTGCCTATTATCCCAGCACTTTGAAGGCTGAGACAGGAAGACTGCTGTAAATTTGAAGCCAACCTGGGCTACACAGTGAATTACACTGGGCTAGTGTATAACTGTATTAAAAAGAAGTAATAATAATAATAATAAAGCTCAGCCCGGTGGTGCACACCTCTAATCCCAGTACTTCAGAAGCAGAGCAGGTGGATCTCTGTGAGTTTGAGGCCAGCCTGGTCACCAAAGCAAGTTCCAAGACAGTCAGAGCTTCACAGTGTGACCCCATCCTGATTGATTTAATTACAAAACAAAACAAAAAAGCAAATAAAAGAAGCCCTGTTTGGGCCTGGGGTTCTCCCACGGTTCAGTTCTGAAAGGCCATTCTTCTCACCTCATACCCTGTCACCTCCACACACCACGCAAGTACAGGTAAAGGTCATGGGGAGGCCCCAGAAGATTCTCACACCAACAGCAGAGCAAAATGGTTGCCCCCAGGCTGCCTGGTTTTGTCTAGAGCAGCCAGCTACACTCAGGAAGGACAGCATACAAATGGCTCAGAGGGCCCCCCTAATCTCCACCTGACCCCTAGGGCCCTGATGAGGACAGGTCCATGGGAGAGCGAGGGATGCCATGAACAACAGGTATGGCGATACCAGGCCACGTGCCCTTGGTGAGCAGAGATGCAGCAGCAGAGCTAAGGCCGTCGCCTGTGGGGTTAATGGGGCCCAGCTAGGAAGGGGTGCTGGCCTCCTAGCCAGACCATTTCACAACTGATGCCAGCTCCAAGTAAAAAGAACAAGCACTATGGACTGGCACTTGGGAGCAGAGGCAGGAGGCAAGGTCATCCTGGACTACACAGCAAGTTCAATGTCAGCCTAGGCTACATAAGGCGTGTCCGTAAATAAATAAATAACCTAGCATCCACCACCATGCCCTTCAGCAGATCAACTAGCCATTCCAAACCCACGCTCCCATGTGCGAGATGGGTTCACACCACGCAACTTCAAAGGCTAGCATAAGGGACATTCTGTTACACGATGCACATAAAGCACCTGATGCTACTTGGCAGACCTGGAACATGGCAGAACCCCAGGGCCTATGGTCGTGCCACCTCCTGAGGTTTGTCTCTGCCCACAGTGGGGGTGGGAACCCAGAAAAGGAAGCAGGAGTACCCAGCGTGGCCACCACTCACCACAGGAGGAACAAAGTCCCGTAGCCACGCCACCTGGGTGTCTGCCCCTCCTGAGGAGTGCCCTCTGCACTTGGCAATGGGCTGGTCCTCAGGGAAGCCCCTGCCTCCAGAGGAACCTGTGCGGGACACCAGTTGGGTCCTGCACAGCGGCTGTGTCATGCCATGGGAAGGGTCCTACAGACCTGCTCCATGAAGGCTGGGCCTGGGGTAGGGCACCTAGACTCTACAAGTCCCAGGATGAGGGCCTGCCTGGGTCAGGGGGACTGCTTGCCAGAGGCCACCCCTGGTTGTTGGCTCCCACAACCCCAGGGTCGGGGGAAGAGAGAAAGCTATCAGGGTAGCCTGTCGTCACCTAGGCTTGCCCGGGCTGGTCAGGCAGGGTGCTGACTTTACCAGGTCTCCTCACTAAAGAGACTCTGCCCAAACAAAACAAGGACAACACACGTGAACAGGTGGGCCAGGACTGGAGCGGGGCTAAACAGCCAATCAGCCGGTTCTGATCGGGGCTTGGTGCGCTCTCCAGACCCTGTTCCTTTTCCATCCGATGGGGGAGGCCCTCATCTGGGGGGGGGGGGTGCCTGGTCCTACCCTGATCTACCCTCCCCAGATCCACCCAGAGAGTCTTAGGAGGGAGCAGGAGGGGAGGGAGAGAGGGAGTCCCACTTTGACCTGATCTGGAAGGCAGGGCAGCAGGCGAGAGGTGGACAAGCAGGTAGGGGCTGGGGTCCCAGGCGCCTTGGCTCTTGCTCCGGTTTGCTCCGGCTGCCGGACTCTGCCGAGCAAGTCCTAGTTTGGAGAGCTAGCTGCAGTGGCTGCTCCTCTGCCCCTCCCCCTCACCACCCTCCTCCCCCAAGCCGGAGACAGCCGTTATGAAAATAGCCCAATTGGTAACCGACTGCACTTCCTCTCCCAGTGGTGGCTCCTGGCCCTCCAGCAGGCAGGCGGCAGGCGGTGGTGGGTGGGCGGGCGGTGCACGCCAACCGGTGCAGGAGCCTGGCCTCCTGGAACCTCTTCCCCAAGTCCCAAGCCAGGCTGAGTGACAGCATCAATACACTCTCCTCCAGTAGCAGGCCAGCCCCCACTGGTCTGGAGAAGGGAGACAAGGTATTCAGAAGGGTAGGAGTGGCGCCCCTAAGACAATCACTTACTGTCTTCCTATGTCCACGGGACAGGTTTTTATGGGGTCTCGAGCAGCTAAGCACACTGGTTCCAGAAAAAACAACCACAGAAATAATTATCTATGGAGCACTTCACAACTTAGGCAGCCTTTTCTCACCCGCCTTATTAGCCAGGAGGCTGGTGATTCCCCTGAGCGGGAGGCTTACTGTCCCTGCTGAACAGATGGTGCACCTGAGGCTCCGGCAGCCCGCGACTCCGTCTCAGGAGCAGCTGAGCTGGGCCTCCAGAGCCTGGATCTTCTGGCCCTGTCAAGGGGGCCAGGAGTCTTTCTGAGTGCCGGAGTCCATCCGTGGCAGCTAAAGAGTGTTTAGGAGAGGTCAGCTGGTGTCACAACCTGGTATCACAACCTGGTATGCCAACACCCCAGCTCCCCCAGCTCATGTTCCTGCCATGGCTCACTAGGGAATGGCAGCTATCAAGCTTCTTGAATCCAGAACCACTTTCTACTCTTAAAAGAATAATTACTGGCCGGGTGGTGGTGGCGAGTGCCTTTAATCCCAGCACTGGTCTCTGTGAGTTCGAGGCCAGCCTGGTCTACAGAGTAAGATGCGGGACAGGCACCGTAACTACCCAGAGAAACCCTGTTTCTAAAGCCAATATATATATATATATATATATATATATATATATATATATATATATATATATATATATGTATGTATATATATATTTGTTTGGTGTGTATTTGCGAGTGCCACAGAGTATATGGAGGCGGGCAAGGGCTTTCGCTGCTGAGCCATCTTGCTGGCTTATTTCACGTCTCTGCAAACCTGTGTCTGGTTTTCTGGCAGCAGCTGGTTCCTATGAAGCATTCACCTCACCCTGCACGAGTCACCATGGGTTGTTCTGGTGAAGGAACATGAAGAAATGTGCCTCACCTAGCCATGTGGAGTTAGAAAAGGAAGGGCCAGCACACCAAGCTTCCAGGTAATTATGGCTATTCTTTCATGGCATCACTTGAAAATATGACAAGTGGTATTTCTTTTTGTTTGTTTTGGTTTTGTTTTTGTTTGAGACAGAGTTTCTCTGTGTAGTTCTAGCTGTCCTGGAACTCGCTCTTTAGAGTAGGCTGACCTCAAACTAAGAGATCCACCTGCCTTTGCCTCCCACGTGCTAAGATTAAAGATGTGTGTGCATCACCACCACACCTCTGAACCCGAAATTTTATCTTGCAAGGCTTTGGTTTTTCTTTTTCGGGGGTGAGGAGTTAGCTGTTTTTGAGATAGGGGTCTCATTAGGTATCTCAGGGTGGTCTGGCACTCCTGGGTTCAAGTGAACGCCTGCCTCAGCCTCTTGAATAGATGCACAGGCTCACACTGCTATAGGGCTATATTGCATTTTGTAACAGCCAGTGTTGGTCAGTGGAGACTACCGTGGTACTGAGCTTTGCTGATCTTCCAAAGGTTGACACATTCCCTCACAGAACATCAAAAGAACATCACCTTGGCTGTTTTCATTGCTCTCAACTGTTTCCGGTCCTGGGAAGCCCCTCCCTCCACCAGAAGGTAGATACAAAGTTTCCAAAATTCTGAGGCCCTGCTCAAAACTCAGAGTTACTTTTTTTCTTTCCTTCTTCTTTTTTTCTCCAGATAGGGTTTCTCTGTGTAGTTTTGGTACCTGTCCTGGATCTCGCTCTGGAGATCAGGCTGGCCTCGAACTCACAGAGATCTCTCCTGGCTCTGCCTCCTGAGTGCTGGGATTAAAGGCGTGTGCCACCACCTCCCAGCCACTCAGAGTTTCTTATTGGCAACAAATGCTGATACCATTTTCTGAAGCCACAGGCTCAGGCTCACTTCACTGGTATTTGGGGAAATGTCCTCAGGACAACTTGAGTCCGACTGGTTTTTCTGAGAGCTGCTCAGTACTGAAGGGGCCACTTGCAGGCCAGGTGTAGAGGCGCACACCTTTAATCCCAGCACTCAGGGGGCGGGGCAAACAGATCTCTGTTCAAGGCCAGCCTGGTCTACACAGTGAGTTCTAGGACAGCCAGGGCTACATAGAGAGACCCAGCCTCAAAAAAAGAAAGGAGAAAAAAAAGAGTGAGCTAGCCACTAGCCGAAACACTAAAAAGACACATATACACACCAGGGTCTCGATCTACTGCTGTTAGCTCAGGCTGGTCTTAAACACCATTCTCCAGTTTCATTCTCCTCAATGCTGGGATTAGAGCACCTAGCATTCCAATCACTCTCCATTCCACCCCCTCCCCAGTCTCACACAGCCCAGACGATCCTCAAGGTCCTCTGTGGCCACCTTCTGAAGGCTGTGATCACAGAGCTGTGCCCCCCACCACACCTGGCTTATGGAGTGCTGTGAACGAAATCTAGAGCTTTGGGCATGATGGGTACGCGTTCTATCAACTGAGCTAGCTATCTCCCCGTCGATTCTCTCAGCTGTCTTCTAGACATTAGTGCGCAGCAGGGCCTCGCTGTGAATGCTTGCTCTCTCTGCCCTGCTGACAGCAGCACCGTGAACAGGGCCTGACAATCGCCCCGTCCGTCCGTCCGTCCGTCCGTCCGTCCGCAGTCTGCAGCCCACACTCAGAGACGCACTGACTCGGAGTGGACTCTACGCCATGGTGTAACTCCCCAGGTGACACAGACCCTAACTATAACGGAGCCGACCTGCAGTGCTGCTGTGTCCCTACACCTGACACACCTTGCCCTGAGCACTGGCCCCCCTTCCTTCCCCTCCCTGGTCACAGAGGCCACCTGCTCACAGCTGCCCAGCCAGCCACTCCACTCCAGCTGCCCACCCATCTGATTCTTTAGCCACAGAAACCCTGGATGACCTATCTTTCTCAAGTCTTATTCCTCCACCGGGCAACCAGCTCCCGGGGGTTGGGGCTAGTGAGTGTGTCTGGGTGTGGTGTGTCCTGCACGTGTGTGTGTGTGTGTGTGTGTGTGTGTGTGTGTGTGTGTGTGTGTGGCAGGGAGCTCTTCACTGTGGATCCCATCAGGAGGAAGGAATAGGGAATTCCGTGGGGGAGGGGTCAGAGCCTTCAGGGATGGGAAGCGCTTCCTCCTGGGTACCCCACCAAGGGCTGGCCACAGGCCCAGGCCACTTCTCTTTGTTTGGGCACGAGAGAATGGCGACAGCCTTTGTTTTGGCGGCCATCTTCCGCTCCTCTTCAAGAGATCTGTAAGTGACAGCTGGCGGCCCCTTTCCGGGTTCGGAAGCCATGGCTTACCCCACATTCTCTGTAGCTTTCCTTATAAAACAGAGACCGCAGGGGAGGAGGGGATGCCCAGATGCTCAGGGGCTAGGCCAGGACCCCAAATGAATTCCTTGGTGGAATGTCGCCAGCTTCTGCCCTCATGTTGTGGGTCCACCTCAGGGTCTGGCTCTGCTAGACTCCTGAGAAGCAGGAAGGAATGGCCACCGGGTCCTTGGGTTTCCTCTTCAGTGCCTGCCGTGTGCCCTCCCCACCCCCACCAATCACTCGGAAGCGCTCACTTCTCACGACTGCTCCCCAATATAGCTGACGAGGACCTGGGCCTGGCAGCCACAGCTTTCCTCCTTTTCCTTTGAACATTTTATTTTGTGTGTGTGTGAGCGCACACAAACCCTCACATGAATGTGTGTGGGTACACCACGTCATCATGCCATAATGCACATGTAAAGGTCAGAGAACACTTTCCAGAGCTGGCTCTCCTACCGTATGAGTTCTGGGGCGGGAGCTCAGGTCATCAGCTTGGCAGCACCTTTAACCCCTGAGCCATCTCTTTGGCCCATTTTCCTATTTTTTATATGTTTAACAAATACATACTTCACTTGGCTATTGATGGTTTATTTACTTATTTGAGACGGTGTCTCATGCAGCACAGGATGACCTTGAACTTCTGATCCTCCTGCCTCCACCTCCCAAGTGTTAGGGATTACAGGCAGTCACTACCATACCAGATGAAGCAGATCTCATCCTATTAATGCTGACTGACTTCACAGTTGGCACTACTCATCCTCAGGGTCTATCCTCACCTCACAGATGGGGGAGTGAGGCAAACGCCGACCAGCGGCAGAACTTCAACAAAACCCGGCAGTTCCACACTGGCGAGCCTGTTTGCCACTTCCGGTTGCTCCTGGCACACAGACAAATCCCTTTATGCCTGGCACCTATATGATGGAGTCTACAGTGGGAACCAGGCCCCTCCGCTTGCTGAACTCAAGCTCTGCTTTTCCTGCTTACCTTGAAGCGTTGGCTCACACACTGGCTCTGCCCTCTGCAGAAAGCTTTCCCCAGGACCTTCTCCTGGAGGAGGGGGGGCAGCTGCTCCCACACTCAGACCCGCGCCTGGTTCTCGGGGGCCAGCAGCACTGACCTGCTAGGCTGCATCCCCCAAGACTACAGAACTGGGACCTTGAGTGAACAGGGGCTAGCGAATGGTTCCTCCTTAGCTCTGGTCAGGCTGGCAGAGATGGCTTTAGGCTGGCTGGCCAGCTCCTGAGGCTGCTGCTGGCACTGGGTAGACAAACCTTGTGTTTCACAGGCAGCCCTGAGACTGATCCCTTACAGGAATGCCAATGTGTCTTCCTCCAGCTCTCCCAATGAGGCTCTTTTGTTGCCCTGTGCCTGCCTTCTCACATGTCTGCAGCAAATTCCAATTCCCCATCTGCTAGGAGATGGACCCCCGACTTACATTCAAAATTTCACCTCTCACAACCTCTGACCCCTCTGGCCCAGTCTGAAAATATCCAACACAGCCCCCTAACCTCACTGACCACCTTCACCTTGTGACTTTGTGGGTTCCAGTCCCACTGTCTGGGTTTCATAAGGAAAGCCTTAGAGAACACGCAGTGGGTGGTGGCTTCTAGTCTAGAAAGAAGCCTCCACTCTCGTGTCAAAGACCCCCTGAGAGCTCTCAGCTCCCAGGCGCCCACCTGGTCCCCAGGCCCCCACGCAGGCTACCCAAGGCTCTTCCCACTGCTAAAGCAAGAAGTCGGTCAGAGCAAAGGCAGCCGGCCACCACGTGCCTCTGACCAGCTCTACAAGCTCAGGCTGCGGAGCTTCACCCGTCTGAGCCTCAGTCTCCTCATCTGATCAGTAGGTCGCCGGGACCTCTAGGGATTGCTGCAGGCTAGAAGAGAAAGTGTTTGTGGTAAATATTTCCTCAGTTTAATGACAATTTCAAGAAAGGAAATGCCGCCAGAGGCCTAAAAATTAGGGTGACTGCTTGGCAAGACACTTCAGTAACATCTATCTGAGCCAAGTCACACGGGCCAGGGCCAGGGCCAGAAGCCTGGTGGAGCGGGGTACTCAGGGAGCCACGCACAGTGGCAGTCTCTGGCGAAGAGCAATGGTGAAAAACTGAGGATGCTCAGCTCACACCTAGGCACTCGGGAGGCTAAGGGCCAAGGCTCATTTCTAGTTCAAGACTCTGCCTCAAAAACCAAATCAAACCAACAAAACAAAACCAACCAACCCCGTCCATATTATCTCCACCCCCCCCCCTTTTTTGAGACATGGTCTGGCTATATAGCCTAGAACTCATTATGTAGCCCAGGCTGACCTCAAACTCATATCCTCCCGCCCCCAAAGTGCTAAAATTACATTCATGTATCACTATGCCCAACTAAGGCATGCCATTCAAATCAGAGTGGAAAGCAGACAGGGTCTGAGGGCTGACTCAGTCGGTCAAGTGTCCATTGGACGAGCACAAGCACCTGTTCACAAGCCCGAGCACCAGCGGACAGGAGTCTTAGTCTCTAAAGAGGAGCTGGGTGTGTTTTAGCTCACACCTCCAATCTCAACACGCTACGGCAGGAGGATTGCCATGGGTTCAGAGCAGGTCTGGTGAGACCTTGTCTCACCCCATTTTCACTCCCCAGCACCTCCCCCCACGAACACTAAAAACGGCTGTGAGAGGGTGGCCAGCTTCCCAGTGTTGTCTTGGGGCTCCCCTGTCTGGTTTCAACAATGTGTCGTCACTCATGCTGCGGCCTAACAGGCAGACCTCAGCTTTCTTTTCCCAGCAGGTCGACGGCAGCACTCTGCCATGGGATGCCCTCCAGGGGGAGGTGGGCAGCGGCAGGCTGTGTCAGTGGGCTGTCGTCTATGTGGGCCGGGGAGCAGGAACCAACCTGCCCCTTCCACAACCACCCCCGGCTCTCTCTGTAAAATGTCAGCAAGCTAGGGAAGGGGGGCGGAGAGACAGGCAAGCTGTTAACCCGCAAGATGCTGGGGCGTGGGTGGTGCAGGCCCAGGCTCCCAGACAGCTATTTTGGCATGTGCTATGATGGTGCTCAGCCCTGGGAGGGGAGAGGCCTCTCCGTGGGAGCTCCGAACTGGCACTCTGCCAGAAGGGAGGGGGAGCAGGTCCCTGCAAGTAGAGGGAGAGGGTGCTGGGTACAAGTGGGGTTCATTCCCCAGGCCACGCACTGACCCCAGGCTATCACAGGGTCCTCTGAACCCATCTCCCAATAGTCACAGATGTAACCCTCGTCTCCAGGTCCCGCCATCAAGCACCATGATGGCTGTTTTCTGGGCTCAGGCTGCCTACCCACATCTCTACAGCCTGCCTGCTCCTGCTGAAGGGACCCTGAGGGTCACTTTCTAGGACTGGACCGGAGCGCCTCATGCATCTACAGCAACTCCCTTGTGAGGTACAAACCTCTCACTGAACCCGGAGACGATCTAAGGCCTGCTGGGCTCTGCAGGTTAGGGTGGATCAAGAAGGAAGGGTTAAGAAGCAGGGCGCAGGTGCTGTGCAAAGGCTTTTGGGCTGAGCTCCAGGTGAACTTCGTGGCCTTTCTGAGCCTTGGCCTTTTTCATCTATAAAATGGAAGCAAAACCACCCAGGTTACTGTAGTGATGATTCTATGAATCGGGGGAAGGGGGGGCTTATAAGACCGCAGCAGCCGTTAAGGGCCAGAAGAAAGGTGATCTGTCACTCACCTGGAGACAGGTGAGCGGACAGGGACAGCATGAGTACTCTCTTCAGTCCTCATCCGCTCTCCCTCCCTCCCGTACAGCACTGATCTAGGTGCCACACACCTGCTCTCACGTGCCCTAAACTGAGGCAGAGGCAAGGGTAAGACCGTGGCAGTCGGTCTATGTTCGGGCCGAGCCTTTCCCACCTGGACAAGAGTGCCAGCCAGGCTCGGGGCTGAGAGGCAGCGGGGTGGGGTGGGGGGAACCACACTACATCCCTGATGGTGTGTTGACACTCTTAAGGGCATCCAGAGCCCTCACAGGAAACACAGAGGTAGTGGCTGAGACAACAGCACCAGGAAGGAGGGAAACTGCCAGCCTAAATCAGTGGTTCTCAACCTTCCCCATGCTGAGACCCTTTAATACAGTTCCCCATGCTGTGGGGACCCCCAGCCATGAAATTATTCTCACTGCTACTTCATAACTGGAATTTTGCTACTGTTATAAATTGCAATGTAAATATCTGTGTAAATATCCAAAGGTCTTAGTAGACCTCTGTGTAAGGGTCATTCATTCAATCCCAGAGGGGTTGGGACCCACAGGTTGAGAGCCTCTGGCCTAGAGGCAAGTGTAGTAGTTCACCTACAGGGTCCCCTCCCTAGGCTGACAGAGGGCAGGAAGGAGGTGGGAGGCAGGTGGAGAGTGCCGGGTGAGGGTCTCAGAAAGCAGGTGAGGCTTTGGGGTCCTGATGTGGCATGAATGAACACGGCCCTGGCTGGCTGTGAGATCTTAGCTGAGGCAAGGCTGCTTCACTGGGCCTCAGCCTTCAGGGACAGGGAAGGGTGGAGCCAGGTGATACGGAAATACACACCCCTCATTGCTGGTTTCGCAAAGAGAAGGAGTCTGGGTCCAGCCACGGCAGGTGCAAGTGGCCCGGCAGAAGGAAAATGTCCCAGCCCACTGTCCTCCGTCCTCCGCCCCACCCCTGTAGTCCTGGCCACCTGCTGTTGTCACAGTGACATTGCAGGGCAGGTTCCTGGGTCAGCTCAAGGACCTTGGAGCCCTTTGGCCTGAGGTAGATGAAGGGCCAGTACTTCTTTCAGGGACCAGCTCAGCCCAAGCGTCAAAGCTAGCCAACCTGCCCACAACCTCCTCCCCTTGTTGGGGGAACATGAAGAGTTCTGGAAAGGCTTCCAGGAAGGTGAGGGCAGGCCCATTGCTCTCATGCCCAGCCCCAGCCTCCCAGCCTAGGCTTTCTCTGCTCAGGTCAGCGGCCTTCCTCTGTCCTGGACTGGAAGGGTCCCCTCTCTCATACTTTCTTGTAGGAAGTACAAATCCTGGTCAGTCCACATGCTGGGATGTGACCTTTGCCGTGGTGACAAAATGGCAGGAACTGACCATTCCCTCCCCTGACCTGCAAGCCAGAACTGGCGGGTGTAGCAGCAGATAGGGACCGGGAGAATGTGTTCTTCACTTCCCAGCAGGAGCCAGCTCCATACCTGGGGCCATGGCTGCATGAGGAGCCATGCAGAGCAGGGTGCAGCCAGCTGAGGCACTGAGGTCCCTTCCTCCTCAAACTGGCAAGAACCCAAGGTCTTCTCCAGCCACCTGGGCTGTTCCCAGCATTAGCCTAAGCAAGACAATTGATTCACTCAGAGAGGTTCCTTTTGCCCCCAGACATCCTGGCGCCACAGACAGGGGTTCTCACCTCTCAAAGAGAGGCATCCTTCAATGTGTCCCTCCCTACTCATTGCAAAACCACCCCACACAGGGGCTGTTTCTGCTCATGCCCTCATCGGCATCTCTGCCAGCCTCGTCTTAGGGACTGTGCTCACGGGACCCATGTGGCATGGCCTCTAAATGAGACCTATTGTGTCTAACTTGCTCCACAGGTGTGTCTCCTGCCCTCTGGGAGATTTTGACTTTGAGACTAATGAAGGGCAGGGACAGAGGAACAGACGCCCCGGCTCCCAGGGGCTTGGACAGCTAAAGCGCCTTCTGTCGAAATGTGTGTGATGCCAGGTAATTTCTGACACCCCTGGGGTGCAAAGCCAGCTAACCCACAAGCTGAGTGACCTGCCTAGGGCCAAGCTGCTGGCCAGAGGCCAGAGGGTGAGTCGTCCCCTCTCCTTGGACCCTGGGCTGGTGCTGGGAAACTGTCCTCCCACTGGAGACTGGCCAACCCTTAGGTTCAGAGGACCTGAATGTAAAGATTCTCCAGTTCCACACAGAGTGGAGAACCAGATGACCTGGGGTCATAGCAGACCCCCTTCCTCCTCTAAGTGGGGGCTGACAGTTCTCAGCATGAAGAAGTGGAGTTGGAGTGGGGTGGAGGTGGGAAGAATCCACAAGCTGAGGAAGTCAGCGCAGCTCTGTCTCTCACTGGACTAAAAAGAGGGAGATGGCAAACTGCTCCCCACATCCCCACCCAGTGATGCCAACTGTACAGGGCTGGGGTGGACCTGAAGGAGGACACCACAGACATGTTCTTCCGGACTTGACCACATGTGGCCCCCCTGCCAAGCCCACAGCGGACACTGCTAACTGTTCACGGACTCTACCAGTGAGCCAAGGTCCACCCAGAGAGTCCAACGTCGCTTCGGCAGTCGCCATTCACCTGGTTGTCAACTCTGACCCTGTCTTCTGGCCCATTCACTGTCGAGGCCCCTCAGCCCCATGGTTTAAGGTGCAAGCGGGGTGGCAGAAGCAGTGTGGTGAAAAGCACAGTGTGACTGTCCAAGGAGAAACAAGAGCTGGGTTATAAAGGAGCGTGGGCCTGGGCAAAGACAGAGGGATGGTTTCATCTGGGGCACTGAAGACTTCCCAGTGCCGACCAAGGTGGTAGCACGACATGAGCAGTATTAGCCAAAAGGACAGAACCTAGAGCAGAGGCGCTAGCCCAAACGTCCCCTCCTCCCGTCACCTGGCCATCAAGTGAAGTGAAAGGAGGCCGGCCCCACTGGGCACAGGTCCTGAATGCCCAAGTCTACCAGAGGAGCCCTTTCCCCCATTATGATCTCCCAGCGTCTTCACTATTTAAAAGCACCGCTGCCCTGGGGCAGTGCTCTCCAGCATGAGCCACTGGTCCATGCTTCTAGAGGAGTTCTGATTTTCTTCTCAATAAGCATCCTAGAAGATCACGTCCCATCCCAGGGTGGTGTGATCCTGCTCCTCTCCAGTTGTGTGCTCTAGAAAAACACCCAGGGTCTCTTCTAGAGCTGAAGAGCCGGACACAGCAATGCCAACGGCAAGAGCTAAGAATCCCACCTTCTTAAAGCTCCCCTGTGATGCTGTGTTTGGGATCCCGGTACAGAGAAAGAGATGTGGATTTTGGAATCAGACCAACCTGAGTTCAAAGGCTGTCTCGGCCTCTTATGTGCTGAGTGACTCTGGGCATATAGCTCCTCTCTCTGACACTGTGTTTATTTCATCTATAAAAATGGAAAAACAGAACCTATCCTGCTTATTTTAGAGAATTATATAAAGATACTCATCACCTCTGCTTGCTCTTCTTGTTGAGTATGCCCAAGGCTCATCCCTGCATCCACAAACCTGTGTGCTCTTCAAAAGAAGCACAGCCACAGGTCAGGAACACTCAACACTTGGTGCCCCATGGGTAGCAACAGGAAGCCTTCAGGGGAGCCCCTTCCTCCCCCCCTCAGGAGCCCGTGAACACTGGAGGCTACATCCTGCGTAGCTGGGTGTAAACGGCTCTGATCTTGCAGGGCTGTGGGTGACAGAACAAGAAGGATTGGAAGCTTTACTAAAGCCTGCCCTGTCTTCTGTGATACGGAAGCCCGTGTGGCTTCCCAAAAGCCCACTGAGCTCCATCTGCCAGGGCTAGGATCCAGATCTCTTATGTGTGGTGTATGCTCAGCAACACACTGCAGGTGCAAAGAGCATGGCCCTGGCTAGGGTAAGCCAGGCAGAGGGCATAGATCAGCACCACAGGCACACCACCCACACAACAGAGGAAAACCACACAGGTTATTAGTAGGTAAATCTACCCTGGAAAGGGCCCTGGCAAAGCTCAGAAGGGGCCAAATACAGCAAAGCTTTAAACAGTCACAAAAAGTAAAAGGGAGGCCCTGGGCAGAGTCCAAGAGGTCAGAGTCCAATCAGCTCTAGGGTCCTTAGCTGATTGGCTGCAAGCGCTTCAGCCGCCAAAGAAATTCAGAGGTCAGAAAGGAAACGGATCAGAGAGCTAGGTAGGATACTCCTGGGTGCTTCCCTCTCTCAGGGCTTTTCGGGTAGGCACACATGAGCACAAAGGCCATGAACTGCCTGCACTCAGTCTTTCCACACCCTCCCCCCAGTTTCTCACCACAGTCGTGGTCAAAGCTGTCACAGGTACAATATGGTGATATTTGGAGTGCTTGGGGAGGGGGCAAGACGCAGCGTGAACAGCCAACCCTGATTCCAAACTACAGCCCACTTCGTCCCTTTCCAAAGCGAGAGCTGGAAGAAGGTGGGGGAAAGAGATGATGACTGTGTACAGCGGGAGAAGGAGGTATGGTACCTTCACGCTATTTAAGAGTAAAGTAAACGCTAGGTGCCCACAGTCCCAGAAGTTTAAAACATTGTGTAATTTAATCAGTGACCTGGGGACAGACATGTGCTATGGCAAATCACAGTGACCACAATCAGCAGATGCCAAACAGTGGTAGTTGGCAGATAGGTTCCAGAGAAGCATGAAGGGCGGTGTGACCGCCCCCACCACGCTGGTAAAAAGGAGGCTCGGGAAGACTGTCAAAAAGGAGCGACGGCCAGCCGTAGGGTCCCTGACTGCTGGTGTCGAGGAGTTGGGGAGACTCTTGTCTCCCTGCGGGAGGGTTAGGAGCTGACCCTATCACGGCACTAAGGACGAAGCGCACGACACAGCCGGTGCCAGCTCGCGCACCACCCGGACCGCCTGTGCCGGGCGCATGGATAGCCACGCCGGGACAGCCCGTCCCGCCGCCGCCCCGCTCACCTGTGCCCAAAGAGCCGCAGCCCCGGGAAGCGCCGCTTGGTCAGGCGCCGTGGCGCCTTGTCCGGCTCGGGACCCGCGTCGCGCTCGGAGCCGCTGGACGAGGCGGAGGCCGACTCCGAGTCGCTGCTCCGGGCCTCGGGGCTGGGGTCCCGCGGCTCCATCCGGCCCTAGCCCCGGCCGGCGGTGGGCCCGCGGGAGACGCCCATGCCGGGCCGGCGGCCGGGGCTCAGTACGCCCGCTCTGCACCGCCCGCCGAGCTCATGGCGAGCGCGCGCTCCGCCCGCCCTGCGCTGCGCGTCCCCGCGCCCCACTCCCAGGTGCCGGGGAAGCGGCCTCCGCTCCAGGAAGTGCCGACAGCCGCGGCCACAGGACCCCGCATAGCTGGCCGGGCCTCTGCCTGCCCGCCCGCCGCCGAGCACGCCCCCTCGGCCGCACAGCCGCGCTCGCCCTACGGCGCCCTCTGCCGGCCTCAGGCCGTGTCTCCAGCCGGTCGAGGCGGCCTGGGGGCGGGGCTTACGAAGGTACCACCCCCCACCCCCGCGGCCAGCCCTGCCTGGATGGGACTGACTTCCTGGCCTGAGCCGCTCATGCTGGTGCCTGATGTCTGATCTCCTCCCGCTCCCCTTAGTCCTCCTCCACCAAACAACCTACGTGATCAAAGCACGCACGCGCGCGCGAGGGCGGCTGTCACCACCTCTCCTCCCGCATCCACAAGTTATATATTGCTCTCTCGCACCCACTCAGCCACTCGTGGGGCTCTCCACTCTTACCCCCCTTGGCTCTCCATAAGCACACCCACCAACAAAAGTCACAGGACGACGACGACGCTCTCCCTGCACACAGCAGACACGCCCCTCACATTTACTTACCCTCGGTCATTACTCAACTCACACTTTCTTCTCGCATTCAAGACACCACCGTCCTTCGGTGACCTTCACACACACTCACAAAGAACTTCAGTGTTCCTCGATGTCATCCCTCCACAACTGTTCACAATGGCTTCAGTCCTTCACCCACTCCCAACGTATGAAAACTTTCCCAGCACAATGTCCAACATCCCTTTGAGCTCTTATAGGGATGACCTATGTGCTTCCTACACATTCAAATGCACAAAAAGGACAACAGTGACAACCTACACATTCCTTCATCTACACACCCATGTAGAACAAAGTATTTATCTCCTAAACGGCAGTGGTTACAGGACCTGTCTCTCTCACACACAGACACACACGCGTCCAGAGCTAGGCTTCACGTCTGACACACATTCTCCTCCAGAAATGACACCAACTGGGACCGGGAGACACACCATCACACATGTTTTGGGCTCCACAACTCAGATGGTCTCTAGACGCTGCAGGGCTGTGTCAGGGAGGCCTGGGAGCCAGAGACCGTGGTCCACCCCCTCACCAAACCATGCCACCCTGACGCCTGTTTCAGTTTGCCCTCCGTTCGAGAAAGCCACATCCCGTGTTGCCTTCACTTTCACCCTCTCCTCTGGGGCTCTGGCAACCTGTTTTCCAAGCTGAGCCTGCCACAAATAGCCAAAGTTAGGGGGCTGTGACCCACGAACGAGCCTGTGATTTTGAGCAGCAGCCAACACCCAGGGGCCAGCGCCCTCTCTTATACACTGAGTTTCCAGTAGGCCCCGAGAAGCTGGACTCCAGATCTCCAGATCCTGGACCAGGATGCCTAGGAAGATAGCCTGACCCTGGCTTCCTGGGGCACGAATGTTTTCTTTGAGGAAGTCTTCGGGTGGTTATCACCAAGCTCCATGGGAAAAGCTTGGGGGGGGGGGGGCGCAGCTGAAGATCCTACTGAGTTTACACAGGCCTTGCATTGGATTGGGAAAGCTCCAGCATCGCATCACATCGTGTGCCACAGTTCTGGGAGAGCTTCTCTCCTGACAACCCCTGCCGTCCTCTCTCAACTCCTATCCTGGAGAGAGAAGCCCTGTACCTTGTTACCCCCAAGCCTGGACACATCCGCGCGTTGCCCTCAAATCTCTCTCGCTGGTGCCTCCATGGAACTACTGGGAAATGGATGGGTGAGCCCACCTCTGCCATTCTTCCACACCAGACAGAAAGTTCAGAGAGAGACGGAGGCCGCTGTGCCCATCCCAGGCCACCCCTGTACCTACTGTGTCTGGGGAAGCTCAGCAGGGATCTGTGGCACGTCCCAGGAGCGGGAGCGCCACATCTGCCTCAGTGCCCCCGGCAGAAGCTCGGCTTCTCTCGTCCCCAGCACCTTCGCGGGGCCCAGAGCTGCAGCCACATCGCAGCCTCCCCCGGCGCTGTGGCCAGCCCCCAGAGCGCTCATCCTGCCCAGCGACTCTCTTCCTCTTTCCGCACTTCCTGACTGGGGGGGCTGGGGGGGGCTACTAGAGGCCGGCTGGAGGATCAAGCCGAGGACCACAGGGTTTGTCGGAGGCGCCTTCCGCTGACTGGGGCAGAAGATGAGCAAGGGCACAGAGCCCTTGGGAGTGCAGGGGGCAGGTGGGGACAAGCCCAGTCTAGCAGTCCAGAGACAACCCCAAGCAAGAGTCGAAAGCAGCCAGGCAGCCAGTAGACCTGCCTGGGCTGGAATCTGCGCCCCAGCTCCGGTATGCCTTTCCTTTCCAAATAACGTCTCTGAATTCCATCTCTTGGACCTGCTAAGGTTTCGTGACATTCCCCCAGGCCCACTGACTCCAGGATACCAAGCCTGTCCATATCCAGCTCTCTCTTAGCATCTTGCATGCACCATTCCCTCCAATAGAGCTAGGCACACAGAGTGTGTTGAAAAGGGCAGTGGACGGAGCTGGAAGACACCAGCTCATGTTCAGTCTCTCTGCCAGCAATGTGACCTGGACCAGGTCGTAAATCTCCTAAAGTCACTTTACATCCTTTTTTTTTTTTTTTTTGGAACAAGGCTATAAACAATATACCAGTGTTTGTCTGAGAGCTTTGGGGAGCCTCAGTTTTCTCATCTGTAGAATGGACTATAACTTGGACTCATTGGGTTGTAAGTGGATTAAATAAGAGGTGAAAGGGTTTATAGACTATTTGGGAACTATTTATTGGTGCATTGTATGCATGGGGCTCTGGATTAGGGCAAGGAGCTAGGAAGCAAGTTCTACCTTCCCGGAACTTAGACCCCGCTAGGGAGAAGAGAGTGACAATCAGGGACTGGGCAAGGAGGTGACATTTGAGAACAGACCCAAATGAATCATGAGAGTGGACCATGTGACCATCAGGAGACCAGCACTGCAGATGGAGAGAACAGTAAAGCTTAGGTCCCCAACAAGGAAGAAGCATTGTGGCTGAAGAGCCGGGCGGCAGGAGGATGCTAGAAGGTCTGGGGAAATGCCCTGAGGCCAGACCGCCCTGGAGAGTGAGGCTACCGTGGAGGTTAGCACATGGTAAGAGCCAATGCTCACTCTTGATTCTCCAGGCTGCCTAGGGAGAAAACTGGACCTTCCTCCCGCATTCTTGCATCGCGCCGCTTTATAATTAGCTCTTTAGTTGTGTATGTGTTTGTTACTCCAGCGAGACTGTGAATTTCTTGAGGACAGAAACAGTGTCAGTTCAGTTCACAAAGCATGAATGCTGCAGGATCCTCTGACAGTGCTGCATGACCTCCATGCTGGGCGTCACCCTTGTCTCCTTGTGACTAGAACATAGTAGCTTTCAATACCTTACCTGCTGAATGCATACCTTGAATAATTAATACTCAGCCCAATAAGCACCTCTGTGCCAGAAACCTTACTCTATATAAAATTATCTCATTCTTTAATGACCCTACGAGGTATAGCTTGTTATTTTCCTCTTTTTAAATAATAATAATAAATGAAGCTAGGCCTTTAGTTTTATCACTTGGGAAGCCGAGGCAGATGGATCTCCGTGAGGGCCAGCTTTCTCTACATATCAAGTTCCAGGCCAGCCAGAGCTACATAGTTCAGACCTGCTCTTAAAACAATACTGGACAGTAGTGGTGCACGCCTGTAATCCCAGTACTCAGGAGGCAGAGGCAGGCGGATCTCTGTGAGTTTGAGGCCAGCCTGGTCTACAGAGAGAGTTCCAAGACAGCCAGGGCTGTTACACAGAGAAAGCCTGTCTCAAAAAACAAAAAACAAAAAAAAAA
This sequence comes from Peromyscus maniculatus bairdii, assembly GCF_049852395.1. Taxonomy (NCBI): domain Eukaryota; kingdom Metazoa; phylum Chordata; class Mammalia; order Rodentia; family Cricetidae; genus Peromyscus; species Peromyscus maniculatus. The sequence goes on from NC_134855.1 coordinate 68,995,156, forward strand.
AAAGCAAAAAACAGAAACAAACAAAAAAACCAACAACAAAACACACACACAAAATTACATTTATTTCTGTGTGTTTGTATATATGCATGTGCGATGTGTGTATACATGTATGTATGTATGTATTTGTGTGTGTGTGTGTGTGTGTGTGTGTGTGTGTGTGTGTGTGTGTGTGCACTTGTGGAGGGCAGAGGACTGTTTGTGAGAGCTGGTTCTCTCCTTCCAGCAAGTGGGTTCTGAAAATCAAACTCAGGCATTACGCTTACAGCAAGTACCTTTACTCTCTGAGCCTTCTTGCCAGCCCTGTTTTCCTCCTTTTATGTGGGGAAACAGAGTCACAGAGCTGCCAATCTTACCAGTCTACTAAGATCTTCTTGTATTGAGATTAAGAGTCTAAGCGCCTCAAAAAAAAAAAAAGTAAAAAAACAAAACAAAACAATAACAAAAACACAGACAAAAAAGAATCTAGCTGCTGCTGGCGGTGGTGGCGCATGCCTTTAATCCCAACACTCGGGAGACAGAGGCAGGTGGATCTCTGAGTTTGAGGCCAGCCTGGCCTACAGAGTAAGTTCCAGAACAGCCAGGACTATACAAAGAAACCCTGTTTCAAAAAAACACAAACCAGACAACCAACCAAACAAAACAAAGACTGACCCGGGATGGAAGATATCTCACTGCCTTTCTAAAGTCTGAGTGCACGGTCAGGCTCTGCACCCCTTTTTCCAACTGATGTCCCTTGAACACGAAGGAACACGTCACCTCTGAGTCCTTCAAGATGGGCTCTTTGTGGTGAGGTCTATCAGAGACTTTACCCACCAGGCCAAGGTCTATTCTAAAAGGAGGCTGTGGCAAGCCCAGCCTTCCTCTCCCAGGCATTTTAGCTCCAGCAGTTAAACAGAGGAAATGGGGCTGGCCTTGTTTTCCATCTGGACAGCAGAGAGCAGGAAATGGTGTTTCTGGAGGGGAAGCCAGGCCGGCCTGAGGCTTTGAGTTGCAGGGTAACCGTGACTATGGAGCCAAGGCCACTTTGGGCTCCTACTGTACAAAGCTCTCAGTGCCAGCTCGGCTATCCAGGTTGGGTGGGGAGGACAAGGCTGAGAGAGACAGGTGTACAGGGCTGGGGAAGTTGCCCTTGGTAGTTCTTAGGACATGTGTCAGCACTGGGGAGCTGGGGACCCCTCAGAATCCACCCAGGTGCACGCGGGAAGAGGAATCTGGGTAAGAAAATTATTCTGGGCTTTGCTGAAGCCCCTGAGGATGAGGTGTTCTACTTTCTGTGGCCTGGATGAGCAAGTGGGAGCTGGGGAAAAGAAATGTACCAGGCCACCACATACTCAACCCACGACCTGGACATCCTCTGCCCTCAAAACCTGCCAAGTCTGCCTCCTTGGTCTGACTTTCAGGCTCCTTGTATCCGGACTTCACTGGCTTCCTTGCCTCCTTGCCCAGAAGGGCATTTCCCTGTGGAGGTATTCTTTCAGCTTACATCATGCAAGGGTATGCTTCTGTCATAGATGCTCAAGAAACAAAGTTTCCCTATGTTTTCGTGCTCTCTCAATTGTGGACCTGACCCCTGAATTTCATTCTGTCTGTGCTGCTGGATGCGTTGTCTTGCTGCCATGGTGGTCCTTGCCATTTTGTCAAATGGAATCTTCATCCTTCAGACCCCGACCCAAGCAACAGGGCTGGGAAAGTGGAAAGAACTCCCTTAGCTCACACCCCAGCCCTAGCTGAGTAACTCGGCACTCACGGCTCAAGTCCTTAAGTTGGACTTGATGATTCCTTTCTATTCTATTTTATGATATTTACGTATTTATTTTTGCAGTCCCAGGGGTGGGGATTGAACCTAGGTCCTCTTGCGTGCCTGTCTTCTACCACTCTAAGCTACCCCTCAGCCCTGCACTGGGCGACAGGGTCTCGGGCCCATGGTAACCTCACACTTACTATGCATCCAGTGCTGCTGGTGATAGATGGGAACCAGAAGCTCCTCCCGGGGGCTCGTGAAAGCATGAACAGAAGTCAGCAGTCTGGATGTGGAAGGGGTAGGACTCTTCCACTGGGGCAGGGGGTACAGCCCCAGCATGGGCAGCTTAGCAGTCTAAGGTAGTTCTCCAGACCCTCATCATTTGGAAGCCACTCTTAGGCTCTGTCGGATCCTCACACTGAAGGTAAGAGGGGGACTTGGATGGTTCTCACTTAGGTTCAGCGGGTTCTGCCTCTAGAGAGGACGACGACTCCCCTTTACCCCCAGTTTGGATTATACAAAACCCCCAGGGCAGGACAGGCAGGTTCATGACAACCCCCCGACATCCTGGGTAGTCTCAAGCTGGGAATACAGAGAAAACTTCCAGAGCCCCATCCCCGCCACTACCCCTCCCAGATACCGGCACTCAGTATGGAACCCAAAGAAAAGACCCTCCAGGAGGAAAGGCTAGGCCCTTGGAAGCACACAAGGCTGGGGGTTTTGGAATGAAACAGATCAGATTAAGTTTCAGGTTGTGTGGTCTTAAGAAATTGCTTGACTTTTCTGAAGCTTCATAGATTGTAGATTGTGTCTTCAGGGAACTCCAACCCTGCTCTGCACACCACCTTCCCCAGTCATCTGTGGAGTTCAAAAGCCGGGAATCTAGTCCTGGTCTCTTCCCATCCCTTCCAGGACACTAGAGAGGTTTCCCAGCCTGCACTGGCCCGTGTCCTTGGACCCCGACCCTTAGGGCTCTTCTGAGTGTCCTGTTGTGAAAATGTACGTCTCAGACAAAAACAAGAGACATTGTGGTGCCCTCACGTCTTTACAGCACCCCTGGGAACCTCCTCAAAACCACAGCTACCTCTTAGCAACCCTGGACATACCCAAATGGCTATGCCATATGGCATTTGGGGGGCTGGGGACACATCCCAAACTCCTTATGTCAAAATGAAATCTGACGAAACTCTCTTTCCGACCGCCAACTGATGCTCGGAGGCCTCAGAATGAGTCTGCTCCCGCCTCTGGACTCTGCGGGCCCTGGCCTTTCCCTCCTTCTTCTGCGGGGACCTCCAACTGCAGGAAGGAGTTCCGGTCACGGCCTGGGCTCCCGCTCTTACAAAGGAAGGAAAATGGACGGACCCCCAGCTTCCGGCTTCCTCTGGCAGCGATCCCCTCCCTCCCCCTGCTCCAGCTCAGTTCTCTGCCCCCGGTTTTTGCATTTTTAATTCGGGACAGAATGTGATCTCTCTCAAGCTTCTTGCTTTATCCTGTTGCTATTTAAATTACAAATCGGCCCCATCTCCCTGTCACTCTAGGGTTATTTTTAGCTTCTGGTAAATAGCAGCAGGGAGAGTAGGATCAGGTGCCCCTCCCTCCCTCGAGGAGCTGTGTCCCCGCGACTGTGTGCCCGCCGCAGGGGGCACCCTCCCTGCCAACTGGCGCCACTAGCGTCCTGGGAGGGTGGAGGGATACAGGGGCAGTGGGGGCTGGGGCATGCTCAGTTCCTGCTCTTAGCGGCGGCTGCCTTTGCTGTCCTCAGATCCCACTGCTTAGCCTTGCTCAGAGCCAGCTTCCACCATCCTTCCTGGACCTCCCTAACCCGTCCAACCCCAGGGAAGATCTAGCCGGCCCGCCCCTTGCCTGTGTCATCCTTCCAGCCACGCTATTGAGTGGGTATCATTGTTCCCGTTTTCCATACGAGGAAACAGGGTTAGAGGTGAGAGCTTCACAACTCAGAAGGGTCAGAGCTGGCTTCCACTGGGCCTCTCAGCCCCTAAGCCAGTGTGCGTATCTCTCTTGGACCGCAGAACCACACCTTAAGTCCCTGTGCTCAGGTGATGGATGCATCAACATGTTTCCATTATGCCTGTGCGGTCCGGTCCCATCTCCAGGATCAGGGGTAACAAGCCATGGCTCCTGGGTCTCATCTGGCCCAGTGCCTGATTGTATAGGATCCTGCTAGTTATGAGTGGTTTTTCCGTTTCTCGAAACAGGAAGAAACCAAAGAGTAATATCTTGTGACCGTGAGATGATACGAAGTGTAAAGTTCAGGGTCTCTAAGTAAAGCTTTAGAGGAAGCCGGGCACACTTGCTCGTTTACACGTTGTCTACGACTACTTTTGCACCTCTGTCAGGGCCGAGGAGCCATGACAGGGAGCTCATGACTCGACTCGCAAAGCCTGAAATATTTGCTGTCTGGCCTTGAACAAGATCCTTTTGTCAAGGGAAAAGACTGAGCCCCACAGTCAGGCAGCCTGTCGGCAGGGCCGGAACTCCAGGGCCATGGCAGCATCTGTAGAAGGGACACCTGCTGCCAGCCACACCCAGCAGATCGGCTCTGTTTTACTCTCTTTTATCCAGAATCTTTCTTTTTTGACTTGTCCATAGGTGAGACCAGCGGTTTTCAAACTGGCTGAAGCGCCAGAATCACAGGAGGAGTTGACAGATCTGGACTCTAACCCCGGTTGGCCTAGAGGAGGATTCCAAGGGGAGGGCTTAACAAACCATTCTATTGTCTTTCTTCCTTGATGTCTTACCAGGGATTGAAGCTAGGGTCCCACCCATGCTAGGCAGGCACTCGGTCACTGAGCTACAACTTCAGCCCTAAAAAGTGTTGTAGGGGGCTGGAGAGATGGCTCAGCAGTTAAGGGTGTGACTGGTCTTGTACAGGACCCATCTTTGGTTCCCAGTACACACATGTTGGCTCACACCCACCTGTAAATCCAACTCCAGGGCATCTGACCCCCCTCTTCTGGCCTCTCTAGGATCCCATACACAACTGGTGTGCAGATTTGCACGCATGCACATAAATTTTTTTAAAAAATGTTTTTTGTTTTTTGTTTTGTTTTTTTTAATTCATTTTAAGCCGGGCGGCAGTGGTGCACGCTTTTAATCCCAGCAGAGCCAAGTGGATCTCTGTGAGTTCCAGGCCAGCCTGGTCAAAAGAGCGAGATCCAGGACAGGCATCAAAACTACTACACAGAGAAACCCTGTCTCAAAACAAAACAAAACAAACAAACAACAACAAAAAAAATCATTTAAAAAGACATCCCCAGGTGATGTGGTTTGGTAACTCCTGGGCACAACACTAGAGGGGTCCACAAACAACAGACCCAGCATCCCTCACACCTTTCTGCCTTCCTTAGCCACCTCTCTTGAACCCAACTCTAACTGGTTAGGACTCCTTCCAGGGTTTGGGGAATATACCTCTCCCCGGTCCAGACACAGTCGTGAGACAAGAGTGCTCTACATTCGGTCCTGCTTTTTTGATGGGGATTTATTGGAACCCAGGTCCTTTTTAACCCAAACAAGGGCCTGCCCCACTCCAATTCTAACTGGCTCTGTTTTCCCGCCTGTGGGCCTGTGGCAACTCTGGGAGGCGACAGGAGCTATTTCTCAGCAGGCCCCTCCTCCCTAGAAGGTCCCGCTGACCCCCCCCTCCCCCGTGGCCCTGACTTGCGTCAGGAGCCGCCTGCCAGGCCTCTGTTCTGCTTCCGCCTGCACCCCCTCTCTTGCCCTCATATTTCCAAGCCCCCACACTTCTGCCTGAAAGCCTTTTCTCTCTGTGAAGGGCTTTCAGCTGCTTTTCTTAGCAACTCCTCACAGCAGGGAGGTTTAGCTGCGCGCCAGAGCTTTAATGGAACTGCAGAGGATGTGAAAAGGGCCGCAGTGGGCCTGAGCTCCTGACAGCCCTGGGACAGCTTGGAAGAGGAACCGCGGCAGCACGGGTCAGCAGGCCTCTCAGGCCTTCCCACAGGCCTGTTCCACTGCTCCTCGCCGCCGCCGCCGCTACCTCCTCCTCCTCCTCTCCCTCCTCCTCGGGAGGCTCAAAGGGCCCAGAGCTGTTTCCTCCTTCCTGGTAGAGGCCCTCCTTGCCTTAATGCCTTGCCCAGTTCTAGTGCTAAGACTAGACCCCTGGGTGACCTCAGCATGTGAAAAGTATCCTGCACAATCCCTCCTGCCCTGGTACGATCCTCAGAAAAAGAGACCCAACTTGGGTACTGTGCATCCTTGGTGGCCAGGGGCCTCCATTCTGGCCAGTGGAGGAGCAGTCAGTCTTCCCAGCTGCCTCCCCACCCCCGTGTGTGTTCATGTACACAGAGTATCTTCTATGTCCATTCTTTAATGATGCTCCCTCACTGTTCTCCAAGCCTCTATCCCACCCTGGCCTCCTCTCCAGCAGGGATGCTACAGGTCCCTGACTTGCATCTAAGGAAAATCCTGGTGTGGTGCTTTTTGTATGAGCACAGACCTCTAAGCATAGGTGTGTCTTTGACCAGATCTCCTGACTCCCAAAGCAATAATATTTCTTCCAGGATTCTGTATGCTCTGCAGTTCCCCCAGGGGCACTTTCAGGAACTCTTCTAGCTCAGCTAAAGGCTCTGACCGATGATACTTTCTTCTTAGCAGGGCTCTGGAAGACCTTGGTAATGGAGCCAAGCATGCTCATGATTCTCAGAGTGCAGGTAGGACCCTTGGGAATCTAACCTATTTTCCATTTCCTCTGAGCATCCCACTTCAGGATGGTGGTTAAGATCCCTCTCCATCCTCCCTCAAGTGATGGAGGCCTAATGGTTTCATAACCATTAAGGCCCTTTCAGCTCTCAGGGCTGGGCCAATTATGATCCTTCTTCCCAGAAGGTAGGAGGAGAACCAGGGCAGTGTAGGACACACCCAAGCTCCTTGTGGTTGCCAGACTTGTCTCCTCCCATCAGGCTAATGGCTTTAAGGGATGCAGATGCACACTGGGATGTACCTACTGGACCCTCCAAAGAACGTCACTTTGTGCCAAGGGCTTGATGGGGAAGCAAGTTCTAGTTGAGGCTGTGGTCCATGAAGGGAAGGGGAAATCGAGGACTGCCCATCTCCTCCCTTCCATCTTGTTCTGAGGAACAGTACCTTTTCTCACAAGCATCTCACTCCAGGTCATTACAGTGGACTCCGGGGCCCACTCCAGTTGTTTCTGCCAGGGGACCCTTTGAACAGAGGTGGCAGGACCAGAGAAGTGGGATTTTATGTAGGCAGCTGATAGATTAATTAAGATGTTGAATGGACAATGTGGGTGGGGTATCTGCTACTGCGGATGCTCCTGTAGACCTGCTGTGATACAGGGGGCTTGGTAGGAACGTCCTTCCCCATTTCTGGGCAGTAGGTTTCCAGCTGTTGTGACAGAAAGCACCTCCTGTCCACCAGTTCATGCTTAGCACAGGGGCAGCCCACAGGAGGGCACAGAGGAGGGGGGCTGAATGCACGGGGCGTGCCTGCTTCTTCTGGAAGAAAGGCCAGAAGAAGGCTCTCCTCTCCCCAGCACATAGAGGTTTGTAAGGACCACGTCTTGGTGGGCTTTCTCCTAGAACAGAGATGCAGCCCTGGGCACACAATTGTCACTCAGTAATTAGATGCTGAATGAATAGAGCTTTCACAGTTCCGGCAGGGAGGGTACTCCTGCACCCCTTCTGGATCCCCAGCCCCTACAGCAGGACCAGGCAGGCGGCAGGTGGGCGCGTCGTGAACGCTGCTAGTTGAGTGCTGGTCGTGGGATGGTCCCCGCGCAGTGTCCCCTCGGTCCCCATCCTCCTTACCTGTAAGACACCTGCTTTCGGAGGTGCATCTGGCGGAACCGCTCTTCCACCAGGGGTCCGGCAGCCACACTTCGGGTACCCTCGGGCCAGGGTTGAAAGACCTCGGCCTCCTCCCCGCGCCGGCAGCGCCGCCGCACCACCACCTCCTCCACAGCCCGGCCGCCGGCGGCGGCCCTGTCCCCGCGCGGTCCTCCTCCCCCTGGCCCCTCGGCCATCCTTCAGCGGCCTGCGTCTGTGCTCCCAGGCCTGGCGGGGATCCCACCAAAGTTCAGTCTCGAGCGCTACCGGGCCGGGGGCGCGGAGCAGGGAGCAAGGCAAAGACGAGCTGGGTCTTGCACGTCTGTCGCGACGCTGCGCCCAGACGACAGAGTCCGGGAGCTGCGGGGCGCCGCGCGTGAGAAAGGCCAGCGGGGATGTTCCTGAGCCCTGGGGAGACTGTGTCCTTGGAAGGGTCGGGATGCTGCGTGGGGCGCTGCCGGGGCGAACCCGGGACGGCCGGAGCCGGAGGACGAGCCCAGCCAGAGCCTGTAGCTGCCGCCACCTGCACCGGAGTGTCACCTTAGAAACACTCGGCAAGCCGTGGGGTCCGAGGGGAGGGCGTCACCTCGCGCTGCTTGACCGGCCCGGGGCCCCGAGAAAGAGAGCCCGGTGCAGCGGGCCGCGGCCACCAACCTCGCTGGGGGCTCAAGGCCAGGGTGCCAGACGCTGCCCCGGCCCACCTCTGAGCCCCTGCCCTGGCACTGGTACCAGCTGCACGGCACCTGCCAATCATCGCTCCACCTGTCACTCAGCCGCAATGATGCACCCCCCCCCCCCTTCTGTCCCGCGTTTTCCGGCTTCGGTATTCGCTGCTGCTGTAGGCAGGTGGGGGGGGGGGCGGACAGGGGCGGTGACACGAGGCAGCTTTAACCCTGTCGGCGCTGTGGGAGTTTAGAGATCAAGTTGGACTTGAGGAAGGGGCACAGGAAACGTACAGCTTACATCAATCTCTAGGTACATCTCGGAACTGTGGGGACACCATCTCCAGGCCTAGAGCTCTCAGGACCAGGGCTTAAGCTGGACCAAGTTGGGTTGTGTGTAAAGTCATAGCTCCCAACCTTGGGATGCTCAGCCTTCTGGAAGTCCTCTAAGTTGCTGGATTCAGGGTATCCCAGACAGCTAAATCAGTACCTTCTAGGACAGAAGCTATTAAGTGAGGGGAGGAGCCAAGGGACCAAAAAGAAGAACTAGAGATTTCCCTGGGGTCCATATTGGGTTTCTCTGGCTTCTTAGTTCCATGTCTGTGTTTGTATCATCTCCTCTTGAGTTTGGGGGTGTTTTCCAACTGAACATTTCGTTTGGACCATTGAAGGAATCTGGGTGAGGCCTCAGATCTAACGTCTATTTGTGACCCAGACTTTATCTTTCTGAAGTTGACTTGCGACCACAGATTACCCCTCCGTTCAGTATTTAATGGCTGTCCTTTGCCTATACTCCAGTCTGGTATTCAAGGCCCATATCCCAGCATCCAGCCCCATCCATCCATCCATCCATCCATCCATCCATCCATCCATCCATCCACTTGTATGCATTTTATTCTGGAACTGGTATCAGTTCTTCTTCTTCTTCTTCTTCTTCTTCTTCTTCTTCTTCTTCTTCTTCTTCTTCTCTTTCTTGTTCTTCTTCTTTGGTTTTTCGAGACAGGGTTTCTTTGTGTAGCTTTGCGCCTTTCCTGGAACTCACTCACCCAGGCTGGCCTCAAACTCACAGAGATGTACTTGGCTCTGCCTCCCAAGTGCTTGGATTAAAGGCTTGCACTACCACCGACCGGCCTGGTATCAGTTCTTCATAGCATCATTTAGGTTGTCTGCTCCACCTGAAAGTCCCTTCTATGACAGATTTTTAAATTCTGAGGCTCCCTCAAAAGTTTTCCTATATGGCTCCTCAGTTGGTCCAGCTGACCGGCTTCTTTCTAGTTTTCCTTGTCCTATGTGCAGATGTCTAGCGTAGTCCATCCTTCATTCCCACTGCCTGTGAGTGTGGGAAAGTGGGAGAGGCTAGACTCACATGGGTAGAGAACAGGCTTTGGGGTTCTCTGGTCTTCTGCATCCTGGCTCTATGCCTTTGCTTAGGTTATCCATCGCCTGGGTTCTTTGTCTCTCATTATGGAAAGAGCATCCATCCTTCAAAGCCCATTTCCAGAGCCATTGCCCCCACACATCCCTTCTTGATGTTTCTCTCTTCTCTGGCCCAAGCAGATTTCATCAGGCGTACCCTGCACACTCTAACAGTAGCTACCGTCTCCTCTGTCCCGAACCACATCCCTCGGGGTAGGTATTATCACTTCCTCCATGCTGTAGAGAAGGATTCAGAAATGACATTCAATGATTTAGTTGCTCAAAATAGCTCATGGTGAGTGGCAGCGCCTGGTACCAGGCCTCTGGTACCAGCACCCATGTCCTTTTCCCTCCACTGATCTGCTGTGGAGCCCTCCCTTCTCTCTATTCTGGAAACTTCCAAAGGTCTGCTATCATTTTGCTTCCCACATTTTAGTGGCCCAGCAAGCCCCTTTTGGATAAAGGAATTGGATTAAACTTCCTTGGCCGTAAAGAAGCTTTCTCCCTAAAGCCAAATTATAAAGAAATCCTGCTGCTGGGGGGTGGGGAGCCCCCACCCTGCACCCCAGCTGTCCTCGAGTCTGCCCTTCTAGGATTCTGGGCTTTGATTCCCAAGCAACCTGGCCCAGAGTAGCCCTCCTCCCCCATGAATTATGGTAGTGCTGGCTGGGTTTGCCATTCGCTCACCAGCTGCCTGGCTGCTGGGTTCCCGGGTTGGGTTTTTGTTTGGCTCTTTCCTGTAGTGCTCTCCCCACTTAGTGCTTTTGAAAGCAGGCCTCATTCCACCGTCACACACCTCCCTACTCAGGGCTAGCTGCGGGCTGCATTATCTTGACGCTAGGGCTTGGCCTCCTTCCCGACCAGCCTCACCACCTTCTGCAGCCCTTCCTAGCTGCGGCTCACTCCTCTGGGCCCAGCCCACCCATTACCCCTGTACTTAGAGAATGGTTACTGATGTCTATTGCATAATGGCTCTGGCGCTAAGCATTTTCCGGGCAAGTTTTCATTGACTTCACAAACAGCTTTAGGAGGGTGGGTACCATTTTACTGATGCACGCACCGGGGCTTGGAGACATTAAGTAGATTAGGGAGACAGCACATCCTTCAGAGACCATGTGCTTATAGCCACTCTGATGACCAAGCAGCTTGGACTCATTTGGAGCCAAGTGGCCTGGCCTATCTCCTCCACTCCTAGGGAGACCCACAAGGGTACTTGTTACCTACATCAGGCAGGTGTTCATTTTGGTCGGGTGGTTCCTGAGCTGGTCCGGCCCTCTTGGGTCTAGAGCCTTGCCTGGTCCATCTCCGCTCACGGCTTCACCCTCAGCTGTTCACACGGTTTTCAGAACTTCAGTTTCCAGCTGTAACAAAGGGTTTACTGTGGTCATTGAGGCAGGATAACTGGCATTGTCAAAGCTGTCACATGGGCTGCGTCAAAGCAGGCTGCCAGGACTGACGACAACTGAAACTATTGCTCCATTGCGGGGGATACACCCCCGTAGGGGCAGTGACCCCACCCCACCCCGCCCCCAGAAGTACAGTCCATAGATGACTTGTGGGAGGGGATTAACCCTACATCCTAACACAGGCTGGGCAAGCATCTTGGATAGACCTCCATGAGGAGCTGACCCCAGGTCAGCTACTTGCTAGCCATGGGCTCCAGGAAACCCTGAGAGTCAAGTCCCTTGCATGGTCATTAGAGGAGGAAGTGGGGACAGGAAGAACGCTAAGAACTGTGGTGAAGCTGGTAGACCTGTATTCACATAACAGCTTTGGTATTCAGATGGCTTGGTCAGATGATTCTCTCTCTCTCTCTCTCTCTCTCTCTCTCTCTCTCTCTCTCTCTCTCTCTCTCTCTCTGTGTGTGTGTGTCTGTGTGTGTCTGTGTGTGTCGTGTGTGTGTGTGTGTGTGTGTGTGTGTGTGTGTGTGTGTCTGTGTGTGTGTGTGTGTGTGTGCATGAGTGCCCGAGCCTGTGGAAATCAGGAGAGGTGAGAACCTCTGGGTCCTCTGCAAGAGCAGTGCACACTTTTTTTTTTTTTTTGGTTTTTTGAGACAGGGTTTCTCTGGGTAGCTTTGTGCCTTTCTTGGAACTCCCTCTGTAGCCCAGGCTGGCCTCGAACTCACAGAGATCCGCCTGCCTCTGCCTCCCGAGTGCTGGATTAAAGACGTGCGCCACCACCGTCCCGCCTAGTGCACACTCTTCACTGCAGAACTTCTCCTCAGCCCTGAACACTGGTTTGTTGTTTTCATCTGTAAAATGCCCTTCTTGGCCAAGCGTGGTGGTGCACACTCTAATGCCAGCGCTCAGAAGGTAGAGAGAGACAACCTGGCCTTTGTAGTGAGTTCCAGGTAAGCCAGGGCTACATAGTAAGACTCCATCTCAAAACAAACAAATAAGCACACAACCAAAAACCTTCTTTAGGAGGATGTAGGTCGGTGGCTAAGCACTGATACAAAGCCCTGGGTTTCCTCCCCAGCACTGCAGAGAGGGGAGGGCATCTCTTGGACTATTCCGTTCCTGCTGGGATATACACAGTTCTCAGTTCAAGTGAGCAACGGGAGAACGCCACACAGGAAGGCTAGTGAGGAACGAGAATGCTGCTGAGGAATGGGGGAAGGAGAGAGACTTCTGTTAGTCTGTGGGACTGCCTGAAATGGTCTCTTTTGTCTTCATTTCATGCCCATACTCTCTTGCCCTGGCCCAAGCCTCACAGTTATCGCGGCTCCTCAGTCTCCTCTTCCTCCCAGTCTACATCTGTAGAACACCTGCCCCTTCTTACCCAGGTCTTCTTGGTCCAAGGGAGCCCCTCCCCTGCTCTCTGGCTCCCATCCCCCACTATGGCGCCTTCAGTCTTCTGTCTGTTGTCTGTCTTCTAGAAATAATCACGGTCAGTCTCCTTGTGTGTGAAAAACAGCCTGAACTGCTCCTGATCTTGTCTGGGTGACCCCTCTGGGGATCACCTTCTATTCCTTGTCCATGGCCCATCTTCCCAGCCTTCACTTCCATCCCTCCCGTTCCCACCTCCATCCCTCCCATTCCCACCTCCATCCCTCCCATTCCCACCTCCATCCCTCCCGTTCCCACCTCCATCCCTCCCATTCCCACCTCCATCCCTCCCGTTCCCACCTCCATCCCTCCCATTCCCACCTCCATCCCTCCCATTCCCACCTCCATCCCTCCCATTCCCACCTCCATCCCTCCCATTCCCACCTCCATCCCTCCCGTTCCCACCTCCATCCCTCCCATTCCCACCTCCATCCCTCCCGTTCCCACCTCCATCCCTCCTGTACCCACCTCCATCTCACTTCTGCCAGAGCTCCTCCCAAGGGCACCATGACCTTCTCACTTCAGCTTTCTAGTCTCCATGGCGTTTGACACTCTGGTCACTCCACCCTGTCTTAAAGCTGCTCGCTCCCTCCCTCTCTCTCTGTTTTTTTGATTTTTTGTTTTGTTTTGTTTTTTTGTTTTTGTTTTTTCCTTTCCAATACAGAGTTCTCTGTGTAGCCCTGGCTGTCCTGGAGCTCACTCTGTAGACTAGTCTGGCCTTGAACTCAGAGATGCTGCTAGGCTTCTCTATTGTTTCTGGACACTCACTTCCCACCCCCTCCCTCTCCCTCCTTTTGTCTCAGTCTCCCTTCACTTGCTTCCTCCTCTCTGTGGTCTTCCCTGGTGTTCAGCTCTTCTCTCTCTTCGCAGTCTGTAAATCCAAGCCTCTAGCATCACCTGGATGCTGACATTTCCTAACCTCAGCTGGGAGCCCTTAGATTTAGATTTACATGTTTTAGGTCCCCTCTTCCTCCTCCATGTCTTCTTTTTTTTGTTGCATGTGCTTGTGTGTTTGCTTTCATGTGGAGGTCGGAGGGCAACTTTCAGGGGTGTTCTTGCCTTCTGACTTTTTCTGTTTTCTGTTTTTTTTTTTAAAGACATAGTCTCACTATGTAGCCTTGAACTTGCTATGCAGACTAGTCTAGCCTCGATCTCAGAGGTCCGCCTGCCTCTGCCTCCAGAGTGCTGGCATTAAATGCCTGCACTGTGTACCTTCTGTCTTTTGAGGTAGGGTCTCTGCTGTGGGCTGTGAGCTGAGTTTCCAAGAGGTTCTCCTATCTCTTGTCTCCCGTCTTGACTGAGATTACAGGTGTACAACACTGCATCAAACTTTTTCTTTCTTTTTTTTTTTTCCAGACAGGGTTTCTCTGGGTAATGGACTCTCTCGATTTGTAGACCAGGCTGGCCTCGAATTCACAGAGAGTGAATTCTCCCTAGTGCTGGGATTAAAGGCGTGCACCATCACCACCCAGTAGCTTTTTTTCTTTTTTTTAAGTGTAGTTATTGGTATTGGATTTGAGTTATCCAGTCCAAAATCAGTGACTGGCTGGACAAAAGTCTCCAGACAGACAGGCCTTCTCCCCAGGTACCCCTCCCTACCCCCCACAGAAACATGAAATGAATTTCCTCCCCTCACTCCCGGACCCCTCACAAAGAAGACACAAAGTCAGGATTGATGCTGAATCTTTTTTTTTTTTTTTTCATTTTGCTTTCTTAAAGCGTGTGCTGAGCTGGTGGAGGGAGCAGTTTGGCGATTAAAAAGGCCCAGCAGCTTGGGCAGCGGCATGGGGAAGCCAGGGGAGGGTGGGGTGTCCCTCTGTCCCAGGCCAAGGGGTAGCAAAGCCCGCGCTAACTTCGTAAAATACAAAACAGGGAGAGATGACGGGAGGGAGATTTGTAAAATACAATATCTTAGGGGATTGGCAATAATAAAAAATAAGGTTCATTATTTACAAACAATTTCTGTTCTTGGTCTCTGTACAGTAGGAGATGGGGGCGTGTGATCGTGTGGGCACGTGTTTGTATGCATGTCTGTGTGTTTGTGTGTGTGTATGAGGGGCCAGGAACAGTGGTCGTGTTGGTCACTATGGGAAAGGAACCGGAGTGGTGGCCCAGTGAGTGGTTTATTGGAGGAGGGTGGGTGATTGTGGGAGAGAGAAGTGGAGACAGAGTGGTTGGCCCAGGGGAGCAGTCCAAATGTCCGGGGACAGAGAGGGACCCCAGCCACAGCCGGGACTGGGGTGGCTGAGGAGAAGAAAGACCCCTTCTCCTGGGGCAGAGGGCCCCAGGGCGGGGGTGGGAGCTGGATCTGGGTCAGTGAGCAAGAGAACGCCTCTTCTGGGTGCCAGGGTGTCCGTCCTGTGTCCTGGGTCTCGGAGCGGCCTAGGAGAGTTTGATGGTGGTGTTGGGGCCCAGATCCCTGGAGAGAGAAGAGGATCCAGGCATGAATTTGCTTTGAGAAGTCCATCACTCAGCTGTGAGCTGGGTCTAGACCAGGGACCTCCTCCTCTGAAAGGATGCCCCGCCCCCAGGAAGATGCCCCTCCCCCGGGAAGATGCCCCCTTCCCCCGAAGATGCCCCTCCCCTGGGAAGATACCCCTCCCCCCGAAGATGCCCCGCCCCCAGGAAGATGCCCCTCCCCCGGGAAGATGCCCCTCCCCCGGGAAGATATGACTCACGGTGGTGCAGCCTGAGATCCTACCCCTCTACTCACCTGTCGTGGAACCACTCCTTGGGGTGGGAGAAGTTGGGGCTGGTGCCGTTGTCATTAGTGTCCTCTGGCCAGGTCTCACTCAAGTACTTGGTGGTCTCATGGGTGCTGTCCACATAGTCATGTCGGAGGTGGGCCTGGGGCCTCGGCTCTCCTGGGCCCCCGGGTTTGAGCTCCCAGCCTTCTGGGGGCTCCACAGGCAGTAGGGCACCTCGGCCATCTTCCCAGGAACCTGTCCCATCATCGTAGAACAGCAGGCTTCGGGAGGGCACTGGGGAACAAGCACAGGGTGAGCCGTGGGTGCTCCTCAGGGTCCCCCTCTGCCCAGACATGTGCTGGGCAGGAACAGCGGCACTGCGGCACTGCGTCTTACAGGCCTGACTCTTAGTCCTAGCTCTAAGGACCCCTGGCTGTGTGATCTCAGCTTAGTCACATACACTCTGCTCTGATTTTGCTGAGCATTTGTTTGTTGATCTGCAAAATGGGGATGGCAGAATCAACCTCACGGAGATTCAAGGATTGGTGAGTGATACAGTGTAAGGGACTGAAAGTGTGCTTAGCAAAACCACGAGCTCACAAAAATGCAGCACTTCTGAGAAGAGAGTGCTCGGTTGGTTGCTTACGGAAAACTGGAATTCCTCCACCTCACCCACCCCGCCCCTCCACTGTGTGGTCCTAGGGATCAAACCCAGAGCTTCAGGCACGCTAGGCCGGATACTCTACCACCAGGATACAGAGCCAGCTTACCCATCTTCCCGCCCCCAGCCTCTCTTTCTCTCAGGTTCCTTTTGAGACAGGGTCTCACTGAGTGGCTCAGGCTCGTCATTAATTCATTTTGTAGCCTGGGTAACTGTTTAACTTTCACTCTTCCTGCCTTGACCTGAGAAACCGGGATCGCAGCACTGCACCTTCAGGACCTGCTGAGAGCTGGGTTCTAATCCTACCATGTCACGCGCTTCCTAGGAGACTTTTTTTTTATTTTTTTTTTTTATTTTTTTTTTTTTTTTTGGTTTTTTCGAGACAGGGTTTCTCTGTGTAGCTTTGCGCCTTTCCTGGAGCTCACTTGGTAGCCCAGGCTGGCCTCGAACTCACAAAGATCCGCCTGGCTCTGCCTCCCGAGTGCTGGGATTAAAGGCGTGCGCCACCACGCCCGGCTCTTCCTAGGAGACTTAAGGGAAACTTTTTCTCTTCACTTCTAGGCAAGGTCACCCTTCGGAGAAGTCAAGGGGAGGGAAATGGACATTCGCCGGACACCTGTGCCAGGTATTACATAAATAAAGCCTTCAGTTTACAGCACACTGAGTCTCACACGAAGCCCCAGAAATGAGGCGTTTTAAGCCCTGCTTCCCAGAACTCATCATCCAGGGCCCCTGCAAGCTGGCTTCCTGGCTCCAGCCTGCTGGCTCCCTCCCAGCTTCCCCTGCAGGGTCTAATCTAGGGGGATCTATGGAAAAGGCGGCCCCTGGCATTGTGTGGAGCTGTAGCCCGGAAACCAGTCTGCTCAACAAGCCACCTCCTTCCTCAGACGTGCCCTCTCCCCTGCCCGGGGCCGCGCTCGCTCCGCTCCGCAGGCTCCCCGTGCCCGGCCTTCCCCTCCGTGGGTGATGTCCACGGCACTGCCCTTCTCCACTGTGTTCTCAGTCTTCTCCTCTGGCCTCCACAGACGGGGCTCTCAGAGCCTGGGTCCCCCCACCCCAGTCACAGCGCTCCCCAGCGGATCCAATCCCTCTTCCTCCTAGCGCTCCTCCCTGCAGGCTCTCCCGGCAGTACCCCTCCCCTAAACACACTCCTGCCCTCCCCTCTCTCTGACCTCTCATCTGTTTCCTCTTTCTCTTCTGCCACGTCAGATTCCTGCTTCTGGCATTTGAAGGGGGGCCTGCAAGATCCTCCAGGGCCTGCCCGAAGTGGCCTCTGCCTCGGAAAGCCACACCGTTCTTTGCCGGTCCCTGTACTGACTCTTCCCGCCCTGGCTTTCCCTTCACATCAGGAGCTAGTCCAGGAGGCAGGGCGGGCATATGCTCCCCTAGAATGCACTAGAACCACTGTGCACCGTAAGGACAGCAGCTTCTGGGTGTCTAGAGAACTTAAGATACACGCCCTTGGTCATACAACCAGCCCACAGCAGTGTCCGCTGTGACTGACTCTGAACCACCGGACCACACAGTACCCCACGGGGTGGCACCCGCAACACAACTATCACTCTCACCAGGGGTCGGTGCTCCCGGCAGAGTCCCAGACACCTTGCTGTGGGTCCCCCTGTGCCTCAGAATCTTTCTTAACTCTGCGTGTCCAGCAGTCTCTACCACATTAGAAGTGACCGAAGACGGACATTCATTTGCTGTCCCGATACTAAAACACAGCGGTGCTTAGCCAATGCATCATAACCTCTGCCACCCCATACACAGAGGTTGGACCTACAACACCCTACTGTTCTCTGAGTCACACCAAAGGATCTCAGAGAGGCAGACTTAGAGTTTGGGTCGAATTCTACCACTAACATTAAACACACTGTAGACCCTTATTGGGGTTCAGTTACTCTATCTACAAAATTAAAGTGTAGAATGAGATAATGCCAACCCCAATCTTTTTGTTGGTTTGTTTGTTTGTTTTTGGTTTTTCGAGACAGGGTTTCTCTGTGTAGCCCTGGCTGTCCTAGAACTCACTCTGTAGACCAGGCTGGCCTTGAACTCAGAGATCCACCTGCTTCTGCCTCCGAAGTGCTGGGATTAAAGGCGTGCGCCACCACTGCCAGGTTTCCAATCTCGATCTTTGAAAAATATTTTTTTTAATTTTTTTTAAATGTATATGGAGATTCTGCCTGCTTGTGTGTGCATCACTTGCATGCTTTGGTGCCTTCAGAGACCAGAAGATGGCACTGAATCCCTTGGAACTGGAGTTACAGTGGCTGGGAGCCACCTGTAACCACCATGTGGGTGGTTAGGAATCAAACCACTGAGCCATCCTCTCCAGCCCTTAAAACGTTTTTTGAAACAGGGTCTCACTATGTAGCCCTGGCTGGCCTGGAACTCCCCATGTACACTGGGCTGGCCTTGAACTCGTAGAGATCCACTTGTCTCTGCCTCCTGAGCGCTGGGATCAAAGGTGTGTGCCGGCACACCTGGCATGGCTTCCCTTTTGCAGCCGGCTTCCACCCGGAGTCTGAGAGGTACTCACTCTGACTGGCTGTGTAGATGCTGTCGGCTGCAATAGGGTCTTCCTTCACGGTCTTCGAGCCGGAAGAGAAGGCAGGAAGGCAGGGCGCCAGGGAGCCCAGCACCAGAACGAAGCACAAGGCTGCCACCTAGTAGCGGGCAGAGCAGTCATCAGATCGGGCAGGGCGGGCCCACAAGATTGGCCGCCCCTCTGACTCTCCTCACCCCAAACCATCGCATGCTCAGTGCTTCCCCAAGAAAGCCTCTCCAGAGCTGGCTGCTTCCTAGAGGTGGAGTCTCTGGCCCTGCTGCAGCCAAGGCTGCTCAGGTCCCCCTCACCGGAATCCGGGGAACATGGAAGCCAGTGTCTGGAGAGGAGGGCGGGTTCTATGTGGTTCTCACCCTCAGGGGAGAGAAGTCAGGAAGGGAAGAAAGAGGAAGGGGAAATGGAGGGTTGCAGCTGTGACCAGGGTGGGGACATATCCCCACATCACACTCTCAGCCCCAGGAAGTTGACAAGAGGGAGCCAAGAGTCCCTGGGGAGCTCCAATAAGGCCCCGCCCTCAGGGCCAAAGCCTGTCCTAGGTGTCCTTTGGGGGCTCTCAGGGACTCCCCATCACCCATTCCAAAAGGAGCCACACTCCCCGAGTCTGTGGAAGCCACTTTCCCAAGGATTGGCCCTTCACTGGATTCAGTGGTATCAATCACACATCTGTCAGAACTGGCCTGGCCAGGCCACTGGCCCCTCCAGGCTCTGCTCACTCTCCTAGAGAGCAGGCCTCCAGAGGAGCTCCCCGCGGTGGCCTTGTGCACGGGAGCAGCACCTACCATGAGGCAGGTGCCCGTCTGAGTGGCCGCCATCTTGTAAGGTCTGGAGATCTTGCTGGTGACCAGAGTCTGGAGTTTCTGCAGCTGCTGGAGCAGGGTCCTGAGGAAGGCACGGTAGTCACCAGGGGGGGATCAGGCACGGTGGCCATGTCTACATGCTGAGGGAGCCGGTTCTGCTCCTGACTAGGCCTTCATGCTTATGTGCCCATTTTAGTCAAGACACAAAAGGTCACCTCCTGCCTGGCTCCCCTGGCTTGGGTACTGGGGGTCTGCCTCATGGTGGAAAGCTGGGTCACCCTGTGGAAGCTTAGGGGGTGCCCTGGATTGTTCCTGACTCTTCTACGGAAAGGTTATCTATCTTTTTCTTACTCACACCAGTCACAGACACGTCAGCTTTCCTCCTTTGCACCCCAAAGCACCCTGATGCGACGAGAAAGATTCTTGGCACAGTGGCTAGGGCAGTCAGTAAACCGCAGCCACTGTTTACGTTAATTCGATTGCTGTTTTTACTGTTATCATCATCATCATCATCATCATCGCCACACCTGTAACACTGTAGCTTTATTTGTGGACTTCCACGTCAGTCTCCACTGCTAAGTAAGGGCAAGAACTGGGTACCACCCAGCACGGGGTCCTTTGGGTATACACTCAAGTGTTAAACAGTTAATATTGCACTTCCCCACCCAGCTGGGTTCATGCAGTTTCTGAAGTGAACAGCAGGTGGCGAAATTTCCCTAAAGCTCTTCCATACTTAGGGGCAGAGGTAGCTAGAGGAAGTTTGAAGGCTCCACCCCTATCCTGATTGGGACTGGGGGTGGAGTCGCGGATTCTTTAAGCCAATCAGGGCAGTGGCTGGGTTCGGCCTGAGCCGCTGGGTCAGAGGAAGGAAGGGAGAAAATGCAGTTAGGGTCTCCGGAAGGGAAGCGGGAACAGGAGGATGCCGCTTCCTGGGCACATAGGAAGTTCAGGGCTTAGTTACAACACAGAAAGACCCTGCCTTCTGCCTGCACAGGTGCACCATGGTGTGTACACATACACACCCAATAAATAAATAAACGGAACTCAAAACTTAAAAAAAATAGACAAAACCCCCAAAACCAAACAAACAAAAACCTAGTGTGCACAAGGTCCTGGGTTCAATCCTCAGCATAGCTGGGAGATGGTCGTGTGTTAGGCGCCTAGTAAATGCTGTTGTTTGTATTATTGTAATTACTTCTAGAAAATAATATCAAACACTTCAGTGGATTCATAGCTCAGAGCACTATCCAGAATTCAGAACAGTATTAGAAAAAGAGGCAAAATCAACAAGTGAGTTTTTTTGTTTGTTTGGGTGGTTTTTTTTTTTTTGTGTTTTGTTTTTTGTTTTTTTGTTTTTTGAGACAGGGTTTCTCTGTGTAGCCTTGGCTGACCTAGAACTCGCTCTGTAGACCAGGCTGGACTTGGATTCAGAGAGATTCACCTGCCTCTGCTGGGATTAAAGGTGTGTGCCAGCACTGCTCGGCCAGGTGAGTATTCTTTAATGCCACACACCACGCTGATTTCAGTCATTGTGTCTTAGAACCTTCACACAGGTCCCATTAGCCAGTGCTGCTGTCATGTCCTTGGTGCCAAGAAAATTAGGCCCAGAGGTTCAGGAGAAATAGCAGAGTGGGAAAAGAACCTAGAGCCCGGGGCTGGGATCTCATGCAGGGTGCCCATGTGGGTTCCCAGGCACTGATGCTTCTCAAGCTAAGCGCAATGGAGTCGTCCAGGGCGCTTGTTAAAATGCAGCTGGGGAGCTGGAGAGAGGGCTTAGCAGGTGAAGTGCTCACCCACACATAAGGATCTGAATTTGGACCCGGCATCCCTGTGAAAAGGCCAGGCATGAGCCAGGCATGGTGGCACACACCTTTAGTCCCAGCACTCAAGAGGCAGAAAGCAGGTGGATCTCTGTGAGTTCAAGGCCAGCCTGATCTACATAGCGAGTTCCAGGACAGCCAGAGCTAAATAATAGAGAGACCTTGTCTAAAAAAAAAAAAAAGCCTGGAAGGCAGGCATGGGTGTGCAGGGGAGAGGGACAGTGGACACAGGACGTAGAACCAGCCAGTTCAGCCAACCAGTGGGTGTCAGACTTAGTGAAAGACCCCGTTGCAAATGATAAAGTGAAGAACAGCCATGGAAGACACCAGATGTTGACCTCTGGCGGCACACATACACACACACAACACACACACAACACACAGAGAGATAACACACATGCAAAGATAACACACACACACAGAAACACATACAGATACACACAGAGATAACACACAGATACACACAGAGATAACACACACAGATAACATAACACACACATCACACACACACACACACACACACACACACACACACACACACATACACAAATACACACACATGCACGCTATGTAGATTCTGACCCAGCAATCTTAGGAAAGTCCTGAAATTCCTGATTTCTTACAAGTTCTCAGGCCATAATGGGGAACTGGCTAGCAAGGGTCTAGGCCAGCAGATTTAACAGTCATCGGAACCACTGGAAGGTATACTAAAACCCTGAAAGAGATGGTTCAGTGGTTAAGAGCACTGGCCGCTTTCCCAGAGGACCTGGGCTCAGTCCCCAGCATCCACATGACAGCTCATAACCATCTGGAACTCCAGTTCCAGGAGATCCAACACCCTCTTCTGGCCTCCATGGGCACTTGGCACGCATGTGCTATTCAGACATACATGCAGGCAAAACATTCGTACACATAAAACAAACAGCAGCAACACTGATTGCATCCAGGCACAGTGACGCACACATGGTACTCATAGTACTCAGGAGGCAGAGGCAGAGGAATCAGGAGTTCAAGGTTGTCCTCGGCTCCTTAGCGCTTCTAAAGCCAGCCTGGGCTATATGAGACTCAGTCTCAAAACAAAATAAAATCTACCCAGAGTGCTGGGCCTTCCCTCTGCAGCGAATGATTCAGTAAACCCAGCCTTGGGTCTGAGAATAAGTATTTCTTTGTTTTTGTTTGTTTCTTTGAGATAGGGTCTCTCTAAGTAGCCCCGACTGTCCTGGAGCTCCCTCTGTAGACCAGGCTGGCCTGGAACTCACAGAGATCTGCTTGCCTCTGCCTCTCAAGTGCTGGGATTAAAGGCGTGCACCATTATGCCCTTTCAAGAGAGAATAAGCATTCCTAACAAGTTGAGAGATGATGCTGATGCTGATGCTGCAGAGCACATCTGGAGAGTCTCTGCCCTGTGTAGTCTTACTTGAGCATCTTACCAGCCTGTCAGATGTCTAGAGTTATGTGCAGTTAAGATCAGCTGGGAAGCCAGGGCTCCCAGTTCCTGGGGTACATTCTGGGGTATTATCCTGACCTGGCTATCTATCTTCTCCCCTGCCTCCCAGAGCCAGCCAGCACCTTTAGTGGGGTAGGCAGGACACAGGGGTACCACTCACCTGTTGGCATTCTCTAGGGTCTCCACCTTCTTCCACAGCTCAGTGTTCTCTGATGTATATGTCTCCACCCTGGAAGGATCAGGCAGACACAGGCTGAAGGCATCCCCATAGACTCAGCTGCTCCACAGCCGCTGCCCGCTACCATCCCATCGCCTGCGGCTGGGCCTCGGGCCTCGGACACCAGGCTGGAGTCCCGGCCCTACTCGCTCTGGAACACTTACTTCTTTTCTAGACATTCCACGTACTCCTTCTTCTTGCGGCGGCTCTCCTGGGCCGAGATCTAAAGGAGGGAGTTCCCAAACAAGGGTCACCATTGCCAACTAGCCACTTCCTGGGTCGTTCCCAGTTTCAGAGCTGACAGCATCAGGGGACAGAGGCCCTCCTCAGGGGAAAGTTCCCATAGTCTTAAGGTCGAGATGGCTCCAGCCTTACCTTGTTCTTAATTTTCCTGCGTACCCTCTTCAAGGCCTTCTCCTCAGCCTTGGTGAGGGGGAGTTTGGTGGGGATGGGGTAGCCCTCGGCGATCAAGGTTCGCTTCTCCTCTTCTGTCAAGAGCAGTGGCCCTGATGTCCCCTGTAGTTTCTGAAGAAAACAGACAATTCTGGCTTTGCATTTGAGCACTGCTGTGTATTCAGCTCTCTGAACCTCACTTTCCTCCTTGGGAAAGGGGAACCCTCTGAGTTAAGTCCAGTGACATGCATCAAGTGTCAGAACGGCTTTGGGAGGACACTTCCCCTGTCCTACCCTAGAATCCAGTCTCAAAGCTCATTTGCCCAGGGCCCCCTAAACAGCACCCCCTTGTGTCCCTCCCCACAATTTTAATTTAGGAGGATCCATGCCCTCCCAGAGTTCAGGGTCTCTTTCCATGTTGCCCCCAAATAGCCTGGGTCACTTGCCAGGGTTGAGAAATGTCAGGTTCTCAGCTCCACGACAATGTGGCTTCTAGGCCTCCTTGGACCTCATCTCTCTACCTTTGACTTCCATTCATCTTGAGGCAGAACTGAAAAATCCCCCCTCTTACTTGCCAGCCGGCACCTCCCTGAATCTGATGGGATAAGTATCAGATGTGGGGCTCCCTGACCACTTCACTGATGAGGGCACTGGGTAAACCCATTCATTACCTCACCCCCAGGGCCGGCCCATCCCCAGCTGCTTACGTGAGGGGCAGTGAGGAGCGGCGAGGTGGAAATGGCCATGGAGGAGCGGGCCATGGGCCGGACAGGGCTGGAAGGGGGCAGAGAGCGGGGACTCTGGGAGCCGTCACTGTCACTGCCATGGCTGCTGGGGGGTGTCGGAGGCATCTGTACGAGGTCCTCTGCAAACAGTAGAGGGCTAGGTGAGTAGGGCTGCACCCCATGTGGGCTCCGACCTCGTGAGTTCAGCTGAACATGGCCTGTGCCAGCCCTGTCCCCGAAGGAAATGTGCTGATGAGCCCTTAGCCTCAGCTGGAATATCAGAAGCCCCTTGGCAGTGCCAGGAAAAATGACTGCTGGGTACTGCCTATCTCTGACAGTGCAGAGGAAGCCCCCCTGCAGCCTTGGTGAGGAGCCCCTGGGCCACATGCTCCCCTACCTGTGGCTTTACAGTATTCAGTTTCTATAAGACCCAGCTCCGAAAGTCCGAGGGGACTAAGGTCTCCAAGCAGATCCAGGGGGCTCAGGCTGACCAGTGCCCTCCCTTTTCCTTCCTCTGACTCTAAAACACTGATCCAGTTTCAGGGACAGGGTGGCAGGTGTTGGGATTGCAGCAGAGCCGTGAGGAGTCCCCTTCCATGGCCAGAGCGGCAGGAAGACCTCAGCAGGTGTCAGAAAGAGGTGTCTCAGAGGCCCAGCAGCCAGCAGCGATGCTGGGAAAGCTCCCGGGATGGCGCAGATCCAGATGTGGAAACCTGGGCTCCACGGCCATGTAGAGCAGGGTTTGACATAGGTTGGCACCCACAGAAGGCTTTACTTGTCTCTTTACTGATGCTTACTTGTCTCTTATGGATCCCACTCTGAAAAGAATGACTCTTCTCCCGTATGTAAGCACCTATGGTACCTTATTCCTATTTCCAATCTTGTGGTACTTAGCCCAGGGCTTGACACATGTATAGTAGATGTTGAATCAATGTTGACATATTAATATGGTGGCATTGGAACGATTCTGCTACCCTCTCTCACTCCAGTAACTCACAGAATCTGACCATGGTCTCTTGACCCAATGAGCTGTACAGTTCCCTGTGGATTTGCTATCTGCACACCTATATCACTGCTGAGTCTGTGGCCTTAGGACCCTGGGATCTACTTGGTACAGAGACTGTCTTCTCTCTTTGCTTTGAGAATACCTAGGACAATTAAGATGGTACCCAGTAAACCTTGGTTGGATGCATGGACAGATAGATGCGTGTTTGGGTGGATGGGTAGATAGGGTAGATGGATGAATTAATGGATGTTTGGTGGATGGGTAGATGGATAGATGGGCACATGGATGTTTTGTTAGTTGGATGGATGGATGAATGTGGAGATGGATGAATGAATAGATGAATGAATGGACAGGTGGGTGGTAGAGCGATAGATGGATTCATAGATGAATGGATAGTTGGATACACAGATGGGTGGATGGGTGGATGGACAGATGTTTGGATGGATAAATGGGTAGATGGGTGGATGGATAAATAGATGAGTGGATGGATGGGTGGATGGATGGATGGAAGGTGACTGGTGATTATAAAGTGTTCTTCAGTGAGTGAGTGGGTGGAAGGGGGATCAGCAAATGGAATGGGGTTGGTAGAATGATGGCAGCCGAAGATTGGGTAAAGAAGCAATGGAAGAAAAAGAGGGAGCATAGAGAGATAAAGAGCGAGAGATTGGGAGGGTGAGATCATCTGGGGGAGAAGTGGGAGTTTTGAGGGAGGGGTGGACTGGACAGGGAGCAGGATGCTGTCTGTCTGTAATCAGAGTCGTTGTTGTACATGCTTACCTGGTGTCACTTTGAGGAACTGGCTCACTTCTGGAGGTTCTGCTTTGATCACTGGCAGCTGAGTCATTTCTCCTGGGGCCTGAGGAAGAGACAGGTTCAGCTCCATCACCTGCCCCTGGGACAATCCTCACCACAGTGTTCGCCCTCCTCCCTCCCTCAGGCTGGAGATCCATCCTGCATGCTTGGAAGAATGGCTGGCCTCGAGAGTCCTGGGCTCAGCCCAGACAGAACAGAGAGGCAAGTTCTAATGCTTGGAAAAGCCACACTAAGAGCAGAGAGCGGTGCTCCACACTGTAGGTCAGAACTGAATCCCAGGAAGCAGGATTCCCGTGGCGTCTGGGGCCGTGCCACCTTCCAGACAGAGGCTGACCCTTCACCAACTATGAAAGCCTTGGTATGTGTTTGCCATGAGCACAGGAGGTCATGTTAGCCCTACACTAGCTGTTGGATGATTGAGGACAACAGTTAAGGAGGAATTAATTGGCCAAGGCTCAGAGGAAGCCGAAATGTGACCTGGGATACAAATGGGAGACGGGCTCATACAAGGAAGCCTGCAGCAGCCAGAGCCCTTGAGCGGCTTCGAGCAAGGCACGGGTGGAACCAGATGTGCATTCTTAACAAGTGTGTATTCCTATTTATTTAATTTCCAGAGTATTGTTCTAGAAAGGGCTTCAGGAACACGTGTGGCTTCGTACATATGAACTTCACCAACACGCATGTAAGTGGTGATCTCGGTGAGGAGGGTGTGGCTCTTGGGACTGTCTCGTCCCGCTGGGTCTGCTGGCAGCAGAGATCGCGACGCCGTGGGGGGTGGGAGGGACAGAGTGCTGAACACGGGACAGTGAGGAAGAGCCAGGGAGAGGGCAGGGTGTCCAGGAGCTGGGCCATTCCCTGGTCTACACCCAGCTCCGTGTCCACACTGCAGGTGAGGGGACCTGAGGGGACACTAGGGGGCTGCAGCGTGCAGTGCTGGGTCCCTTTGGTGGTTCAAAGGGCTCTTCCCAGACTGGATCCCGAAACCTGCACTGTCTAGAGTGGGAAGCCTCCGCCCTCGGGTCTGACAGGCCACGCTGGGGGACGCAGCTTCGAAATTTCTGACTTCATGATTTGGGGCTTAACTCCTGGGAACTTCGGTTTCTCCACCGTGGTCCCTTCATCCTTCTGATGCTGGCTGGGCCGGTCCTGGAGGTCTCTAAGAATCTGGCTGGTTGTCAATCAGCCCTTGAACCTTGGGAGCAGGAAGGGCTTTTTTCCGTTTATGACCACCCACTTTGAACCCAGGTGACCAGCAGGAGGCGAACCCCCTGCCTAGGGATTAAGGTTAGTCTGTTTGTTTGTTTTTAAACTATGGAACTTTAGGCCTTGGGGCTTGCACCTATTTTACAGGGAAGGAAGCTGAAGAAAAGAGAGAAGGTAAGTCTGTCCACAGTCAGGAGCAAGCCTGACCCCGCAGAGCCTCTGCCAGAAGCCAGTGGTCTGGGCCTCACTCCTGAAGGGTCTTGCGTTTACAGCTGTTATCTATACACTCCAGAAATGGAGCGTGGAGTTTGCATTTATTAATCTAAATGCAAACTAACTAAAATACAAGACCATTTTTGTTTTTGTTTTTGCATTTACATGTTGATCTTTCTCCAAATCCTGAAACTTAAAAGGAAAGGAAGTACCCTGGGGTATCCCCTTGCAGGTGCCCTTGACTTTGAAACTAACCTCAGCCCTGCCTGGTGCCCTGAAAGCTTTCTCTGCATGCAGGGAGGGAGGGCCCAGCATGCTTGGCAGGCACTGGAGGATGGTGAAGGGGTGACCAGTGTGGGAGGCAGAGGACCCTCAGCCCCCAAGGCTCGCAGCTTGCGGAGCCCTGGGGTGGAGTCCAGGACATTGGGTGTCACTGCCCTCTGTCTCCCCTCAGCCTTCACTCCCTCCCTCAGCCCCTATCAATAGTTCCTAGGCTCACCTGGTGAGGGATGGGCAGCCTGGAGATGGGGCTGAGGCCCAGCAGTGGTGGTGTGGCCATGGCAGCAGCAGCCGCCATGGCAGAGGAGGCAGCCAGAGGGTCGACGGGTAGCTCCGGGCTCTGCTCCTGCTTCACCATAATGGAGCACAGTTTGTGTCCCAGTGCCCACGCTCCGCGTTCTACATCTGTGGGGAGGGTGAAATGGGAAGGACCCAGGTTCAGAGGCTCCCAGAGCAGAGAGCTCTGACCGACTTCTGCCTACCTGTGAGTACCCTGGACTGAGGAGAGATGTCAGAGTGCCCATCCGGTGCAGGCAGCAAAGCTGGGCCACTCTGGTGAAGTGAGATGGGTGGGCTGGAACCAGAAGCGGCAAGAGCATCTTTGTATCTACAGAACGGGCTTGGCCACAGCACCTAGACACCCCCCCCCCACCCGCTGCGTGACCTTAGGCAAGCTGCTTATCATCCTGTCTGAGTCTCAGCTTCCTCATCTTTAAAATGGAGCACGTGGGGCTGAGGAGAAGGCTTGGTCTGGAAAGGGCTTGCTGTGAGAGAATGAGGACCTTAGTTCAGATCCCTGGCACCCATATAAGAACCTGGACACAGCCAGGCGGCGGTGGCACACGCCTTTAACCCCAGCACTCGGGAGGCAGAGGCAGGTGGATCTCTGTGAATTTAAGGCCAGCCTGGTCTACAGAGCAAGATCCAGGACAGGCAGCAAAACTACACAGAGAAATTCTATCTCAGAAAAAATAAAAAAAAGCTGGGCACAACAACATGTGCCTATCAGTCCAGTGATGGAGGACTGGACACAGGAGGACCTTCAGGGCTCGCTTGCCAGCCAGTCAATCATTGGGCTCCAGGTTCAATGAGAGACCCTGTCTCAAAAGTAATGGTGAGTGACTGAGGAAGATACTTGACCTCCCCATGCACATGCACACACATCCCACGCACGTGCACACACATACGCACACACAAGACTACATACAAACACACATGGGGGAAAATGAGGACATAAACAGGACAGACCCGATGGGGGGTTTTAAGAAATGCCAGTATAATGCTTGTAAACACTGAGCACAGTGCCTGCAAAAAGTGGATGTTCATTAAGCAGTGTTAACTAGTGTTAACAGGATTATCTTTATTCAGTAAACACTGCCCCACCGAACAGCATGAGAACAGTCCGGGACAGGGATGGTGGAGCCAGAAAGGTTAGCATGGCCTTGGGAGCTGCCCTGGAGATGTACCTCTATCCCAAAATGATGGGGAGCCAGAGGGGTTTGAACATGCTGGGATTCATAAGTTTAGATTTCTTTTTAGTATGCTAAAATTATGAGTCTATGGGCATGTAAGAGCAGGTGTGTGTAGAAGAGGACATTGGATCTCCCGAAGCCCGAGGGACAGGTGCTTGTGAGCCACTGACATGACTTGGGTGCTGGGAAATCCAACTCGAGTCTCCTGCAGCAAAGGCTCTTATTCACCCGGCCATCTGCAATCCTTGGATTCTTAATTTAAAAGGCATAACTCTGGCTCTTTCGGCTGCTTCCCAGCCACCATGATGTGAACCATTCCACCGTATACTCCCCGCCAAGATAGACTGAAGGGTGGCTCAGAGGAGCTCCTGTTCTGATGAATGAGATCCACAGACTTCTGAAAGCAGAGGTATCCTAGCGGCAGCTGACAGCCACAGCTGTGATTGAAAACAGGTTTGAAAAAAAATCACAGCCAGTGAGATGGCTCATTGTGTAAGCCTGGTGACCTGGGGTTGAGCCCTGGAAACCACCACATAAAGGGAGGAGGAAGAACAGACTCTGCAAAGTTACCCTGTGACCTCCACACGTGATCCGTGGTACAGGTTCACCCTCCTCCATCCTACACACTCGAATGATGATGATGATAATAATAATAATAATAATGATGATGATGATGATGATGATGGCTGCAGTTTCTGGGGTGGTAAGATTTGGAATGTGGCCACGGGAGTGGATGGCTGAGGACTGCCATCTTGGAAGGCGCCTCTCATGTTGTCTTATTTCCCAGAATTGTATGAAGGGTGCTAACATCCACGTACACCCCCAGATTAGCAATTTCATAGATTGGGGCCATCTTAAGAGCTGCTCAGGTGCTTGCCATTTTTAGATTTGAATGTGAGCTTTGAAACCCAATTATGTGAAAGGAGCAAGCAGACTGGCTATATCTCTGGGTGCGGGGATGGGCAGGGACTGACAAGATGGGTCAGGGAGGTATTTGGGTGGGATGCTGTTGAACTAAATGGTCCAGGAGAGAGAAGATGAAGCCTGGACTAAGGCCAGCCGTAGGAACAGAGAGGAAAGACTTGGAAGAAAAAAGTCACTTTTTGTTTTTTAATTTTATTTCACATACCTTGGTGCCTTGTATGAGGGCGTCAGATTCCCTAGAACTGGAGTAACAGACAGCTGTGATCTGGTGTGTGGGTGCTGGGAATTGAACCCAGGCCCTTCTAGAATTGAACCCAGTGCTCTTAACGGGTGAGCCATCTCTGCAGCCTCTTTGTTTGCTTATTTGTTTGAGACAAGGTCTCAAGTAGTCCAGGCTGGCTCTGAACCTGCTATGTAGCCGAGGATGACCTTGGTGACCTTGGTTCTCCTGCCTCCACCTTCCCAGCATCAGGGTTATAGGTGTGTGCCACCATGCCTCATGTATGCTGGTGCTGGGGATGGAGCCCAAGGCCTTCTCCACACTGGGGTACCACATACGCCGTTAGGGACAAAGTTCAAAGGGCGAGTCCATGGGACTCAGGGATGGGGACTCATGGAGGTGGGAGGAGGCTTAGGTTTGCCCATGGCGGAGTCCACCTCCTAGCACGTAGTCATGTAGTGGGTCTTTTGGGCTCACCTGGGAAGCAGGGCCGGTTTGCCTCAGCATTCTCCAGTGGGCAATGGGTGTCTCTCATTCCAAGGGAGTACTGCAGCAGGAGTGAGGCAGGAGCCGGGGGTCAGCTGGCGGGGAGGGATGCGGGGACTCTGGGGCCCACTCTGGGTGTAGAGAGGAGTCAGAGGTGGCCTGGTCCCACCTCAGAGGACAGGCTCCTCCCTGCTGGGGGCCTGAGAACTCAGCCCTGGGCCACAGGCAGCCCTAGAGTTCAGGAACACCCACAGTCTTTCCAAATTACAGGGCCAAGCTGTGGGCGTTCGGGAAGCTGCCCCCGCAACGGGCCACAGACAAATTGCTTTAAAAATAGACCTGGGCGGCTGAGGAGTTGCTGAGCCAGCGAGCAGGGTGGATGGAGACTATCATGGGATGAGAAGGGTCCGCACCATATCCCAGCTCTTCCCAGGCTGGAGTCTGAGACCTCACAGAGGTCCAGGAACTTGGCAGCTGCTGAGGTGTGGTGAGCAGCTGGGACCTCAGCAGTCACAAGCCATGGGCCCTCCTAAGACTTTAGAAGGTGCCCCTGCCTTCTTGGCAGGGAAGGCGGAGACCTGTCACTCCTGGAGAGCCTCTGCCGCACAATACAGACCAAGACCCCAATGCTCATGAGCTACGACTCTGGGGAGGCACCACTTTCTCCCCATTTAACAGATGTGACAATCAAGAACTCATGCCCAAAGTCACTGACCTCTGGAAGAGAAGAACAAATTCCATTGACTGTTCTAGCCACTCCTAGAATTAATAGGACTTTAATGTGCCCAAAAACCAGTGGCCGGTTGCTGATATATATCCCATGCTGGGCCTAGAGCTGGGAGCTTTATGGATGCTTTTTTTCAGTCCTGTCCAGAACTCTCAGGTATATATTATTTTCATCTTTTAAAAAAGACTTTCAGGGGCTGGAGAGATGGCTCAGCGGTTAAGAGCACTGGCTGCTCTTCCAGGGGTCCTGAGTTCAATTCCCAGCAACCACATGGTGGCTCACAACCATCTTCAATGAGATCTGGTGCCCTCTTCTGGCCCACAGGGATGGGATACATGCAGACAGAACACTGTATACATAATAAATAAATGAAGGGAAAACAAACAAACAAACAAAACAAAAAAACAAACAAACAAGAGACGGGTCTGTGATCACTCAGCCAAAAGTGACAGGACCAAGATTTCCTGTCTTAGAGGAAATGATCAGATAAGAGGTATTTTGGGGGTGGGACACAGTGTGATTACCTTAGAGGAGAAATTTGGAGGCAGGGGGCTGTTCACTTTGAAGATAGGAGTTGGAAGAGAGGGTTGCTACACTGAGCCCCACTTCAGGAGCAATAATTGGAATAGGGCTCCTTAGAGGTATTTTGGAGGATGTCGTATAAGGAGATGGGAGGTTCTAGATTCTCTGTAATCTGTCCATATTTAGGGTGATACTTTTTGTGGTTGTGGTTATTATTTTGAGGTTGGTCTATGTTGTAATCCAGGGCTGTCCTGGAACTTGCTAGGTAGCCAGGCTTGCCCTCAGGCTCACGATCCGCCTTCCCTCAGCTTCTCAAGTGCTGGGATCACAGGTATGCACCATCATGCCTAACCTCATCTATTATTTAATTACCCCCACTATGTGCTCTAAATCAGTGGTTCTCAGCAGCCCCTGATACGCTGGGTCCTAGCTACAGGGTTTCAGACTCAGCGGGGCTGAGTGGGTGCTGCAGTTTGGATTTTTGTTTGTTTAGAATTGAACCTAGTGTGTCCTACACAGTAGAAGCCATGGACCATGACTGCACTGAACGCTAGTCTCTTTTTCCTTTTGTAAATTTTTGAGACAGGATCGCACTAAGTTACCCAGGTTGACTTTGAACTTTCTTTCTTTTTGTGTGTTTGGAGAGAAGGTCTCACTATGCAGCCCAGACTGGCCTCAGACTTACCATCCACCCACCCAGCCCCGAGTGCTAGATTACCAGTGTGCATTACCATGCTGGGCTGGCTGCAGCTGGGCATTTATTATTATTATTATTATTATTATTATTATTATTATTATTATTATTGTTTATTTTATTTATTTTTTAAGACAGGGTCTCTCTATGTAGCTCTAGCTGTCCGGGAACTTACTTTGTAGCCTAGGCTGGCCTCCAATTCTCAGAGATCTGACTATCTCTGCATCCTGAGTGCCGAGATGAAAGGTGTGCATCACTATGGCCAGATTTTATTCTATTTGATGTGTGTGGATGCGTATGGGAGGGGACACAGGTGCATGCTCAGGTGTGTGTGTTTGTGCTGCGGAGGGCAGAGGTGGGTGGATGTTAGATGTCTTCCTCTACCAATCTCCAAATCACTGTTTCAGGCACAGACTCTCATTGAACCTGGAGTTCTCTGTTTCAGTTAAGATGTCTGGCCAGCAAGTTTCTAGGATCTACCTGTCTCCCAGTTTATTCTTCTCCTCCACGCACCTGCCCTATGGTTACGGAACCCACCTCTACCCAGTTTTTATGTGGTTGATAGAGACTCAAACTCAGGTCTCATGCTTGAGTGGCGGGCACATCCCTGTAAGCCTCCTCCAGCAGCTCCATGCTCTGCATTTGTAACAGGCTGTCAGTGACGTCATCGCAGCCTAGGACCACTCCGTGTGAACTGCTTGTTTACTGAAGTCAGGGCACACCCTTTGAGAAGTGGCCAAATGGTTTTGATTTCAGGGAAAACCAAAAGGCCAGGAGTTGCACCCTGGCCTGTTGGAAGGGTTTTGTGGGCAGATGCCCCGGGAGTCTCAGCCTGTAGAGTCCCCTTCCTCCCCCCCCCAGCTTCCTCCCTCCTGGGCCCTTGCACATCTTACCTTGGGTGGTGTCCTCCATCTTGATGGGCACAAGGGGACTCTGGGGTGCAGAATCCCCACTCAGGGAGTAGCTGTGCTCAGCCTGGATCCCTGGAGCAGGGGCGTCCAGTTCCATGTCCAGCAGAGGGCTCTTCTCATCCAGCACAGGGTCATCAAAGAAGCTGCTGAACAGGTCATTGGAGAAGTCCTCCATGTTCTCCACAAAGTGGTCCAGGTGCTCTGGGAAGTGCTGGGGAGGGCGGAGGAAACTCAGTTTGGCTTGGAGAGGGGTACAGGTACTGATGTGACAGTCACCTCTTGTCCTTTTCTCCCCGCCATTCCCACCCTCATGTCACCGCCACCCTCCCCACGACCAGCTTTACCAACTCCAGCTCTCACTGGTTCTTCTTCTTTCTAAATTTTTTTTTATTGCTGTGCATGGTGATACATCCCTTTAATCCCAGCACTCAGGAGGCAGAGGCAGATGGATTTCTGTGAGTTTGAGGCCAGACTGGTCTACAGAGCGAGATCCAGGACAGCCAGGGCTATGTAGAGAGACATTATCTCAATTATCTCAAGTTTTTTTAATCATCGTCGTCATTGTTGTTGTGATGTGTGTGTGTGTGTGTGTGTGTGTGTGTGTGTGTGTGTGTGTGTGTAGACATGCATGCCACAGCATACATGGGGAGGTCAGAGGATAACTTTGTGGGGTTTTCTATTCTTCCATCTTTATGTGGGGTTGGAGGAGGCGATTCAGGCTGCTAGGCACGTGAGACAAGTGCCTTTACTCACTGAACAATCCCACCAACCTCCCCACCTTTAGAATTTGTAGTTCTTCTTCTTCTTCTTCTTCTTCTTCTTCTTATTATTATTATTATTATTATTATTATTATTATTTACACAGTGTTCTGTCTACACACCAGAAGAGGGCACCAGATCTCATTGAAGATGGTTGTGAGCCACCATGTGGTTGCTGGGAATTGAACTCAGGACCTTGGGAAGAGCAGCCAGTGCTCTTAACCTCTGAGCCATCTCTCCCAGCCCTGTATTTATTCTTTTAAAAAAAATTAGGGTCTGGAGAGGTGGATGAGCCGTTAAGAACACCTGCTGCTCTTGCAGAGACCCCAGGTTCAGTTCCCAGCACCCACATGGTGGCTCACGACCATATGCAGCTCCAGTTCCATGGAATCTGATTCCTTCTCCTGACCCACGGGCACCAAGCACACATATGGTGCACTTACAGACATGCAGCCAAACACTACACCTTACATAAAAATAAATGAATATTTTTTAGAGATCAAAGTGGATGGTACCTGAGAAACCAGGCTCACACACACACACACACACACACACACACACACACACACACACCCCTGGGGAGGAGCGCAAACAGACAGGACAAAAGTCACACATAATGCCTATGAAGGACGTGGGTGGATTGGAAAACAGGCTCAGGCAGCAGAGGTAATGTGGCAAGAGCCCAGGTCTTGCTGCCTGGCACAGGGAAACTTGGAATCCTGCAGTGCCATCCACCTTGACTAAAACTGTTTCTTTGTTTTCATTTCTCTGTGTAAGTGTTTTGCCCACATGTACGCCTGTTGCCCATGGAGTCTGAAGTGGGCATCTGGTCCCCTGGAACTGGAGTTACAGATGATTGGGAGCCCACTTATGAGTACTGGAAATCAAACTAGAGTCCTCTGCAAGAGCAGACAGTGGCCTTAACTGCTGAGCCGTATTTCCAGCCTTTCCCACCACCTGGATTTTCGATACAGGCCTGGGGACTCACCAGGTGGACTAGGCTAGTTAGCCTGCTGGAATTCTCCTCTCTCTGCCCGCTCCCTCCTGCCCCATTCTGAGATTATAGGCATGAGCTACCATGCCCCTTTTGAGGGAGTCCAAGGGATCTAACTCAGGTCCTTATGAATTTTACTGACTGAGGGAGGGAATAGAGAGAACCTTGAGTGAGCGAATCCCGAGTGAATGTGTATTTTGGCCTGGGCATACCCATGTCAAGGACTTCTCGACCTGAGACCACGGGACAATTGTCAAAGGCTCAGGAGAAACGGCAAAGCTTTTCTTGGGAGTCCAAGTATGAGAGTTTATGGGTTATTGATCAGTGTGTGCAGCTTCCTCCTCCTGATGTGTACAGTCTGAGACTGCTCCCTGCAGAGACCGGAAAAGCCCTCCTACCCAGCTAGCTGCCCCCGCCCCCCCCCCCCCCCCCCCGTGCTGTGCATAATAACTGCACTGAGATTTCAGGTTATGGCAGCAATGGGAGCAGAACCTTCCCTGATCCCTCCCAGCTTCTCTGTCTGTGTGTCTGTCATTTCCTCATTCTCTCAACACCCCTAGCCAGGGTTTCGGGACCCAAGCCTTTCCAGTTGAGGCAACTGAGTTATTATTCCCCAACCCACTACCTGCCTTTTTCTTTTATGTAAATTAGTTTATGTAGATGAGTGTTTTGCCTGCATTATGTACATACACTCTGTAGGTGCCCTTGAAGAGGGTGCCAGAAGAGGGCTTGGGATCCCCTGAAACTGGAGTCACAGGTGGTTGCTAGCTCCCATGTGGGTGCTGAGAATCGAATGTAGGTCCTCCGCAAGAGCAACAAGTGCTCTTCACTGCCGAGCCCTCCCTCCAGCCCTGCTATCTGCCTGTTATGTAGTCCAGGCTGGCTTCAAACTCATGATCTTCCCGGCTGAGCCTCCTGAGTATCAGAGTTTCAGGCCTCCGCCATGCCTGCCCAAGCTGTTCCTTATCCCAAGGCTTCAGGCTGTGGAGCCACCTCACTGAGGTTTGAGTCCTGGCCGTGACCCTTCCAGCTGTTGACTCAGCCCGTGTGAGGGGCAAGTGGTGACTCACTAATGGTTATGAAATCAATTTAGTGGGTCATGGCCAAAACTTAAAAAATACACTGGGAAAAAAGATGTCCTTGACACACAATAATTGTACATGTCTATGGGGCAGACTTTGACATTTCATTACATGTGCCCACGCACAATGCGCAGATTGGGTTAATGGGGCATATCCATCACCTTAAAACAGGTATCCTTTTTCATGGAGCATTGAAAATGCTGTCTGCTAGCTACTTTGTTGTATATAATTAATCGTTGTCAACCACAGCCACCCCACCGTGCTACAAGACATTGGCTCCCACTCCTTTCCCACTGCATCCCTGTCCCCAGGGCCCACTCTCCCCAGCCCCTACTATCCCTGCCAGTTCCAGCCCCTGGCAACCACTGTGCTGCTTTCTGCTTCCAGCAAGCAGCTTTTAAAGCTTCTACATACAGGTGAAAGCATGGTTTTTCTTTTCATCTGGGTGTCATGTATGCTAAGCAAGTGCTTTATAAGATCTAAATGATATAAGCTGGCCCCCGTCCATGTGGGCATTTATGACAAGAATTTAAGAAAAAAATAGCACAGAATAAAATATGAAATAAGTAGAAAACATCAGAATGCATCACACATACTGAAGTAAAAAACCGGGTGAAATATTAATCTCAGCTATGCATATACTTGATAAAGATGTCAGGTCCCCTTCTCAGAAATAAGTGAACAAAAACTCTGATAGTGATTGTGGGAAAACTAACTGACCTGTGTTTTAACCTCCTCTGTATAGAGTGGGGCTGATAGTATTTCCACTTGCTAAGGTTATTGCTGGGATTAAGCCACATATGAGTAAAGGTTTTGGACAGTCCCTCAAACTGCCATAAATCAATAAAAGGTCATATCATCCATAAAACACCCCAGGGACAACACATAGTAGGTGCTTTCCCCCTTAAAGAGCCCTAGATGTGCAACACACTGTTACCACTGTTCATGAGTGCTTTTGCAGAGGGGTGGATGAGACTGGGTCGGGGTTGCTTCAGGCTCTGTACTGCCACCTGGTCAATGCAGTGCTGGCTCTGTGGGATTGGCTCCGTGTCCAGAGTCATTAGCTTTCTGTGTCCTGAACTGTTAGGAGGCTGTCCCCAGGAGGCAGGGGTGAGCAATGCCTTCTGCTCCAGGATAAGGCACCAGATGAGCTGTCTTCAAGGAGCAGGGTTTGAGCAAGGGCTGCAACCTTGTAGACTTGTTTTCAACTCCTTTTTGTTTGTTTGTTTTGGTTTTTCTCTGTGTAGTTTTGGTGCCTATCCTGGATCTCGCTCTGTAGACCAGGCTGGCCTCGAACTCACAGAGATCCGCCTGGCTCTGCCTCCCGAGTGCTGGGATTAAAGGCGTGCGCCACCACCACCCGACTTTGTTTTCAACTCTTAGCTCCATTACTTACTGAATTGTTTAACTTTTCTGTGTCTCTGTTTCCTCATCCAGAAGTAGGAAATACAGTTCCTACCCCATTGCAATGGCATGGGGATCAAGTGTTGGTCACATGCTTGGTACTTGCCTCATATGATTATGAAAATAAAATGAGTGAATATACACGAAGCACTCAGAACAGCACTTGGTGGGTAATAAGTGCCCAACAGTTTGTAGTTATTACTATGAAAACAGCAACCCCTAAACTCTGGGCATGAGCCTGGAGTCTCTAGAGGGAGGTGGTTTGAGTTTCCCCTCTGAGCAAATGTGATGAGAGACCCGAGGACAGAGTGAGTCCAGAGACGCCACTGGTATATTCTGGGGGTCCCACTTCTGTTCTCCCAGGAATCATCATCATCATTTTATATTTTTGTTTTTATTTAAATATTCCAAAGTGCTTTCATATATTCCCCCATCCTCTCTGTAACTATGATGGCCTTGAATTTCTGATCCGCTTGCCTCCAATAGGTGCTGGGGATGGAGCCCAAGGCCCTATGCATTCTAGGAAGGCGCCCTTACCAACCGAGCCACGCCCCCAGCCCCTGCATCATTTCATTGAGCATCACCTACCATTCCCCAAGAACAAAAGTATTTGACTGATAGGGAATCTGGGGTCCGGAAGCTAGACAGAACCAGAAAGTGTGCATGGTCCCTCACTGTCCAGACCTTCTCCAGTCGCCACACACCTCTCCCTGTTTGGAAATAGCCTGACTGCTGCCAGACTGTGTACTCCCGGAGGCCGATCTGTGCCCAAGTCACCTGCTAGATACTCATTCAATAGGGGTGCAAGGGCAGAGCCTTGCATCTCAGAGCAAGGCCGCTAATGGATTAGCTGTTCAGGAGCGCCTGGGTGGCGCGGTGCAAAGACCTCAGGTGCTGAACAAGTCTCTCCATCAACCGAGAATCCAGCAGAAACGCTTTAGAGGAGTAAGCTCCTCACCAACTGCCATCATCCTCAGCCAGCACTGAGCGGTCCACATCCGCGGCAGAACCAGGCGAGCCCAGCTGGGGGCGCTTCCTTCCAGCAGAACTGTGTGTGTGTGTGTGTGGGGGGGGGCTCTCTCCAAGGCTGCGGTGGGGCCCAGGGGAGGGGGGTGCGCAGAGCTGGAAGAGCCGTGAGTCAGTATTTCTCCAGCAGCTGCTCCGCAGGCGATAAGGGTCTGCCAAGCCCCTTCCCGGGGGCCTGGGAAAGGAGAGCCAGCACCCTCCAGTCTGGGATAGGGGTCCCTGAAGTTTCCAGTTTCAGAAAGACGAACGAGAACGACCCATTTGGGAGATGCCCAAAGGAACTTGCTAAAGGGGCCTCAGTTGGCCGGGTGTTATGACGCGCCCCCCACCCCACCTGCTAGAAACAGCAGCCAAAGCTCAGCAAGCTAGAGCTTCCCGAGCGGTGGGAGCCAAGTGGAAGAGGAGGGCGGCCAAGGGGCAGGGTTCCTGGAGTGCTGGTTGGATGGTGGTCGTGTCACATCGCACCTAGCTTCATCTGCCTCTCGTGGGAGCGTTGCCACCAGTAGCTGCTCACTGAATACTGTAGGCTATTTCTGTCTAATGTCTGGCCTCTCGGACATGCAGATCAGTTATGGTTCGAGACAGCGGGAACCTGAGAAAATTAATGGTCTACGCTCCTCAACCCATTTTACTAATGAGAAAGCTAAGGTCCAGAGAGAGCAAGCCGTTTACCCACAGTCACACAGCGAGTAGTCAATATTTCGGGCGGGTCTCTCCGCAGCTCTGGGATTGCGCTGAGGCGAAGGGGGTTTCCCTTGTGTCCTCACCTCACCCCCCTCCACCCCCGTAAAGCTCTCTCTAGAGACTTCAGACCTCCCCAGGCTCTGGCCCTGGTCGCTGTCTCCCGCTATCCAGCACCCGCTTCCAGCTCACACAGGCACACAAAAATCAGATTTAGGCTGTCTGATGGAAATTGGGGGTGGAGCTGGGGCGGGGGGGAAGGCTGGTGGCTAGGAGTTCATAGAGGGTCTGTTAGGGTGGGCAGCCTTCAGGGGTGCCTTCTCATACAGGCAACGGGGGTGGGAAGCCCGAGAAGGAGACATTTCCCTCCTCCTTCAAGACTTTTTTCCTACGCTTGTGCCAATATCAGCTCCTTCTCGGCCGCCACGCGCAGCCGGCGCCGGCTCCACTCTCTGGAAGGAGAGGTCCCCAGCCCTCCGGCTCTCAAGCCGGCACCCCGCCTCCCCGGCTGCTGCGCCTCCCCTTGGCCCCGCAGCTCAGCCGCCCACCCTTTAAATTTTAGGGGTGGATAAGGGGTCCAGCTTGCTCTGCAGTTACGTGGCTAAACTGGCCTACTGGGCCCCGCCCCTCTCAGGAATCTTGCTTGCTCATTGGTGAAAGCGGAGGAGCTTCTGGCCAATGAGAGGAGACTGCGAGCCACCGCCCGCCTGGCCCAGAGCGCGGCTGCGCAGAGCAGGGTTCGAGACCGGGAAGGCTGCGGGGAGGTGGGGAAGTACAGCCTGTTCTTGGTCTGTGATTGGGGTAGAGCTGAGATGGCAGTTCTGCGGTATTCGGAGACCCTAATCAGTCGCGTGGCCACCCGTGACGAGAGGCTCTGCCCCACCCCCTCTCCCAGTAATCTTATCATAGGGTGGCACCGAGGGACCGCAAGGCACCAGCCCCTGGTGTGAGAGGGGCCGTTCCCAGGGTTGAACAGAATAAACACTTGGTCCTTACTGCGACCCTTCCCTTAACCTTTCCACAGGGGTCAGTGCAGGCAGGGAAAATATCTGGGCTCAGCAGCTGGCTGGAGTATGCGTGCTAACGGCCACTTGTTTGCCCCCCCCCCCCCCAAGTCCCTAGTCCTCTGACGCCTGCACCCCTGCCCTGGTTTCTGCCCCGAATCCCTGGCCCAGACAGATGCAGTCTGTGCTGGGTGGGGGAGACCTAAACTGGTCCAGACCGAGCTCTGGGATCAGGGGTGGGGGAAATCCCCAGCGAGCATTCCTTCTGAGAGCGTGAGCTCTGGGAAGAGATGGGAGGAGAGTTCTCTCCCATCTCCCTCTTTGTCTTCCCCGGAAGGGCTGCAGCAGATGCCTCTCATCCCCTAACACACTGACCCACACATTCCCGGACCGTTACTTGTCTCAGAGTCTACCGCTGTGAGTCACTGCTGTGTCCAGTGCGGGTGGGAGTCGGGGGAGGGGGCACACAATCAAGACTACAGAGATTGGGGGTGGGCTCCTGGGTCCCCAGTTGTCAGCAGATCTCTTTGTCCTTAAGCATCACCATCCAGGTCTTGGGGGACCCTGAAAGACTAAGAACTTGTCTTCTAGAGCTAGGCTCTTGGCTGCCTGGCAAAAGGGGACAGGCATTGGGACCGAATTCAGGAGGCCCCAGATGGAGACCTATCTACCTGGCTCTGCTCTGAGGCCCGGGCAGGGTCAGGTGGTGTGCCCAGGTGTCTACAGGGTTAGAGTTTGTGTCCCTCCTGAAGGAAGGTGTTAGGGGCAGAAGGAAGAGCCGGCCCATCTTTGTCTAGCCTCTCTGAGCCTAGAGGGGGCAAAGCCTTCCTGGAGGCCTCCTGGTAGGTGTGGAGTTACTGGGAGTCCGTTATTCTAACTACCCTCACTATCACCCAAGGAAGGAGAGTGCTGGGTTGTTCTGTTATTCCCTTGTTGAACTATTAACCATACAACCTAAGTGCAAATAAACAGGAATGCTTCTGTGAGTGCACGCACACACCTGTGCACACCTGTACACGTGCACACAGACCTGGGCTGGAGGGGGAGGACCATCCACCCGGGGAACCTCCATCTCTCTGGCATGACACAGTGAGGGGTGCAGACCACCTCACCCCCACAACTGATACATTGAGATTTATCTTGCACAGGGTCTATCATATGTGCACTACCTCCACCCACACCCCAGTTTACATAGGTGTACTCGATCAGGCAGTAACAGAAGCCCAAGGAGGACATTTATCAGATGGGATCAGATGGGCAGCCATTCCAAAGGCTGGGGATCAGTCTCACGGTTAGAGCCTTTAAGTGTGCACGAGGCCCTGGGCAATCACCAGTACCACAAAACCACCGAAGACTAGGTGTGGCGGCGGCGCTTCTTTAATCCCAGCACTTGGGAGGGAGAGGCAGGTGGGTCTCTGTGAGTTTGGGGTCAGCCAGGGTGACATAGGGAGACCTAGCTCAAAAACCAAAACAATAAGAAGCACACACATGTGAAGTCATCCCATTTACAGGCTCACATAGACACATGGCCACATGCAACATCTCACATGCTCCCAGGCCTAAAAGCACTAAGCCACATGCCTGAGATGACTGAATCACGTGAGCCCAAGTGAGAGAAGATTTGGGAGGCCCAGCCTTGTTTGGGGCTGGGACAGTAACAGCTGGGATCGGAGGAGTGTGGCTGTTGTGGAGACTGCAGCTTTTTTTTTTTCATGCCAGTGTGCGCTGGAAAAAGAGGAGAGTGGTAAGCTGGCACCCACTGTAGGCGATTTCTATGCCAAGCAAGGTCCTGGAAGGGCATCTACCACCTCTGCAGTCCCCAGCCTGGTAGTCTAGTCATCCGCTTTCCCCTCCACTAACCCTGCCCTGGTCAGGCCGCAGGTCCCTCAGGGTCCCAGTCATCTGACAAGGCGGTCCCTTGCTGTGCCCCAACTCTGAAGTGGGTGCCAGGCACCGTCTGGGCAGGAGGAAGCTACGACAGTGAGTGCCACTGCCCAGGGCTCAGATTAGCTGTGACTGGCACCACTGAGGGATGGCAGCTCATGGTCTGGCTGCTGGAGAGGCTGGTCCATACGCACTAGCCAGAGGAGGCCTTCGGGACAGCTCAGGACACTGAAACCAAGGGCCTGGGCTGGCACTGGGGACCTCTGGAGAAGAAAGGCAAGCAGTCACCCTCATTATCCGCCACGCACACATTTGCCTTTCCTGAACACTTACTGTATTCAGACTGAGAGATGAGCAAGCAGACCTGCTTCCCATTCTAGAAATGCTTTCTGACATGGTGTGACTACCCACTTTATGAAGGTAGGTCCATGTTTGGAAGTGTGATCACTTTCTAGAGTTGTGATCTCCTGAACCCTAAAACAACTATATCTTTTCCCTGTTCAATATCCATCTGTAACACCCAAGTGCCCCTGAAATAGAGTCTAG
This sequence comes from Peromyscus maniculatus bairdii, assembly GCF_049852395.1. Lineage (NCBI taxonomy): Eukaryota > Metazoa > Chordata > Mammalia > Rodentia > Cricetidae > Peromyscus > Peromyscus maniculatus. Next base: position 69,037,785 of record NC_134855.1, read on the forward strand.
ATTCCACAGGGTAGCTTGGAGTGATCCATTCATGTGGCCTCTGATTAGCTGTGTCTTCCCCACTCCCTTTTCAGACCAAGTCTTGCTCTGTAGCCCAGGATGACCTCAAACTTGCAATCCTCCTGCGTTAGCCGCCCAAGTGTTGGGATTATAGGCATGGGCTGGGCTCCGTTCTTTCCGGTGTATCCAATGCCTTGCATGCTCAGGTAGAACTCAGGCATTTGGAGACTGGCTGAGTGGGTGAATGAAGGCATGTGTCAACGAGCTAATGGACTGAGGCCCCTTCTTCCACAGTAGAGCATCCAGGAATGAGTGTCCTGAATTCTACTCTGCTGCCAGCCCGCTCCTGCTCCAGGCAGAGTTTCCACTGGCCTGACTCCCTCCTTGGGTTCCTCCCTGGGGGAACGGTGTGTGTGTGTGTGTGTGTGTGTGTGTGTGTGTGTGTGTGTGTGTGTGTGTGTGTGTTATACCCATTTTTCATGTTGTCCTGGCCTAAGGCCTTTTTGTGTTTAAGCCAAGACAGACCGGTTATGTGGGGTGCACAGAGCCACTCAGTGTTGGGGCAACCCTCGGGTGCAGGCCAGGCCTATGAATACATATGGAGCCTGCTGGTCAGCTAGCCTGATCTGCTCTTATTTGGGTCCCGACCAGCTGGAAGACCTTCTAGGCTGGAGCCTAGCACTTGGCTCTGGCTGCAGTTCTCCTGGCCTCCTCCCCTCCTCGGCACACTCACTCTTCAGCTTCTGGCTTCCTCAAGGCCCAGCCTGTCTGAGTTGTCCTCAAAGTTTTATTTTTGGAACGAGTGGCATTTTCTCTCCTTATATCCTCCCTTCCTTCAGGGAAGGTGTGGGACCCCCGGGCTCCCCTGGGGATCAGGCTATGGCTTCAGTGTCGGGGTTCTGCATCTCTCCTGACCCATCTGATGCATCCTACCCTGCCTCCCTGCCTTCTTTCCCCATCCAGTGTGTGACTAATGCCTACCCTTGTCCTTCTTGAAGAGCACCGCTCTAGCCAAGAGAAATCATAATCTGAAGCACCATGAGGCCTACCTACTATTATTGTGGGGGTGACGTAGTTCAGGGCTTATGAACAGGGGGACAGACAGACCTTATCTGCTATGTAGACCTGGTAGCCTGTGCCAGGTACTTAACCTCTCTATGCCTTGGTCTCAGCTATGAAGCGGGGGTACTTTTACCTGCAGCACCCGGTTGTTAGAAGGAGAAAACACTTGTAAAGTGCTTTCAGCAGAGCAGGGCGTACAGATGGTGCTCATTCAATGTAGCCATGGCAGGTGAAGGAAATGGAGGGCCAGGGATGGAGGGGGCTTGCTCAGGGTCACACAGCTCAAGGCAAACCACCCAGTGCAGCAGTATCCATCTTTATCTTCCTCCCGAGGAGAAGGGAGGGGCTGCTGTGAGTCCAAGGAAGGACTTTCTGGAATCAGTCAGATGGGCAAGTCCTCAGCCTTCCACAGTGGCCCTCTCGCACCCTAGCCGGGCCACCTCTGCCCCCTATGGCACCAGGGGACGTCCTTGCCCTCTGAGTGCTTGGGACTTGGGTCAGAGGGGCTCCAGAACTCAGTCCCACGGACTCCAGGCCAGTAGGACTCTGTGAGGGGTGGGGAGTGCTGGGTCCTGCCTGACATCAGAATCAAGAAACTGGAGCAGCTTTCGGGCCAGCTGGGGCTCTTCCAGCTCAGCCAGATGTCTCAGGAATGTGCTGAGCTGGGAACTACCTCTCAGCTTCCCTCTCCACCCCCACCCCTCAGCGGCCCCACCCCCTGCCCTTTCTCATCCTTTTCTGGAGAGCCTGGCATCTCTCTGATCCCCTCAGCACAGCCCGGCCCCTCAGTCTTCTGCAGGGGTTTGTCAAAGGCAAGGGTTCATCTCTACGCAGACCCCTGTGGGTTGGGTTGACCTTGTGGGAGCCCAGGCTGTCTGGGAGGGGAGAGTTCTGCGTGGATACAGCATGCCAGACCCCAAATGTGGAACTGATTTGCAGCGCCGGAGAGAGAGAGGGGTGAAGGCAGAGGGTAGGGCTGGGCGTCCTCTCTGGAGAAGATCCCTGGGCATCTTGTCCCAGCTGAGGGCTGGGAGAGCCAATGGGGTGCTGTGCCAGGCTAGGCTTGGCTCAAGAATGGGATTCAGATCCTTCCAGCCCCCCCCCCCCCCCCCCCCCCCCCCCGGCTTCACAGGGACATGCTTTGTCTAACATTGGAGGGGCCTGAGTTATTGGACAGGATGGGGAAATGCTATTGGCATCCCGAGGTTGGGCCAAAAGACAGGGCACGGCTTGGGAGAGACCCCAACCCTAGAGAGAGGTGTCTTATCCCCCTGCAAGGGTGGAGCTGTCTTGGGTCCTGGTGATGAAAGGGCCAAGGGAACCAGGGCCTGGTGCTTCGGCCCCAGGAGCAGAGTCACATCGGGTCACAGGGCTGGGGTGGGGCTGCGATTACTGGAGAGGTAAAGGACCTGGCTCCCTGCTGCCTCATGCTACCCCAGGCTTCAGGAAAGACCACTGCTGTGTCTCCTCTTAAGGAAAACCCCTGATCATTCAGACAGGCTGGTGGCTAGGATGCCGTAACGGACTCTAGACCTCCTGCCACCACGACGGGTCAAAGTGGCTGGGGCCACCACCTTGTCCAGACCAGAACTATCACTGGCTCCCTGCATCCTGCTGGAAAAAAAACAAAACTGGCAGCTCCCTAGCAGGGTATCAAAGGCCTAAGATAATGATCCCACAGAAGATGTGGCCCCTGTCTCTTCTCTCTAGCTAGCGAGATTATCACTTCATTTGCTTGTGCCTGGAATGTCTTTTTATCTTCTCATCCCCACCCCTCCCACCCTCTAAGACCCAGCTCACATGCCGCCGCTTCCTCCAGGAAACCTGCCTGGATCATTTAGCTCCAAGAATTCTCTGTCTGCTGTGCTACCACAGCATGCAGACTGCTGGCTACTGATTAATGTCATGCCTTGAACTCTGTGCACAATAGGATCCAAGTCTCCCACTAAATGGAAAGCCTGAGCACGGGACCAAGTGGAATTCCTCACGGTACAGTTGACAACAGTAATACTGGTGAACACGTACGTGCCAGCCCCTGTTCTGCCTCCTCGCCCTTCAGGGCCTCGCTTAAGCTTCAGGAAATAGAGCCTTTATTTTGCAAACCAGGAAAGCAAGGCACACACAGAGAGAAGCATTTCCCAGCCCTGTGCGGCTTGCTGTTGGTCAACCCTGACTCTGGAGCTGTGTTCTCAGGGTCTGCGAGACCACTGGCTGCTGACAGGATGGAGGAAGGGTTCCTGCTGCCCTGTGCCATGCCTGGTACAGCAGCAAGTCCAGGGCTGGGTGTAAAATATGGACCCCTGCTCCAGGCATGGAGTCTCCACCCAGGGCCCCAGCTTCGCTCCTTCCCTGGCTGTAGATATCCAGATACCTGGAAACACAGAGCCCAGAGGGGCAGGCAAGTTTTGGGGCTTAACCCAAAGAAAAGGCCTTCTATCCAGGTCTGGTATCACAGGCCTGTAATCTTAACTATGCAGGAGCCTGAAGCAGGAGGATCACAAGTTCAGGGCCTGCCTGGACTATACCGTGAGTTCAAGGCCAGCCTGGGCAACTTAAGAGAGACCTTGTCTTAAAATTTTAAGACGGAGAAAGAAGGCCAAGGATATAGCTGAATGATAGAACACTGGTCTAGCATGAGCAAGACCCTGGGTTCGGTCCTCAGTACATATGCAAAAATGCTTCCAGACAGAACTGGGGAAGGTGGGTTGTTCCCCCAGGGCGGCCGCCGCTGCCGAGTGCCAACATCTTTCTTTTCAGACAAGGACAGCAATCAGCGACAGCAGAGGTGCCCCACAGAGGGCACACTGTGCACCAGGCTCTGTGCTCTGTCCTCTTCAAGAATTCCTGCTGAGGACCGGTAAGATGGCTGAGCTGGTACGGACGCTTGCTGCCAAACCTAAGAACTAGAGTTGGGTCCTCGGGCTCCACATGGTAAAAGGGGGAACTGAAACTGACTCTCTGTAGACCTTCACATGTGTCCCATGGCATACACACACATACCAGGGAGAGGGAGGGAGAGGGGGAGGGGAAGAGAGGGGAGAGAGAGAGAGAGGGAGAGAGAGAGAGAGAGAGAGAGAGAGAGAGAGAGAGAGAGAGAGAGAGAGAGAGAGAGAGAGATATTCTGGTTGAGTTCTCATGAGAACCCTGCTTTTGACTTTGAACCCTACTTCCCAACTTTGGGCAGGAAGAAGAGAAGTCGGAAGGAGTTAGGAGCCTGCCCTGGAAGCAGAGGACAGCTGAGCTTGTTCCTAGAGCTAGCAGTGCTGATGCTGACTATGGATGGTCATCCCACCCCCACCTTGGGCACAGCTTAGCTGCCCAGGGCCTGCTGTTTATATAGATTGGGCCTCGTCACCAGCCCTCAGTCTGAGGGATTTGGGGGTTTGAATCTTCTGTCCAAGTTGAGCAGGTTTGAGAACTCCACTTGCTTCTTACCCAGACTCATGCAGTTTTGGAGACCAGGATATCCCGAGCACGGTCTGTTTCTAAAGGTGGCTGGTGGAGTCCCAGATAGCTATTTTCATTATACTATAGAATTCACAGGTATGCATTACTTATATTCTAGTATTTCACATTAGAAAAAAATCATCTGGGCACTGGGAGATGGCTCAGTGGATAAAACACTTGAGCATGAAGGCCGGAGTTGAGATCACCCACAGTCATGTAAAAGTCAGTCAGGCACCACCATGCAATGCCAGTGTGAAATGCCAGTGTGAAATGCCAGTCTGAAATGCCAGCATTCCAGAAGTGGAGACAAACTCACCAGCTAGGCCAGGTGGACTGGTGAACTCTGGGTTTAGTAAAAGACCCTGCCTCAGTAACTAAAGTGGAGGGAGGTTGAGGAAGATTCTCCATGCCAACATTTGTCCTCTACATGCACACATGTGCATGCATACCCATATGTGTGTGCGTGCGCACAAATGTGAGCATGCGTAGACACATGCATGTAGTGTGCACATACACAGACACTCTCTGAACAAAGGCCATTATGATAAAATGAAAAGCTAAGGTGAGACATAAGATTCAATACTTGAATGTATGCATGTATGCATAAATGGATGAATAAAAATATTTTTAAAAGAAGGACCATCAAAGCTGGAAGTTTTACGGTGTTTTCTTTCATTATCCATCTACCTACGTATTCCTCCTCCACGGCTGCCCTACTTAGCCCTTCTTTGCACTAATTTTTCCTCCCTCCTCCCACTCATCCATTCCCTCTCCTTTCTTCCTTTCAATCACCTTCATTCTTTCCATCTTCTCCTTATCCATCCATCCATCCATCCATCCATCCATCCTTCTGTCCATCCATTCATTCAACCACCCACCCACTCATCTGTCAGCCTATAGTGTAAATAAATATCTCCTAAGCATTATAGCTGTAACTAGAGAACAGCCAAAATTAATCGAGTGACCCTCTGCCTTCAAGGAAGCCTTAGTCTAGTTTAGCAATGAGGAAGTCAAGGTCCAGAAAGAGAAAGGGCTTTGCCTAAGATCATATAGTGAATTGAGAAGTGAGATGATTGAAGGGCGAGGACGGTTCAGGCACAGCAGAACCCACAGGAGCAGGCTGAGCATGGCTTTCCTCTAGAGAGCCCTGTAGCTGCTGCCTGAGAACCACCTCCCGGCTCTCCAGGAGGGCCTTAAGGGCCTGCCTCATGCCTCTGCTGCTTTCATTTTTGTTATTCTTTTGGAAGGGGAGGAGGGAGTGGCTGCTGCTGTCCAGCTGTTGTGTCGGACCACACATCCCTGCTCAGATGTGTCAGCCTCTTTGTGAAGGGGGAAATGGTTTCTGGGCCAGCAGCCAAGGGCCAAGGAAGCACCATTGAGTACTAGGTCCCTGGAGAGCTGGGGGAGAAGCAGACTGAGCCTGGCAACAGGGAAGTCCACTCACAACTCAAAGGCAAGTTAGCCTCATTGATGATATGCTCTGTCCAGGTCTAGAGAATCAAGGACTTTGATAGCAAGGAAACCAATACTCCCGACACACTTCCTCTGCGGGTCAAGGTTCCGGGCCGTGTTCTGCTCCTCCCAGCTTCTGAACTAGACGTTCCCACCTCCACATTTTTCCTGCTCCTGGCTCAGGGTCCTGCCACTGACTGGCTTCCCTGGGTCTACTCAAGGGGGTTACACAGACTTCCAGCCAAAGCAATGCTCATAGTCTTGACTCAGCTCCACCCAAATCTTCCTCCTCTATCCTGCCCCCCTGGAGTGCTGAGACTTCCAGAAGAACAGCCTGTTCTCCAACATCTGGAACTGGTTTCTTGAGAGAGGTTCAAGGGCAAGCCAGGTCCCGGAGAGAGATGCTCCAGGAGGCCCAGGGTATAGGGATTGAAAGAGGTATGCAAATGGAGGAGGAGAGGACACAAGGTGGGTGGTGCCCTCTGTGGGTCCTCTAGAGAACAAAGGTGCAAGTTCCCCAGAAGACTGGGGGGCAGCCCCCAGCATGGACATAAGTAGAGGGGATGAGGGGCCTGTCCAGGGGTTCCAGCTGTGTCTCTAAAACTCCAGGTATCTATGGTGCCGTAAGGATGGCAGCTGGAGAGAACGCAGGGAGGACCCTTCGGATACACAACAAAGTCTGAATTAGAACGAGAGCGCGTGCAGGGGAGCTAGCTTCTAGCTCTTTCTCTCATCCGCAGGGTCCCCGGAGCACTCTTGCCTTGGAGAGTTGCACACTCTCTCGGAGTCTCTTTTTCTCATCTGCACAAAGGATGCAGACTGACTGGATGCTGAGGAAAGAGAAGATGGCTGCGCTGCCTGCTGAAATGCTTCTCAACAGCATCTTCACCACCAGGGGTGGAAGACATTGGGCAGGCATGCAAGTTCACCTTGGAGACACCTTACAAAACCTCTAATTTGTTCCAAGACCCCTACAAAGGTCTGCTCCATCATGGCGTCAACCTGGGTCCATGTGTAGGAAGTGAGTGAAGTTCCTAATTGAATGTGTGTTGTTGACAGGGCCATGTCAAGGGCTCAAATGCCCCAGCCCCATGGGAGTGGCAAAGCTAAGTCTCAAAGGGATGACAAAGCCTTCCTTGGGTAGGAGTAAGCATGTGGATAGTGAGTACAGAAAATGTCCACCATAGCTTGCTCTCCCTGGCTGTTTGCAGCCTGAAGACTTCCTACAAGATTAGCTAAGCCTATCTCTTTATTTGGTTGTAATAATAGCCCTGCCTCCTTGTTCAGCGGTATGTAATAAGCCTGTCTCCTTGTTTATCTGTATGTAATAACTCTGTTTCCCTGTTCAACTGTGTATAGTAAGCATGCTGACCTTCTAGGGTACTACAGCTTCTCCATCAGAGAACCAGTCCATCCAATCCCAGCTTTTCTGTGTCCATGTATCATCATTTCTTCATTTCTTCACTGGCCCAGTTAGGTCAATCTGGAGAGCCATGCAGAGCACGGCATCCGCGTTATCTGTTTCCCGGTTTGTCATTTAGCTTTGATAGCTGGAGACCTGGGTGGGTCTCCTTCTCACAGGCAGCCCTGGGATCTTTCAGCGCGCCTCTCCAATACCAAGGCATCAAAGGAATGGACATGTATATTAGTGAACAAGAAAAAGAATGCCTGGTAGACACAGGGAGGCTTGGGGGTGGGTGAGGTTTCTGTGGGCATCTCCACCACACTCAGGGCTGGCCAGGTCAGGACCCCAAGGCTCCAGGGCCCCTTCTGGAATTTCCTGCATGCCTCTTGAATGCTCAGGTCTGGTTTGTTCTCACTGTTTTTTTTTTTTTTAAACAGCTTTCCTTTCCCTTAAAAGAATTTTCCCTACAAATACAGTAAATCCTTGACTAGAGCAAAGTCCTCTGTAGTATGAAGAAACCTGTGCTTCTGCTTCATGTTCAGGTTCCATCTTAACTACAGTGGGCAGATCTCTGTGTCTGTGGGGCTGGCTCAGCAACAGGTACTCATCTCCTGTGGGGCGCTCTCAGTTTGATGGGCTACCTTTACTCCACCCACCAGAAATACATCATTTTTCACTGACTCTACAAACACATAACTCCATGTTTTCCGAAATTTGGAAATGGTAGGTTGGCTTTGGCATTACTGTAGAATTTTACTATAGCCAGTGCCTATTTTATGTCACAATATTATGCTAGGTTTATGGCAACATGTAAAATATGGTCTCTGCTTTTATGGAACTTTTTCATGGAGGAAATAAATAAAAAGTCAATAAAACAGCTGCAAACTGGGATACAGGCCATGATGAAGCCAAAGGAAGGACATGGAGAACAGTAGGGGCCCCAGGCATTTGAGCTGAGGGTAGGGATCTGGGTGGGGTAGGAGGACTTGAAGCAGAGCATTTCAAACGGTAGGAATGGCATGTGCAAAGGTCCTGAGGTAGTACCACTAAAGGAATATGGCTTAAGGTATCTGAACGTAGCTCTAAGAGACCTAGAACAATCTGAAAAAGAAGAAACAGGACAACCCAGGCTCAAGTTCTGTCTCAAGAGCCAGAGGTTCCCTACGAGTCAGCTAACTCTAGACTGTCCTAGACTAGGGCCTGCAAGGGCCTTGGGCAGAGTTTGGCAATGGCTCAAAGTAATGACTAGCTTTTGGAAACCATGGCGATGCTGTTTGTAAAGCCCACAGGCAATGTCAGCTGCAGGACTCTGATGGCTGGGAGCAGGTGAGTGTTGCACCCTCCACCTTTCTTCCTGAAACAGAGAGAGTCTAGGGAGCTGGGGAGATGGATAGATGAGTCAAGTCCTTGCCATGCAAGCAGAGGACCTGAGTTCAGTCCCCAGAACCCATGTGAAAAGGTAGGTCCAGTGGTGCACACTTTCAATCACAGTACTGGGGATGGGACAGGAGGATCTCAGGGACAGGCTGGCCAGTCAAGCCCAATTAGTGAGCTTCTAGCCAGTGACAGATCCTGTCTCACAAGGAAGACGGTGTTTCTGAGGAGGCTGTCTTTTCACTTCCACACACCGATTACACCTGCATACTCCATCACATAAAATACACACACACACACATTTAAAAAAAAATGGAGTTTGACCTGGACCTCATTCATTCATTCATTCATTCATTCATTCATTCATCCATCAATGGTTGAACCACACCCTGCACAGAGCTCTGTTGGACACCAGGATCAAGGAGACAGATGAAGCCCCAGCTCTCAGGAGCTTGATTCCTCAAAAGTGGGGGAGGGGAGGGAAGAAAGCAAGCATAAGCAAACCCTGGACTCCAAATTCAGGGTTTTGGTGGAGTGTTTGGGGGGCTCTCTCTTTTGATTAAGAGATGGAGATTTAAGATTCCCAATGAGTTTCTCTCTATCTATTCTTCTCTGATGGGTTCCACTGTTAGGCCATAGTGCCCTTCTTGTTGATCAGAATTCACACACACACACACACACACACACACACACACGCTCTGTAGAGGGCTGCAAAAAGCCCACCCACACAGGCACATCCAAACACACATACTTCTCTAATCTCCCCAAATCCTCCAAAGGCTGGGGGTGGGGACCTCTTGGCTTTTCCTCTTCAGCATTAGTGCAGAAGTCAGGCTGGGGATCTGGGGAGCAGTGATCAGCCCTACCTCCTTCCCAAACCCTTCCTCTGGGCTGGTCCTGGGGTCCCCTCATCCCCACACCTGGCCTCCCCCAGCTGCTGAGAGGTGCATGGGTGTGTTGAGCAAATATCCTTGCAACTTCCTGCTGCTCCCCTCTGAGACAACAGAGCCTCCCCCCTCCCTGCTCCCCGTCTTCCTCCTCCCCACACCTCCCAGCTGGGGTTCCTCTGGAATCCTGGGTCAGTTCCCTGGAGAGAAACCAGAGAGATCCCTTTCTCCTGGCCGGAGGAAAGAGACACGACACACACAGACCCTCTCTCCTCCTGGCTTCCATCTCCGTTATCTGTGTCCAGACTCTCTCTTGCACGCACAGGGCTGCAGGACCATCGGGTGCAATGCCAGGGAGCTCAGGGAGCCGAGGGAGGGCAGGGAGGCTGGAGGAGGAGAAACCCGCACCTCTGGGAGGAAGGACAGCTGCTGGGTTCTAAGGGGCGCCTCTAGAGTTTCAGAGGCGGAACCACAGTAACAGGAGGAAGGCCTCCCCAGAAGCAAGGCCAGTGCCCAGCCACCTGCAGGCGTGCCTGCTGGAGTCTGCGTGTTCCCGTGTTCTATCCCTGTCTCTAGCAGAGGGAGCAAGGGCTTCACAGCTGCAGTCAGGAGGAACTAGTTTCTCTTTTTGCTTTAGTGCAGTGGAGGCACATGGGGTCCCCATGCAGCTTTAATGGCCCACCTTGGGATTTTTAAGGACAGTGAAGACACAGCTTCCCATCTTCCCTCCCATCCTCATTTCTGGAACCCTCTCTCACCCTCAGGCACAGTGAAGAGGGAGTTGGGGTGTTGCTGCGGTAAGGAACGAACCTAGGCATGGAAATAGAAGACCCAGAGAAGGTATGGGACTTGCTCAAGGTCACACAGCAACTCCTGCCTCCCCCATCCAGTGCCTGGAAGAAGTCAACTGTGGTCTCCTAGCTGCCAGGCCTTACGCGGCATTCATCTTTAGGTTAATCTTCTCACCAACTCCTTACACTAAGGCTACCGGGAAAGACGGTCTCCTGTTTCAGATAAGGACATCAAGGCCCCTGAAGAAAATAAGTCACTAGGCTGAACTGCCCCGCTCGCAGAGGTAGAAACACAGCCAGCTCCAGAATGTCCAGTTCCTAGCCAGGGGAGGAGCTCGGTCTTCTTAGAAAACCCTTCCCCAGGCCTATCTGACCCTGGTCCAGATGAGGGCAGGAGCGCCTCAGCTGGGCTTTCCCTCCGCCGTCCCATTGCCTATCAGGGCTTCTCTCCTGAACTGGAGCAGGGCCTGGAGGGGCAGCGGCAGAGCAGGGCAGCTGTGGAGTTCATTGAGAAGACAGCTCAGCTCCGTCTGCCTCCAGCTGTGTCAAGTTTTCAGGAGGCTGCGCTGTCCCCTTGGACTTCAAGGAGCCTGGGCCCCAACAAACCTCTTTTTTCTAACCAGAATCTTTTACCTGCTCCAAGAGAGCTATATGGACCCTCCAAAACTCTGTTGTCTCACTCCTGGAGTGAGACATCCGGAACCACCCTTAGGAAGCATTGGTCCAGCTTTTCCCCGTTGTAGATCAAGAAACAGAGGCCTGTCTGGGGAAGAAAGAGGCGTGTGGCCCATGCTCACAGGAGAAACAGAGGCAGGATGAGGCTACCGTTTCCACTGCTCCTAAAACAAAACGTCTCTCCTGGTTCCCTTGATCTGATGTAGGAGACTGTGATTTGAACGACCTTCCTGACAGCAAGACCTAGACATGATGCTTGAGGAAGGCCTGGGAGACCTGACACCTTATGACTGCCCGACTGGTGGTGACCTCAGTCAAGCTGCTTGGGACACTCCAGGCGAAGTGCAGGACACCTGAGTCCTTCAAGGACTTGGCCTTGGCCTGCTGGAGTTTTTGTTAGTGCAGGAGCTGGTGTGAACACAGGTGAGGACCCCAGTAAGTGTGGACAGGTGGGGACCCCGTGTGCTCGGCCTTCTGGTGAGCGCAGATGGAGGGGCGTACACCAATGGTTCGTTCATTCCATGGCAGTGGTGGGGTCCCATGCGATTCTCCAAACAGCCCAACATTTCTTCAGGATGGGACTCACTCTCTCCCCTCCCCAAGACATGCATGCCTCTCCCCCATCGAGTCGTTCGTTAGGGCTGAGCGCTAAACTAGAGGAAGGAAAGAGGAGAAAGCCTGGTTTCCTTAGAGGAGGAGGGGGAAGAAGAAAGAAAAGCAACTTCATAGCCCGCGGCAGTCATAAAGTCAAAGGACAGACAAATTCGGCGGAACCACCGGGAACGAAGGGACAGGAAGCACAGTGGCCAAGAGACACACTGATGAGGAAAAAAGTTCTCCTGAAACGTCACCCTGTGCTGCCCTGCCCCACCACCCTCAGCTTCCTTCCCGGAGGTCCTGAGCCTGACTTCATGCGGAGGTCAGGGCAGCGTTCCTCAGTTTCTGGGTCTGGCTCGGTATCTGGGTCTGGCTCTGACCCCCTAGAAGCTTCGGGCCTCTGGCCTGGGAAAGCTCCGCTGTGCGCCCCCAAGCGGAGATACAGCCTCAGAGCCACCGAGGCCCTGAAGAGGAAAGAGCTCCTCTCCTCCACTCTGTGCCCAGTCTGGTCCCAGAACCCTGGGGTGGGTGGAGGGCAGTTGGAAGACTATGGTAGTGTGGCGCGAGCGGGGTGTGGGGTGGTGGGGATTGGTGTCTCTTGAGTTCCTGTCCGAGGTTCGGGTGGCCCCGACGCCTCCATGTCCCCTTCCCCTAGAAGCCAGAGGCTAACGTGTCCTCTGGTCCTCAGAAGTGGCGTGGGGAGCTAGCTGTGAGCCTACTCTCTAGGATCCTGGTCTGAGAGGGTGGTCCAGCGACCTCGTCGCCCCATCTCAGAGCCCTAAGCACGTGTCTGTCCAGGAGACCCTGAGCCGAGCCCCCTCCTTGGCTCTTAGGGATCTTTGCGGGGTTCCAGGTGCGCCGCGGAGAGGGGTGAGAGTTGTGTGCAAAGGGGAACCGAGACCCTCTCGTTCTTACCGCATTGTTGAGGAAATCCGACTCGTTCAGGTCTCCCAAGTCCAGGAAGCTGGATCCCGGGAACAGCCTGTCGGCCGGGAAGGGTTCCAAGACGGCGTCCATCGCGCCGGGTTCCAGGAGACCCCCTTCGGGCTGCGCTTCCCTCACTCCAGGGCGGCGGCGATCCCCGCACCGAGCTGCGGCTGGGCCGGGCAGGCGGCCCGGGGGGCAGGTCCCGGCGAGCCCCGGGGGAGGAGCGGCGGGGGTGGCGCGGGTCGGGGGCGCTGGGGGCCCTTAGGGCAGCGGCGCCGAACGCACCGTGGGCATTCAGCCGACTCCTCCTCCAGCTCCTCCCGGGGCGCAGCTGGCTTCCATAGGGACCCCGGGGGTGGGGCCGATGCTGGAGGAGCCCCCCGGGCCGGGTGGGAACCGGGGGTGGGGGAGCTCAATGCTCCCCCAAGACTGGGTGGCTGCCGGGTCGCAGCGATCTCTCTGGGTCTCTTCCTAGGCACAGCTTCTGTCACTTTCCCGGGTCTGAAACCTGGAACCCAGGGCTGGTTAGCCCAGCTGGCCCGGGCGCCACGCCCCCACATCAATATTCACGATAACTCAATATTAATGAGTAGGGGGCGTGGCTGGGGCGTCGTCTCCCCATTTTTTAAAGAGACATATTTCAGTTAGGCTTCCTTGGCAGGCTCAGCTTTCTGAACGCTCAAATAAGAGGATGAAGGCACAACTATCCTGGAAATTGTAAGCTTCGTGAAACCTGGGCGGCTTGTGAAGGCTTTATCAGCCACGATCCCATAAACTGCAGACTGACTATGAAGCCAAGTTCTTTCTTCTCCTTCTCTTTCTCTTCTTGTTCTCCTCCTCCTCCTCCTTCATCTTCTTCCTTCTTCTTCTTTCCCTTTCTGAAATAGAATCTTTCTATGTAGCCCTGGTTGCCCTGGAACACTCTCTGTAGACCAGATTGACTTCGAACTTAGAGAGATCCTCTTGCCTCTGCGTGTGCATCACCATACTGAGCTTTTCCACTTTGGTACCAGACCCTGAAATAAACCAAAATCAGGAGACTCTGTCGAACTATCATCCCTGCGGCTGGAGAGATGACTCAAGATGATAAAGAGAGCTTGCTGCTCTTCCAGAGGACTCAAGTTCCATTCCCAGGACTCACAAAATATCTTCCCACAATGGGAATTTTCAAACACACACACAGACACACACACACACACACACACACACACACACACACACACACACACCTCTTCTTTCTTTTTCTGAGCAGGATCTCATGTGGCCCCAGCTGGGATTATAGGTGTGGACCACCACACCCAGGTTTTTGTTTGTTTTGTTGCTTTGAGACAGGGTTTCTCAGTGTAGCGTAGCTCTGGATGTCCTGGAACTCACTATGTAGACCAGGCTGACCTCGAACTCACAGAGATCCACCTGGCTCTGCCTCCTGAGTGCTGAGATTAAGGGCATGTGCCACCAGCGCCCAGTAACACACCCAGTTTTCTGTGGTGCTGGAGATTACATCTGGGGCCTTCTGCCTCTCTACCAACTGAGCCACATCTCAGTTTCCGGCTTGCAGCATCTTTATTCTTCTGCCTGCAGCTCCCAGCTTCCGTGCCTCCTCCTCCAGGAAGCCTTCCTTGAAGCCCTGATGGGAACAGTACTCATCCCTGTACATGCTCGGGACACAGGCGCTCACTACCATTCTCAGGCATTACAGCCTTGTTCGCTCACTTGACTGGGACCTCACTGGACTCCAAAACCCCTCCGAATAAACACAAAACCCAGCTGTCCTGCCAGTAGAGGGGCTGCCTGGACAGCCAGGGCTGAGTGGAGCCCCCTCCTCTCATCCACCATTAAGGCTCTAGATTTCTTCAGAGCAGGATGTTGGAGAACGTAGGAGTTTCCTGAGCCAAACGGCTGTCCAGTCACCTGACACGAGGGCCCCTTGGACTCATTACTTGAGTAGGCTGCTGCTTCGACAACTTAATCTCTTAAAAGGGTTGATAAACAATCTCTCAGCACCTGAATAGGGAAAGTGGCCCAGAAAGGCACTCCCCCGAGGGCTGGGTCCACTGTTTCCTGCCCAGAGTCGTGCAGGGGATTACGAGTGTCCTCCTGGTCTGAGTGTTTAGTTCAGGACCCAAAAGGCCTTTAAGAAGCAGAGATATCATCATGGCTCAGCTGTGGTTATTGCTGAAAATCACCAGCTGAGACCAAAGCTGTTTGCTAGCCAAGAGCTGGTGAGCAGGCAAGTGGCTTTTCTAGACTCCCATCTCATGACCCAGATAACAGCTCTGGACAGTGAAGTTATGACCTACTCTATCATATGACTGTTGGCTCCAAAGCTTCCTACAGAGTTTGCGCCTGGGAAACTGGCCTTGGAGCCCATGTTCTCGGGACCTGCTCACCAGCAATACCACCCTGAAAAGTTAGGCTGGGCCCAAAAGAAATCAATTCTACCCACAGTGGTGGATTAGGGTTAAGTGGGGTCATGGGTCAACTGAGGATTATTAAAACAGGAGAGACTGACCCCTCTCGGGAAATGGGGAGTGGTCTCTGTCTGGGTAGACAAGACTGTCTCTCATGGGTGAGTCTGGCAGCAGGTGTCTGGAGTCCTGGCTCCTGAGCCCGAATCCCTGTGGGCTCCCAGGAAGGGCAGAAGTGTCCCTCTGCCTGAGGTTGGCTGGAAATTGTGCCAGTGTCCCCCCCAGCCTGCTCTGTAATTAGAGACATAGGTACCATTTAAGTGATTGGGGAAGATTATATAGTTTTAGATAAGTAGGATTAAAGTGCCCAGTCTCGCCTTATTCTTATCCAGGTGAACACCCCAGGAAACCATTGAAAATAATCCTGGGGAGGCTTTCTGGTTCCGGTACCTCCTGTGGAGGCTGAGAAGCAAGATCTCCCAAGAGAACTCCTGGGGGCGAAGTGGGGAGGGGGAGTGAGGAGAGAAGGGTGAGCGGGACCTGGAACAAAGGAAAAGCCTTGTTTCCAGAAGTAAACGGAATGGCAGAGTCCGGCAGAGATAAGGATGCCCAGCCATTCACGTACATCCTCTAAGTGTCACTGAGGGCCTACTGCTAACACCCACTGGTCTAGGTACCTAAGACCCGTGGGGAGGTGGAGTCTTAAAAGACATTGCAAAGAACTGTGAAGAAATAAAATGGTTCTTCAGGACTGTGTGGGTAAGGAGGTTCTCTCTGAGCAGTGTAAACTGTGAGCTGAATCAGGAGTTTAGGTCATTCAGGGGCAAAATGGAGGAGAAAATATTCCAGGCAGTGGGAGAGCAGGGTGCAGCCGAGAAGGAAAGCTTGATGAGATGGGGCAGGTGGTGGTACAGGACTGATGAATGTGGAGCCTTGCGATGGACACAGACCTCTTCTGCTCATGACGCTGACGGTGAGGCTCTGGTCTGTGAGAACACCGGTAAGGATTACGACGGTTCTGATAGCAGCCCTTTTCTCCGAGACTCCAATTCAGAGAGGGGTGGACAGAAACACATCTCCTTATCCTGGGGGGACCCCAGGGCCTGTGAGTGCTAGGTAAGATCTTTATCGCTGAGCTCAGTCCCCCCTCCCCCCCAGCAAAGGGCCTGGTGACACACATGGCTGCTGTCCTGTAGCAGTGGCTGCTCCAGCTGGGAAGCAAAAGCCTCCTGCATTAATGACATCTCTACACAGTTGGTGACAGTGACGCACAGGAGGAAAAGGGCAAAGATAAGCCTCCTGTCTGTCCCAGACACTGAAGGTCAGGTGGAGAGTGAGGCTCTTGCCAGACTGCAGTGCGTGCGTGCGTGCGTGCGTGCGTGCGTGCGTGCGTGCGTGCCTGCTGTCATACAGATACTCACATCCTTTACTGAGCCTCAGGTTCTACATGTGTAAGATGGGGACAAGGCACAGATGCCTCCTAGGGTCTCTCTAGGGTCTTCCAAGTGGGGAGCTGGGAACCCAGACCGCTAAGCCAAATCTAGTCACAGGCGGCTAGGTACTCTGGCTTTCTAGACTTCTACCAGGAGCTACCTGGAGGGTGGAAAGCGGGTGTTTACTCGAGGCTGGCAGGCCTTGGGTGGTGGTGAGAAGGTCACCCAAAGTAAACCTGCCTTGTTTGCCTGGATCGTAAAGGAAAAACGTTTTGGCACACTTAAGCAGGAACTTCTGGGGAATGAAAACATATTCATCCTGGAGATTAGGCTGACTTCCGGGGTGCAGATGGGGGCCCTTTGTTCCCTGTGGTTCCCTAGAATGGATTGCATGGGTGTTCTTCCTCTGTCCCCTATTGGGGCTTGAATTGAAGCTTTGGAGTGGCACTCTGCCAGGAGGGGCCGGGAAGGGAGGGTGGCTTCCAGCCCTGGCTGTCTGTCCTAGCGTCCTCTTTCCATCCTTCAGCCTGTGTCCTGCCCTCTCTCCATCCTGATGGACACACTCCCCTGACATTTACTGAGGCCTTGCTCTGTGCCGGGCATTAAGTATATTAGCTGTGTTATTTGGTTTAACTCTTGAGACAACCTTGTATGACAAGTTCTGGGGTTTTCCGATTCTGACTTACCTGTTTCTTTGCACACGGCAACACCTCTGAAGCCAACGGTGTCTTGTAACTGACGACTTCACAGCTGGGTGGGTGGAAGATTGCCCTGCTCATGTACTAAAGATAATGGCTTTTTGTAACACTGATGCCACCTTCGATTCAGGGAAACAAGATATTGTCACCATGCCTAGTGTGCAGGCCCCGGGGAGTTTATTTTCCTCCTTTTATAGGTAACTGGGGCCTAGGGCCATGGCTGGCTTGCCCAGCCTCAGGAGGCAGAGCTAAGACAGTTTAGGCTGTGGCCCTTTCCACTCATCCCAGAAGAACTGCCTTTGCTTACTGGGGAAAGGCGTAAGTTCAGAGGAGAGCCTTCTAGAATCTTGGGCAGCCAGTGAGTCACAGGTTACTGCGCTGTGGTGAATGGCCTTAAAGACTGATCTTTTAAAGTCTCTGAAGACTGGAGTTCTAAGGACTAAGAAAACCTTTCCTGGTAACTGGTTTCACTTTTTTTCTGCTCTACTGTCCCAACTTGGATTGGAGGCAAGCCGGCCGCTTGGCTCTGTCTGCCTGCTGCCCGGGGAAAGGCTCCACCCGCTTCCTCTTTGGTCTCCAGCTCTGAATTCTCCCTCCTCTGCAATGAGTGGAATCACCTGCACCAACTCTCTTTCTAGATGCTTGCATAGCCCAGACCATTTGGCTCCATCTTTCAAAGACATCCACTCGGACCTCCTGGTTCTTCCAACCGCCTTACTCTCTAAGTCTAAATTGTGGAGAGAAAAATCAACAGAGCCGGTTATTTCCTCCTGTCCAGTAAGGGACACTCCCCTGAAATCCTGCCCCACCTAGGGCTTGCAGAACAGTAACTGTGGGCCCAAGAGGAAGGGCAAGAATATGGAAAGTTGGAGGCCTGCCTCTGCCTATGATCTCTAGTACTGATCAGGCCTCAGTTTCCCCAACCTATGGTGAGACTGAAGTGGCTTGTTACCAAGAAACTGAGAGGCAATCTCAGGCTCTTAGTCAAAGGCCTCACTAAAATCCTGTCCAGAATCCGCTCAGCAGGGACTGTGAGCAAGGGAGGTGAAGCGAGCTCTTGCCATAATCTTCCTGCAAAATGAATGTTTAACGCAGGATGATCCTGGTTTCCTCCGAGAGGGAGGCAATGTGGACTTAGGCTCCGTCTCTTCAGAATACAAATATGACCCTGTGTGCAAGGGGTCCTATTGTGCTGTGATTAGCTGGAAGCTGAGCATGCAGCCTATGGTGCGCTGCCACGTGCCATGAAAGATAGACGTGGTCGGAAAGGTGTGGCCCTAAAGCTAAACGAGGGGCTTTTGCTGTTTTCACTCCTATGTGCGAGTGCGTGCGTGCGTGCGTGCGTGCGTGCGTGCGTGTGTGTGTGTGTGTGTGTGTGTGTGTGTGCACATGCCTATGAAGGAGAAAGCACCGGCCCTCACCTCTGTACGCATGCTTCTGCCAGCGCGAGCGGGTGCAGATCTGGTTTCCATCTTCTCCCAACATGCAGCAGGGCTGGAGGAGACTGAGTGGAATATTAATTGTGCTTTTGCACGTGGCTGGGCTCCATGAATGTGGTGGTCGGAGGGAGCAGCCTGGAGCTATGTGGGGAATGAGAGGAAGCCACAGCTTCAGAGATCCTGGGATTTATGTCTGTGCTGAGGTGGAGGCTGAGCCCAGGTGGCTGGTGGGTGGGTGGGGGTTTCTTGAGCCCTAAGATCGGGGGACAGCCAAGTTTAGAGGGATTCCCACATAGAATCACAGGTCCTCACATGGAACCCGTCCAGAGGAGACAGGCTGCAGAGCAATGAGCGGTAGACTCCTCATTTGTCTGTAAGGTCTAACAGTGATCCTTCCAGGAAGGAAGGAAGGAGGGAGGGAGGGAGGGAGGAAGGGAGGGAGGGAGGAAGAAATAAATAGGTACAAAGCACTTATTGACCAGTCACTGTCAAGCATTTTAATTTGTTGTAAACTTCCCAGGAACATAGAAGATGCCATGACCTCCACGGAGGGGTACCCCTCCACTCCTATAACATTCATCCCAACCTTGCACCTTACCCGAACTTGGGAAGGCCCAGGCAAGACTGTTTCCTTTGAGTTCTGCTGAGCCCTGGGTCTATGTCTAATCAAAGGGATGTGGAAGCCCCTCATGTGTCTTTCCCTGTTGACTTGGCTGTGTGGAAGTTTGGAGCTGACTTTGCTGAGGTGCCCCTTGTGCAGCGGAATCTCCTGGAGGTGCATGTTTACACACGGACTATGCTCTGCCTTCATCCTGCACTAGTACCTTCTCTTTCCAGATCATTTTCTCTCTGTTAAAAACCACCTGAAGCTGGAGAGAGAGCTCAGTGGTTAAGAGCATGTGTTGCTCTTACAGAGGACCCACAGTGGGCAGCTCAAATCTGCCTGCAATTCCAGCTCCACATACTCTAGTGGCCTCTTCAGGTCTCCTGGGGGCACTTGCACACACGGACACAGGCTCAACCCCCCACGTATGAGTAATTAAAAATAATAAAATGATCTTCTAAACAATAGCAAAGCCCATCAGAATCCATCGTCCGCAGCACGTCTCCAACATCTTCAGCAGTGAGACAGAGAGACACAAGTGTTTTTACTTTCACAGATGAAAAAAGTGAGGCTCAGTGAGGTTATATTTGTCCAAGGCCACCCAGATATTAAACAGGAGAATTGGAAATAGGTTTTTAATATCATTTTTCCGCTGCTTTAGCCTCTGGAGTTGGACAAGTTACAGGTAAGCAGGGGTCTTCCTGGAGTGCAAGGCCTTGACAGACAGCCTTTCCCTCCTTCCTGTGTTCGCTAGACTATACCCTTGGAGTTTCCTGGGAGGAGATGCCGTATGCATCAAGGGGGTCCAAGGGGCCCTGGGATTACCCTGTCTTTAGGGATCAGCCCTAACCTCTGCTGCTGAGCAGAGCAAACAGAAACCCAGCAGGCTCAGCCTTGGCAATCACCATAAAAGGAAATCTATATTCCAAAGTTAGGTGTGGAGGCACAGATCTGTGATCCCAGTACTCAGTAAGCAGAGTAAGAACTGCCAGAAGGAGCAGTTCAAGACCAGCCTTGGCTATCTAGTGAGTTTGAGGCCAGCCTAGGCTACATGGGGCCCTTTCTTCAAAACACGGAACCAACCAACCACCAACAACAATAACATCTAAAGAGTCAAATATATTTTCCAGATGTTCTGAGAAATGTTTGTGGAAACCCAGAACTGAGAGAACCAATTCCTTAGGAAACAATGGATGGAATGGATACATTTGTCTGTGACTGTAGGGCAACACGTGTTCAAAGATTAAGGTGTGTGCCCACGCCCATGGTGTGCGTTCTGAACTCAGTCAGTCTTATGCCATCCTGTTAGGCCTATTCATCTGGATCCTCGTTCTTATTGGAAGAGGACTCAGGGCATCCCAGGAGGCCTTCCACATGCTTATGAAATGGGAATGCCTCTTTTTTCCTTCCTTCCTTCCTTCCTTCCTCCCTCCCTCCCTCCCTCCCTCCCTCCCTCCCTTCCTCCCTCCATTCCTCCTTCTCTCTCTCTCTCTCTCTCTCTCTCTCTCTCTCTCTCTCTCTCTCCCTCTTCTCTGCCCCTTCTGTCTGTCTGTCTACTTAAAAAAATATAGCTGTGAGCCAGGTATGGTGGCACACACCTTGTATTTGAGCTCTCAGGAGGCTGAGGCAGGCAGATCTCTGTGAGTTCAAAGCCAGCCTGGTCTACAGAGTGAGTTCCAGGACAGGCAGGGCTACATAGTGAGCCTGTCTAAAATATATATACCTATATATATGTAGATGTAGATATCTATGTAGCTTAAACTGGCCTCAAAATCACCATTCTCCTGCCTCAGCACCCTGAGCGTTAGGATCATCTACATGTACCACCATGCCCAGTCACTGCCTTCCTCATAGAGACTGGCTCCATGTAGGTAGCCCACAGCCTGGGGACTAAGGAGAAGACACAGAGAGTGAGCCCTCCCAGAGCAGATGGGAGTGGCAGTTATCTGAAGTGCTTGATGTGCCTCAGAGAATGACAATCTCTGATAGCCCAGGGATAATGCAGCACCAACGGACAATGACTTTTCGGGAGGTGTCTAGGTGAGCCCCAGGTCTTCAATACAGAATGATGGCCTTGTCAGCACACCTGGTGCAGAGTAGAAGGTGTGTGTGTGTGTGTGTGTGTGTGTGTGTGTGTGTGTGTGTGTGTATGTGTGTTTTAAGAAAAAAGATTCCTGAACTTCCCTTTACTGTGGCCCTGTTGCCTCCAATGCTCTACCAGCATACAATGTGTACGTCAGTCTTCTCAATCTGTAAGGAGCTCCTACAATCAATACAGCAAACACCAGCAATCCGGTAACCACAGCGCAAGGAATGCGAACGTGGAGTTGGGAGCACTCTCACAGTGTGGATTCGTCATGTTCCAGGGCTGGTTCGGCAGTGCTGGTGAGTACACTCACCTGTGCTTGCACAACCGACAGAGGCAGATTCTGAGATTACACTGTTGTCTCAGGGCTCAGACAGATACATCATCTCGTCTAAAGTCACACAGCACCTTTGCTTTGATTTCCCAGTCCGTGTTCTTGAGGCGTGTGTTAGAACAATTGTACCATTTACTGGAATCCAGGGTCTCCAGAGGACTTAGTGGGAACAAGGGAGGGAAAGCCACACACAGGCAACCGAGAGAGCTGGAACAGACAGACCCTGGTCCTGGGTAGAGACATTTTATTTTGTTTTACTGCTTTTTAAAATGTTACTTTGCTTTGATTTGAAACAGGGTTTCATTATATACTCCTGGCTGGCCTCGAACTTTCAGAGATCTGCCTGCCTTTCCTCCTAGGTGCCAAGATTAAAGGTGTGTACCACGATGCCTGGCTGTCTTTTACGTTTTGTTGAGTAGATAAATAAGTTGAGATAACTCAGAGGCAAAGGGAATATAATGAAAAGTGACCCTCCCGTCTCTGCATGCTACATCTTATCTTGATCTGCAAGGACCTCACTCTTCCACGAACATGTAATCAGTTTTATTACTTTCTTTCTTTCTTTCTTTCTTTTTTTTTTTTTTTGGTTTTTCGAGACAGGGTTTCTCTTGTGTAGCTTTGCGCCTTTCCTGGAACTCACTTGGTAGCCCAGGCTGGCCTCGAACTCACAGAGATCCTCCTGTCTCTGCCTCCCGAGTGCTGGGATTAAAGGCGTGCGCCACCACTGCCTGGCAGTTTTATTACTTTCTTGGGCCTTTTTTTTTTTTTTTTTTTTGCTGTGTGTGCATGTGAGCGATAGATGCATATGGATTCCCCTCCCCCACAGCTATTACACACACAGCATGTTTGCTGTTTTCCCTCAATCTGTCCTGGAGATCTTCCTGTATTAGCACACAGAGAACTTCCTCATTTTTCTTCTTTTCAATTGCGGCACAGCCATCCATTGTATGAATGTACCCTAATGTATTTACCTGTCCCCGCCTGATGGACATTTGGATGGTTTCCAGACTTTCACTCTAAGAAACAATGCAGTAGTGATAGACTTGTTCGAATCCTGCTTGTTCATAAGATAGGTTCCCAGAAGCCAAAGGACCGAGTCACAGAGAACCTGCATTTATACTGTTGAAAGGTGTTCTTGAATGCTGAAAACACTGGACCACCGCTGATACCCCCAGTGACAATGGATGGGGTTGCTGGCTTGTCCAGTCTCTCAGACAGAAAGCCGTCAGAATTTACATTTTTTTTTTTTAAATTAGAAAGTGCCTTTGTTTTTTGTTTTGTTTCTGAAACATGTTCTCACTATGTAAACCAGACTAGCCTTGAACTCACAGAGGTCCACCTGCCTCTGCTTCCTGAGTGCTGGAATTCAAAGGCATTTGCCACTACATCTGGCTCCAATGTGGTTTTTTCCAAAAGTTTTATTTTGAGGTTGGAGAGATGGATTAGTGTTTAAGCACACTGCTGCTCTTCCAGAGGACCAGGGTTCAAAAGAGATTAAAAATTAAACATTTTTAAAGTTTCATTTGTTAGTGTGTGTGTGTGTGTGTGTGTGTGTGTGTGTGTGTGTGTGTGCGTGAATGTGGTACACAAATGCCATGGCATACATGGAGGTCAGAGGACAACCCTTGGGAGCTGGTTTTCTCCCTCCATTGTAGCATCTGGGGATTAAAGTCAGGCTGTCAGGTCTGCCTGGCAAAGTGCTTTATCCACTGAGCATCTCACCTGTCTGTCTAACACGCTTTTTTTTTTTCCCCCAAGGCCTTGGCTGTCCTGGATCTTGCTCTGTAGACCGGGCTGGCCTCAAACTCAGAGATCGGCCTGCCTCTGCCTCCTAGTGCTGGGATTAAAGGTATGTGCCACCATGACAGGCTACATCCATCATACTTTAAATTTGTATTTCTCTTGAGTAGAGTTGAGCATCTTTTTAGATGTCTTAGAACAATTTGTTACCCTGTCTGCAGACTCTATTCATAATATATGTATTAAATATATATATATATTATATACATATATAAAATAAATTGGTGGTTAGTCTTGTCTCATTTGATTTCTAGAAGCTTTTTATCTGTCAGGCAGACTTTGATGTGTTTTTCAAGGTCCTGGTGCCACACTCTGAATCTCTACTGGGAAAGGTTGTAGAAATACATTCTTTTATTGAAGCCTGACTCTATTTAATTAACGCTTTTTTTAAGGGCAGGGTCTCATGTAGCCCAGGCTGACCTCAAACTCCCTATGTAGCCAAGGATGACCTTCTGATCGTCCTGTCCCTCTCTCCTGAGTGCATAGATTATAGCTGTGTGCCACTTGATTTATGTAGTGCTGAGACTGAGCCCAGGGCTTTGCATATGATATAGATAAGCACTCTGCTCACTGAGCGACAGCCTCGGCTCCAATGAGCACACACTGAGTGCCTGTTGTATACCATCTCAATACAGATGCTCCCAAGAGCGGCGAAGAAGAGACACCATGGTCGTTCACATTCCAGTGGGAACTAAACAGGTTGTAGTCTATAGCAAACTGTAGTGACGGGATTCAGAATAAGTGCCTCAGGGACGTGATGGGGGAAAGCTGTACCCTCTGCCTTCTCCGCACAGTTACTCTCCTATCTGTCTCCACCTAGGGCAGGCTTCTCTCACCTTTCCTCTCCTTGTAATTTTAGCCTCCTGCCCGGATGGCAGAGAATGGTCTAAAGGAATGACTCCTGTAGAACATATTTACAGAGAGCTCACCACATGCCCATCCTCTATGGGGCCATGCTGTACACTCGGCTCTCATGTAGCTCCCTTCCGAGCCTGCACTGGTCCTCACTCTCTGGACTGTCTTATCCTGCACTGGATCACTTGCCAACAATGGTTTCTAGCATGCATCTTCTACCTCTCAGGATTGGACTCTCCTGCTGGTGGGGAGACTTACCCTCGGCTCAGTGGGGACTTGCAAGATTGATTGGTGGATGTTTGGGAAGTCCTCACTGGGTAGTGTAGGGAGTGTGGGGACTTCAAAGGTTGCCCAGACT
Organism: Peromyscus maniculatus bairdii; assembly: GCF_049852395.1. NCBI lineage: Eukaryota > Metazoa > Chordata > Mammalia > Rodentia > Cricetidae > Peromyscus > Peromyscus maniculatus. The sequence continues at coordinate 69,062,417 of NC_134855.1, forward strand.
AGGTCTAAGAATGGATGATATGACAAGCTGAAATCTCAGCACCCAGGTCCAACCAGGAAAGGGTTAAGCTTGCCAGAGTTTTGTATATGAAATGGCACCAGGAAAAAAAAAAAAGCAGAGACTAGCAATTGAGCCCTGTCTCATCCTGGTTCAAATGACATTGTCTGAGCTTCCCCAGCCTGGCCTCCTGCGCTAATTACAGACCTTCCCTGGGGAGGAAGGCCAGGGCCAGGAGTTCCTCATTACAGGCTCCCGCTCTGGAGGGCACAAACCCCAATGACCAAACCCAATGACCAAACAAGATCTCTGCAGGCCCCGGGGTCTGGCTACTGAGCCTCCGGGCTGCTGCCTGACTGGGAAAGGGTTAAGCAGTAGCGATGGACTGGAAGGAAAGGCGGATGTAAAATAATGAGAGTGCATGTCCACACAAGTCATTTCTCCTCGATTCCCCCTTCCTGGGTCTCGAGTCTGGACACCTTACTCTTGCCCCTCAAAATGGGTACAGCCAGGGCTGTCAGAGCCTCCCCTCTGTGGCCACTTGTGGGCTGCCTCTCCCTGCGGCCTGTGGAGACCAAGTCTTCTTTAATCTTTCATTTATCTAGAGGCCTCACCCCTCTGAGAGTAGCTTTGATGTGGGGCCTGCTCTTGGGGGTAATCACTGGGTTTCTGAGGTCTCGTCTGGGCTCTGCCCACGGCCCCTTGCCCAGGCCCGGACTGGAGGTCTCCTGACCATCAGAGACAGACCCTGAGGGTGACCTCGGCAGATAGGACAAAAGCTTGCTGCTCAGCTCAGGGGGACATGGAGGGGTTGCTACTTGAACCCCAAAGTGGAGTAGAGGGCTAGGGAGTACGGGCTTGAGGATCGTACGATGTTATCCATCTATCCATCCATCCATCCATCCATCCATCCATCCATCCACCCACCCACCCACCCACCCATCCATCCACCCACCCACCCACCCACCCACCCACCTATCCATCCATCCATCCATCCATCCATCCATCCATCCATCCATCCATCCATCCATCCATTCATCCACCCACCCACCCATCCACCCACCCACCCATCCATCCACCCATTCATCCGCAGCGATGAGGACTGAATCAGGCTTTGTGTATGTAGGCAAGTGCTCTAACACTAAGCCATATCCTTAGCGCAACTGTTTGTTTTTAGAATTATCTTTTCGAGAGACAATGAACACACACTAACGCCAGCGGTGGTGGCCACTCTCAGTGTGTAGGTCAGGCGACAGCTTTGAGAGGGCCCACTCTCTGCTTTCCCCTACTGAGGCAGGGTCTGCCTGGTTTTGCTGTGCTGTGTACTTGAGGCCTGCTGGTGCAGAAGCTTCTGGGAGAGTCTCCTGCCTCAGTCTCCCCTCATCTTGCTACAGAAGGAGTGCTTGCTGCTATTACACAAAATTCACATTTTGTGTGTGCACTCTGGGGATGGATTTAGGCTTTTAGGTTTACATGGCAAGTGTTTTTACGCACGGAGCCATCTCTCTGACATTTATTTATTTTTTGAGACAGAATCTTGCTATGTAGCCCAGGCTGGCCTTGAACTTAGGATCCTTCTGCCTTGGTCTCCTAAGCAACAGGTGCTACAGGCATACACCAGAATGCAGAGTTTATCTTCCCTTTTAAAATATCAATGAATCTTTACAAACTAATGGCTGTAAGCATCATTTCTTAAAAATGTTTATTTATTAGCCGGGCGGTGGTGGCGCACGCCTTTAATCCCAGCACTTGGGAGGCAGAGGTAGGCAGATCTCTGTGAGTTCGAGGCCAGCCTGGGCTACCAAGTGAGTTCCAGGAAAGGCACAAAGCTACACAGAGAAACCCTGTCTCGGGGAAAAAAAAAAAAAAAAAAAAAAAAAAAAGAGTGTTTTGATCACGTGCATGTATCACGGGTGGTGCCTGAGGTCAGAAGAGGGCACCAGATCTCCCGGAACTGCAATTATGAATGGTTGTGAGCTACCATGTGGGTGCTGGGAATCGAACCAAGGTTGTCTACAAGAGCAAAAAGTGCTGTTAACCACTGAGCCATCTTTCTAGTCCCTGTAGGTATTATTTTTAAAAGGGCCACTCACTCATTCATATCACAAGAACATACTGAGTTTCTATTATGTGCTGAGTACTCTTCTCTGCCTTGTGGATAGCAGAGTGAACAAAAGGGGCATGTTTCCATTCTCATGGTCTAGTATGAGGGACACATCATAAGCAAATGATCAAATGTACACAGACTATTGTGAGACATATATATATATATATATATATATTGGTTTTTGAGACAGGGTTTCTCTGTGTAGCCTTGGCTGTCCTGGAACTTGTTCTATAGACCAGGCTGGGTATGGACTCAGAGCTCTGCCTGCTTCTGCCTCCCAAGTGCTGGGACTAAAGGCGTGTGCCACCATGCCCAGTTTGGCATCTTATGTAGACAAAGGGCAAATCAGAAGTGATGGGACAGGCCACTGGAGACCTGAGTGCCAGGAGGGACACAGCCACGTATCCTTTTAGATGGTGTTCAGGAGAAAGAAGCGAAGCGTAAGGGTAGGCCGAAGAGCTTTGCCATCACCTAGTCACAGCTAGAAGGCTAGTACATGGAGGGCAGGGCAGGATGGGGATGGATGGAGAGGAAAATGGGCTGAAAAAGGGAGCAGGGGCTGGGTGGGATGAGCCTAAGGAGTTGGGTTTGACTCTAGGCTGATGGGAGGTTTTGGAAGGTCTGAGCAGGAGCCTGGCTTGATCCAGCTGATGTACAAAGGTCTCACACTCCAAACAGAAGGCGCGGAGCTTAGCAGCATGTGCAGGTCTCCACTGCTCGTCTGTGGGAAGTAAGAGGCAAACGAAGAAACTGCTGTTGACATGAGGTTAGGGACAAGAAACAATGTCCAGTGTGTCTGTAGGGCCTGATGAGGTTCGGGGGAGGTCTAGAGTGGAGGGCCATGCGGTGTGCACTGTCAGGTGGCTCTGACTTCATGGCCCTAGTCTATGCATGGCTCTTGGCCAGACTGCTTGGAGGCTCAGACGCTTCCTGTGTTCACCTGTCCTAACCCGTGGGGCTATGTCTTCTGTCTTGTGTGTGCTCCGTTTCGACATCACGTCCAGCACAGCTGCCTTGGCTGGGAACTAACCTGGGAGACTGGGGAGAGGGAATGGAGATGTGCAAATAGTCTGTTTGGGCTGCTGTAACAAAACACTGGAGGCCGTGTAGCTTCTAAAGAACAGAAGTTTATTTCTGGAGCTGACACCTCCAAGAGAAGAACCCAACTGATTCAAAGGTCTGTTTTCTGGCTCATGGATGGTTAATGTTTTACTGTGCCTGCAAGGGGCAAGGGATTTCCCTCAAACCTCTCATAAGGGCACAAACCCCATTCATAATGGCCTAGCCCACCACTATTATGACCTCATCACCTCCTGTCACCTCTTAATACCATCTTGAAGATTCAGTATACAAGTTTTTGCAGAGAGTTGTGCTTTTTGAGACAGGCTGGCCTAGAACTTGCTATGAACCAGAAGATGAATTCCTGAGCCTCTTGCCTCTACCTCTCAGGTTCTGGGATAATGGATGTACAGCCCTGTGACTAGCTCAAGAGATGAATTTTAATAGGGAGTGGGATACAATCCAAACATTTAGACCATAGCAAGTGGTTTCCTTCACTCTCATTTGATCAGGAGGCCTAGAATCCCTACGGATCTTTCTACAGTTTGTGGTGAGAGGTTGTAGGGGTTGTCTACATGCCTACCATCCTGGATTCCTGAGGGCTGGAACTCCTTTATGCTCCAGGACACAGCACAGTGCTTGGTATCTGAGGTGTATACACATTGATTTGTGCATGGATGATGGTCCACAGTCCCTGGATCCAAAGCAGCTTGGAATCAGAGACTTACGGGACCATTCTCTAACCACATCTCTTGTTCCTATCTGGCCTTCGTCTTTCTCATCTGTAGATGGGATTCTTGTCTCTGTTCACTTTTTCAGTCACAGCCAGCTCTGAATGGGATGGTAGCCTGTCATGCTCCAGGGCAGCAGGTTAGTTAGAATCAGCACTAGCCTTAAGAAACTCAACCAGGAAAGCGTTTGTTCTGCAACACAAAGACGCAAGCTTGATTCTCAGAATTAATGTAAAATGGCCAGATGTGGTGATATACACCCGTAATCCCAGCACGGGGGAGGCAGAGACAGGATTCCTGAGGCTCACTGGCCAGACAGTCTAGCCTAATTGGTGGAGCCTCAAGCTGGTGAGAGGTAGGAGGTGGATGGTTCCTGAGGTTGTCCTCTGGCCTCCAGGTGCGTGCACACACATGGGTACTCACACATGTAAACACACACTTGTGTGCATGCACACACACACACATGCATAAAGAAGAAAAACAAAAACAAATCAAATCTGACAAGCTGAAAAGGGTCCCCAACACAGAATGCAGTTATTTGGACATCAAGGGAAGTTGTCTTCAAGGGGAGGCCCAGGAGGTTCAGAGGAGGATATGCTTTTCTCTACACAATTTCAGAGGGTTGAGGTCCTTTAAAAAACAAACATTAGAAAATGTATTTAATTTATGTGTAGGGGTGTTTTGTCTGCACGTATGTCTGTGCACTGTGTGCATGCCTGGTGCCCATGGAGGCCAGAAGAAGCAATCAGATCCCCTGAGAGTGTAGTTACAGACAGTTATGAGTTACCATGTGAGTGCTGGGAAATGAACCCAGGTCCTCTGAAAGAACAGCAAGTGCTCACAACTATTGAACCATTTCTCCAACTGGCTGGGGTTCTTGTCCGCCCTAAAAGGATAAGCAGGTGTCCATTAAATTGATAAAAAGAGAAAAGTCAATCAGAACAGGAGGAAACACACACACACACACACACACACACACACACACACACACCAAAGACAAACAGACAAAAACACCACCCCACCTCCGAAGTTATAGCTGAGGTTTACTCAGGTGGGGAGGGTGGGGAGACACAGGGCTGGAGTGGGTAGCCAACCAAGAGGTCTTGTGGAACCTTGTAGGCCACTCTAAGGGAACTGTGCTGGCTAGTTTTATGTCAACTTGAAACAAACTATAGTCATTTAAGAACGGGGAACCCCAGTTGAGGAAACACCTCCATAAGATCTGGCTGCAGGCAAGCCTGTAGGGCATTTTCTTAATAAGCGATTGGTGAGGGAGGGCCCAGACCGTTGTGGGTGGGGCCATCCCTGAGCTGGTGGTCCTGGGTTCTATAAGAAAGCAGGCTGAGCAAGGCATGAAGAGCAAGCCAGTAAGCAGCACCCTCCATGGCCTCTGCATCAACCCCTGTCTCCAGGTTCCTCCCTTGTTTGAGTGTTGGTCTGGACTTCCTTTGATGATGAACAGTGATAGGGAAGTGTAAGCCAAATAAACCCTTTCCTCCCCAATTTGCTTTCATTATGATGTTTGATAATAGAAACCCTAATCAGAACAGAAACCTATGCACCATCTTGAAAGAAGGAAGGCAAGCAGGACACCACACAATGGACATTGCTTTTGTTTTGTCCTGCCTTTGGAGACAAGGTCTTACTCTGTAACTCCGGCTGGCCAAAAAACATATGCAGATCCCCTGCCTCTGTCTCCAGGGTGCTGAGAATGCAAGCCTGAGTTGCTATGCCCAGCTTGTGATTCGGATTTTAGAGAGACCTCTCTGCTGGGGCAGACCTCTTATCATTCCACTGTTAACCTCCATACCAGGAACGGGGGCCCAGTCACATGCTTGGGCAAAAATCAAGCTTAAACCCAGCTGTCCTGTCCTGTCTTCGGCACTCAAGGGCTTAATCTCTGAGCTTGTCTGCAGTTGTGAGCAGTGGGTGGAGTCCAGGGCTGATTTAGGAGGGGGGCCCACCCCAATATCAGGGGGAGAGGAAGAAATAAAATCCTCCTACTCAGTCTCTGGGCTCAACAGTGAATCCAGACCAATGAGCAGGTTTTCTGTCCCTTCTACTACAGGTCTGGGATTCTGGGACCGGTTCCAAGTCAAGAAGAGGGTTCCTGCGTCATCGCTGTTACTGTTACAGTGGTCCTCCCAGGAGGTGATGAGCAAGGTGAGTGTCACCCGAGTGCCCAGGGAAGCTGAAGTCCTCTTTACCTTATCCTTCCTCTGCAGGAGCTCTGGGAAAGGGTACACGCTCCCAGTAAGGTCCTTGGAGGGTTTCTCTGGCCTTCCCTGTCTTCCCAGAATTCTGTCCCTCTCAGAGGAATCCCTGGATTCAGTCTGGATGCTGGGCGGGGGGTGGGGGGACACGGGGGACGGGGGACACTCCTATTGTGTCACATGTGGGTGGCCCAGCTCAGTCTGGTCGTTTCTGGCCTTGACCTGTCTAAGGCTGTCCTGTGACAATTTCCTTGGGGGCTGGAGGATTCCTCTATCTGAGAAGGGCAGAGTCCCCGTGGGCCGGAGCTGAGAAAATAGACCTGTTTCCTGGTACACAATTTCCACTCAGCTGTGTGCTTTCTGTTTGTGTTTTCCATGGCCCACTGTTCGCACTGCTGCTACGCCATCTACATTTTGCTGAACGTTTCTAGGGACCAGCTGACGTCAGGAGACCCCAGAACTGTGCGTAACATAGCTGATTCATCTCCCCAGGCAGCGGACATCTCGACCTGCCCCTGGAGCTCTGCTTTGTCTTCTGTAGGTCAGGGCGCTGGTTTAATTTTTTTAATAAATAAAATGGAACCTGACTCACGACTCAAGAGAGGCCACAGCTTGCTCAGTACCTTCAGTGTCTCCATGGCAACAGAGCCGTCCGGGAGCACTTGAAAATGTCATTATCAACAGAGACCTCGCATATCCCTTCTCACCTCACAGCAACAGCCTTGGAGCCTCCACCCAAGAGCTTTCTCACCCTTGAGGTGGGAGGCTGGATAAATGACCCAGGCTGGACCACACCCCCTCCCAAAAGCAGAAAGTTGAAACTATGCCTCCTTGTCCAGCCTGCCTACCACTGGGATGTCCTCCTGGAACGGGTTGGGTGGGGGACAGGAATCTCTTTCATGCTGGGACAGGCCCTAAGAGTGGGTGGGAAGCCTACACTGGAGCCCCGAAGTTCATGGTTGTCATTCCTGAAGTTGTCTGGTGGATGGACTGCGTCGCTGCTGAGGCCTAGAATTCAATAAACATCCAGGAGCCGATGGCGACAGTGATGACCAAACACCTACCAGCAGTCAGACGGAAGGTAACATCCTATACGCCTTATTTTCAGGCCCTCACCGGAACTGCTCACCTAGTGACGATCTAAATGAGGGGATGAGTTTCAGCTGATTTAGTAACGATGATGTGGAGCATGTGTGACTTGCCGGACACTCCATCAAGCACGTTAATGTTTAATAATTTCAAGCAGAACACATACGGTTACCCCTGCTTTACAGATGAGTGGACTGGGATCAATGGAGGCGAAGTAACTGCCCAAGGCCACTTATTGAAGGGCGAAGCCGAGTTTCAGGGTCAGGACTGAGTTTGACCTGTGTCTGCTGTCTTGTGACTGCCGAAGGCCCGATCGGGGTTCAAGTTCTGGGCTCAGCAGACAGAGCTTCCAGGACTGCCTGGTTTAAATGTCCTCCAGGAGCCTAGTCTGGCACTTCTTCCCGAGGTGGCCCCTGGTGGCCCTCGTCAAGGTGACCTGAGGAGACTGGATGTTTCTAGTCCACTAGCACCTACGGTTTCAGATTCAGAGGCACAGGCTACAGGACCATAGGCTAATGGTAAAGAGTTACCACTTGAGAATGTACAGTTAACTGAACTCCTGAGGATGGGGACCATGTCTCCTGTGAGACATTCTCAGGGTCTAGCAAGGATGTGGCCCAAGGTAGGGGCTTGATAGCATTTGTAGATCTCGAATGAAGAGTGAATGTGCACCCTTAAGACTTTCACACTTCTCATTCCTCCACTGCCTCAGCTTGGTGGGCCTGTCTGCCAGGCTCTGTCCACTCGCTCCTGTGACATTCCCTGCAATGGACAAAGCAGGGCACTTGTTGCTAAAGGAGTCTTTTTTTTTTTTCTTTTTTTTTTTTTTTTTGAGACAGGGTTTCTCTGTGTAGCTTTGTGCCTTTCCTCTGTAGACCAGGCTGGCCTCGAACTCACAGAGATCCGCCTGCCTCTGCCTCCCGAGTGCTGGGATTAAAGGCGTGTGCCACCACCGCCTGGCTACTGTATTACTTTTTAAGTAAGGAAAAAAAAAACAATACATAGTATGTGTTGTGATTTTACTATGATCCACCTGAATCTCAGTCATAAAAATATCTTATCAGTAGGGCGGTTCAACTGGTGAGATGCTTGTCAACCAAGGTGAGGACCTGAGTTCATTCCTGTCTCCCACATAAGAAGCCAGAGGCGGTGGCACATGCTTGCAATCCCCGCACTGGGAAGGCAGAGTCAGCTCGATCCCTGGGGCTTGCTGGTCGACCTCAGTCTGATTGACAAGCCACAGATTCTAGTGAGAAACTCTGTCTCCGAAAAATAATGTGGAACGCACCTGAGGAGTGACACCCGAGTCTGATTTTCTGCTTCCATACACATGTACTCACACATGTGCCCTTATACTACCATACATGCACACCTACCCATGGGTGACCATGCACATGCCCTTTTCAAAAAAATGCATTAAAAAGCAATTTGTAAGTTATCCCAGTCCTTGGGAAGACAATGCAGGAGAGCTGAGTTTGAGATCAGTCTGGACTATGGGGTGAGACCCTGGATTTTTGTTTTTATTTTTTTATTTTTTATAATAGGATCAGAACCTTATGATTACACCAGGAAAAATCCCTTAGAAGATGTATATTTGTATAAACAAGGACAAAAGAAACTGTTCAAAATATGGGAAATGGCTTTGCAATCATGAATCCTTTTTAGAGTTTATTCAGTTATTTTGTGTTTGTGTGTGTGTATGTGTGCCTGTGAGAGTTATGTGCACCATGTTCATGCAGGAGCCCAAAGAGGTCAGAAGAGGGCATTAGGTCCTGGAACTGGAGTTACAAGTGGTTGTGGGCCAAATGTGCACGCTGGAAACCAAACTCAGATCCTTTGCAAGAACCCTGCATGCTTTTAACTGCTAGACATCCCTCCAGCTCCATGGTTTCTTCCCTTACATAAAAAGAATAACATGGCATAAATATACAGGAGGGGAAATATGTTAATACACTAATGGTCTGGTTCTAGAGGAGAGGAGCCAAATGCCTTATATTTCCCATTCTATGCTTCAATTTTCGTGACTCCTACCCCCAAAGAAACCATGCTCGTCTTATTCTATTTTACCTTCGTGTGGAGGAACTCAAACTCTCACTTGTCCTAGATCTGTGCTTCATCTCCTCACCTACACTTCCAGACCCTTCCCTTCTTTGCTTGGAAACATTTTTACTCAAAGAAATTTTAACAGTACAGAAAAGCACTTTGCAAACAATAATAAAGCACATATTCTTCTCCCTCCAACATTAAAATTACTAATATTTTATTATATGTAATTACAGTTTGTATTTTAAAGAAATAAGCAGAGTCCATTTATAAAGGTACAGTATGATCATGGAAACTATTTCAATTAGAGAGACCTGACTCATGGGGATACTCCAGCATGGGTGCTCCTACCAGGCCCGGCAAAGCCATGATTAGGAATTTTTAACTTCCGTCCACCTTTAGCTAGAGGCTTGGCTCTTGGTTACTATTTCCAGGATGGAGGCAGCCTGGGGCCAGGGCGCCAGTTTAGGCTGGCACTTCCTTTGGAACCTCAGTGGCAGGCTGGGAGAGGCCAGGAGCAGCCAGTACTTCCCTCCTGAGGTCAGCCGGTGCCCAACTAGTGTTTACACACAGGGTGGGGCCTGTGCCTCCCGCGCTGAGCCCTTTGCTCTCGGGGGAGCTGGTCCTGGGCAGGCCGCAAGCAGAGGATGGTGAAACCACTGTCTCCTGCAGGCCCAGAGACCACAGTGTGGGGAGGATTCTGGGAAAGAGCACCCCCACCTCCAAAGGTGGTCAGATGGTCAGGGAAGGCTGTGAGGACCCAGAAGGATGAAGTTTAAAAGAGGAAGAGGTGGACTCTGTCACCTCTATCAGACACCTGCCCATAGGAAGGCCACTGGATGAGGACCCAGAGCCTCAGAAGAGCAAATGAAGGCACTTGTCCATGGCCTTCTGGCTCCAGTCATCCAGGTTGAGATTGATACTGACTCTGAGGCTGGGACTCCTGATATCACAGCAGATGGTGGCATCCTGTGGTGCTGTCACGAGAGAGACTGAGCCTGCAGCAAGGCTGGGGACATGTGGAGATGGCGTTCCAGGAGGTGGATGTCTGGGGATGAGACATTCGAGGGTGTCTGTCCTTTCCCGAGTTTGCAGCAAACAAGACTTTCAGGGTCCACAGCCCGCTCTCCAGGAAAATATTTCTGCAGGACTGAGAAGGAGTGAGAGTAGCAGACCCAGTACTGGGTCTGCCAGTCCTGCCAAGTCCTCAGCCCTTCTAATATCTGGCACGCATCCCAGAGAAAGACCAGGCCTCGCTGAGGCAGATCTCACTCCTTGCCTCAAATGTCGGCACCCATGGAGCAGAGAGTCACAATAAGTTCCCTGGGTAGCCTGCATTTTTTTTGTTTGTTTGTTTTTGTTTTTCAAGGCAGCCCTGGCTGTCCTGGAACCTACTCTGCAGACCAGGCTGGCCTCGAGCTCAGATATCTATCCACCTCTGCCTCAGGAGTGCTGGGATTAAAGGCGTGCGCCACCACTGCCCGGCTTGCTTGCATCTTTTATCATACTAGATTGGTTAGAATTCTGTCTCTGCCACCTTCAGGCTGTGTGATCTTAGGCAGGTTCCTTAACATCCCCAAAGCTTGATACCTTTATAAAACTGGGATGTGCTGGGTGGTGGGGGAGGAAGAGGCAGGTGGATCTCTGTGAATTCGAGGCCAGCCTGGTCTGTAAAGTGAGTTCCAGGACAGCCAGTATGGTTACACAGAAACCCTGTCTCAAAAAACCAAAAATAAATTAATTAATAATGATAATAATATTAATAATAAAACTGGGATGCTGCTAGTAACAATGAGAGCAAAGGATCATGTCTTGTCCCGTGACTGGAGGGTTAAAGACGATAATATGCCAGAAGTGACTGTGGACTTTGCACTCACCAGGAGACCAGCAATGTGAGGTAAGGGCACTTGTGTCTCCCCTCAGCCTCCCTCCTGCCTTAGATCCAGTCCTCAGTCTCCAGTGGCAGAGGAGCCTCGTAGCCTCTGTCCCCTTCCCCGGTTGCTGAGCAGTCCCCTGATGGGAATGTGGCAGCAGCTGGTGAGCAACAAGAGAGAGAGGATGGTGGAGGGAGAAGTATTGCCGAGACTGAGATCCCAGGAAAATGGTGCCAGTCCTTGGGGTGCCAGCATGTGGACATAGACGCACACACCCCAAATCTTTGCACTTCCAACTTCGATAGCCACTATATTCTCATAGGTAGGCTACTGATGTCTCTCCTGCTGCCCAGGCTGTTGTCGTCATCATCATCATCATCAACATAATCATCATCAACAACATCATCATCAACGTCATCATCATCATCATCATCAACATCAATAGTGGTGGCTGGTCCCATTGACTGACTATTTATTTCATACCAGGCAATGAGAGATCTTCTCCACAGTTTGATGAAGACACTGAAGTACCAAGAGGCTATGTTGTTTTCTGAAGTCACAGATATGAAGTGGCCCTGCTGGGATTCTTACTAAGGCTAGGGGAATGTGAGTAGCAGTAAAACCCAATGAACAGGAAGGCACCCCAGACTCTCCTATCGCCAAGACTCATGTGTGGAACACAGTGGTCTGGCAGCCAGCAGCATGACCACCTGAGTTGGCATCCATGGGGTACTGTGGTGGCCTCGTTACAGAATGAGGTCCTAGTAACCCTCACATGTGGTGTTTACCTAGCGCTTTGCCCTGTGAGGTTCTGCCCAGATCCAGCAGGGGTAGGAAGCAACGCCCGTGACTGTCTCCTTCCAATCTGGGCCAGGCAAGGTCTGGGTAGGGCACCAGTGCCAGGTTCAATGACAGAAATGGTTGCCAAGTTAAAAGGAAGTGAAGGGCTGAAGGGAGTGGGCAGACAGGCTGTGAACAGCTGTGAACAGCTGTGAACACCACCTCTAACCCTCAGGCTACAGAGGGGAGAAGGTGCAAGGGTTCGGTACTTGGGGCTGCCACAAAGAGAGCAGTTATCATCAGAGATGCCGGATCATCACCTTCCTGCTCCCATCTTCCTCTAGCACTTGTGTGGAGTAATTCTAGTCAGAAGCCAGTGGGCAAGGAGCTCTGAGGCATGAAATTTGCCCCCAAGGTGCTGAGTGGAGAAAGGCAGGGGATGAATGTGTCCAACAAAGCATGACGAGGACCCAGACCTCCTGCGGCTACCTCCTGTCCCCATGGCCACTCCCATCTGCCAAGACCTGCTCTTGGGTAAAGAGCTGGCTGGCAGACTCCCACTGCCCATGGCCATATTTCCTCTAGGAAAGAACCTCTGCCCATCCTGAGATGGTGTCCTCATCTTCTGCCTTTCTCTGTATGTAGGTTTGGCCACAGGCTGGGAGCTGTTTCCAGGCTCAGTAGTGTCCAGAGGGGGAGAGAAGAAGAAGAAGGAGGAGGAGGAGGAGGAGGAGGAGGAGGAGGAGGAGGAGGAGGAGGAGGAGGAGGAGAAGGAGAAGAAGAAGAGTGTTCCCTGAAGCTCTCATAGAAACACAAGAACGTTCTTCCTAGAAGCTCTCACTTCCCTTCTGTTTACTGGCCCTGACTAGCTCACATGCTCGGTCCCGAGTCCATTTCTCAGAGCTGAAGGGCCAGGTGTTTATAGACTGTTGGAAAAGCTGCCTCGGAATACAGAAGTACAAGCAAAACAGAAAAAGATGTCTGTCTCATGTAATACTTTAGATAAAAACAGTCCAAGACTGGTGGGAGGCTTGGCCATCATCTGCACAAAGTTTCCCTTTTTAGCTCTGAGGAGAATGATTCAATTTCTGTCACCTCCTAGTCAGGGAGAAGAACAAGGGAAGGGTTCAGGAAGCAGTATACATTCCCTTCGAGGGCACAGCTTAGAAACAATACAATTATTTCTACTCACTGTACATTTGTGAGAGCTTAGACTCATGGCCACGTTCAGCTGCAAGGGAGGCTGGGAAATGTAGTTCTCACCAAAACAGAGCCATCTGCTCAGTCAAAAATCACTTTTACTCTTTTTTAAATTTAATTTTATGTACATGTATGTTTTGCCTGTATGTGTGTGTGTGTGTGTGTGTGTGTGTGTGTGTGTGTGTGTGTGTGTGTGTGTGCACTTTGTGTACCTTGTACCAAAGGAGGCCCGAAGAGGGTGTCAAATTCCCTAGAACTGGGGTTGTACACAGTTGCAAGCTGCTGCGAGGGTGCGGAAAACTGAACCCAGATCCTTTGGAAGAGCAGCCGGTGCTCTAACCACTGAGAAGTATCTCTAGCCCCCAGTTTTACTCTTAAAGAAGGGGAGAATGGATATTTGTGGATCAAGGAAGTCTGTTGCACAGGAATTCAAGCCTGAGTTTCTGGGTCGACTCTTGGAAGGGTGGTGAGCCCATGCTGGAGCTGCATCCGGGTCGGGTCATCTCTGCGGAGGCTCAGGCTTTCGCTTCTTGCAACAGCTGAGCTGCTATTTGAAGTTACACAACGAGCTTTGCATTTCCTCGACTCCCTGGGGGAACTGAAAGGAGGAACGTGCATTGGTTATAGTCAGTCACCCAGCACAGTTTACTTCATTACCTGCCTGTGAGGTCCTCAGACCATGGAGGAAGGGACAGATTTAAACAGCTAACGATGGGCCAACGTGACAAATGGCCACATAGTAGCCATAGAAGAGCCATATAAAGCCCAGGGGAAGCAGATGGAAAAACTGATAGAAGCGTCTTCAGGGAGGGAGGAGAGCGCTGAGAGTGTGTTTCAGCTGGGTCTTAATTGGTTTGTGAGAATTTCACAAACGCTTGGTAGGGAAGGGGATTTAGACAGAGAAGGAGACTATAGCGGTGTGGAGGTTCTCAGGGTGTGACTAGCGGTCTTGTGTAGCCAGAGAGCAGCAAGCTAGAGGCCTGTTGGGATAGGTCAAGGAAGAGCACCCAGAAGTCCCCGGAGAAAGGCAAGCTGTGTGACAGACTTTGGAAGTCAAGAAGGTCAAGACAGGGGAGGTGTGATCAGATTGATGTCTTTTTCTGAGGTAGGGACTGGAGAATGACTCGTTAGGAAGCTATTTCATGAATCTGAGTGAGTAAGAAGACAGCCTACATCACATCAGGGGGTTGGTGGGAATGGAGGCCGCGAGCTGGTAGAATGGTACAGCCTGGTAACCGGTTGACTGAGGAGGGTTGAACGAGGACGAGGGGGCAGTGGTTGAAAGGTGGTTAAATACGATCCTGAGTTTACATGTCTGTGCTGGGAACGCAGAAAAAAAAGAGCACAGGAAGTGAAAGTTTGGGGGATGAGGGGAGAAGCCGCTGCCCCACTGCCCAGAGCCCAGCCTGCTGCAGACTCTCAAGGCATCTGGACACTCTCTCTCTGTTCTGCAGAGCCCCCTCCCCCAGTCTCCAGCTGGCTAAGTCCTCATGTTCTCCAAGAGCCTCGTTTGATTCCCATAATCTGGGTCAGAACCCTTTTCTAGAGTCTTGTCTCTCTTTTCCATATGTCTCACTGAAAGCGACTGCTGTCCCAGAAGGTCTGTCATTTCCCCGAGGGCAGGACCCGCGTCTGCCCTGCTTCCTGCTCTAGTAGCAGAACAGAGAACAGAGCCTGCCTAGCACCCGGTGGGTATTCACACTCGGCTTGGGGCATCCACAGCTGCGCCGCCGGGAAATAAGAGTTCACCAGTAGTTTAGATCCAGGCCCACTAGATCAGTGGTTTTGAACCAGTGTCACACTGGCCATCTTTGGTTGTCCTGACTGAGTGTGTGCATGCCACTGGCCTCAAGGGAGGAGTGACTAGGGATGCTACTGAGCACCCTTCCAGGCCCGGGCAGCTCCCCACAAAGAGTGATCCAGCCCAACGTGTCAACAGTGTTGAAGCTGAGAAGCCTGGCTGGAGAGACCGGCAAGTCAGCTGGCACGGTCGAGTTCCAATGTGGCCTGCTGGCTGTGACGGCCCGAGTGAGTAAGAGCAGAAGCATAGTGTCTGTCACAAGAAATACGGACTTGTGATGTGCAGCCAGGAACCACCTTGGATGGAGCCTCAGTCAAAGGGCCCACCTTGGGCGGTTTCCCCTTAACTGAACTCCAGGCCATCAGCCCAGCCGGCCCAGCCTGGCGCTCGCCTCTCTCTGACTCACCCCGTTTGGATTTCTCCCACTCTTTAGTGGAAGGGTACCACTTTCTTCCCACCCCATCTGCCTTGCTGATTATTTTCAGCTTGGCTCGCAGAGGTCCAACGCTGCAATTACTCACCAACCTCAATGGCTCCTTCTGAAAATAACATTTGGGTGGAAGGAAACCTCAGTCTGGTGGGCTGGATTTTATACGAAATGGTTAAAGCATGGGTGTGGGTATGGGGGTGGGAAAGAGGACAAGGGAGTGGCTCACTGGTACAATTAAGAGAAGAATCTGGAAGAAAGCAAGTGGTAAGGGCTGCTGCGGAGAGAAAATAGGCCTCCTGGACAGGGGTCCTCCCTCACTCTTCCAGAAGCTGCATGCCAAGTCTTCATGCATGCTTCTAATTGAAGGTTCTGTTTGCTGTAATAACTTATCCCCCCCCCCCCGCCCCCCAATCTCTGAGGCCTGGGAAATCCATGTCTGCCTGGGGCCAGAAGAATTAAGACTATGGGCATACCAATCTTTATCCAAGCTAGTGACCAAATTTTCCAACCCCAAAATAGGAGACACATGGTTGACATAGGATTTTTGCTCTCCGTCCAGAAGAGAACGGCATTCTGGGATATGTAGTTTCCAGGCTGGTAAGTGGAATTTCTGGGTGATTACATGGCCAATGGAGGAGAGGAGAGAAGGGCTGGAAGATGGCTCCCTGGGTAAGGTGCTTACTGTGCAGCATGAGGACCTAGTCTGGCTACCCAGCACTAGTAAAACTCAGAACCTGGAGGAATGCAATTGTGACCCCAGATCTAGGGTATAGGAACAGGCAGGCCGGGTGGTGGTGGCGCACACCTTTAATCCCAGCACTCGGGAGGCAGAGGCAGGCGGATCTCTGTGAGTTCGAAGCCAGCCTGGTCTACAGAGCAAGATCCAGGACAGGCACCAAAGCCACACAGAGAAACCTTGTCTCGGAAAAAACAAACAAACAAACAAACAAAAAGCAGGCAGATCCTGGGGGCTTGCTGGTCAGCTACTCTAGCCAAAACGGCAAGCTCCAGGTTCAATTTTTAAAAAGACTTATTTACTTATTATGTACATTGAGATTTTTGCCTGCATGTATGTCTGTGTGAGGATGCCAGATCCCCTGGAATTGGAGTTACAGACAGTTGTGAGCTGCCAAGTGGGTGCTGGGAATTGAACCGGGGTCCTTTGGAAGAGAAGCCAGTGCTCTTAACCTCTGAGTCATCTCTCCAGCCTGCTCCAGGCTCAATTTGAGACCCCATCTCAAAGAAAAAAAGAAAGAAAGAGAGAAAAAGAGAAAAAAGTGGAGAGCGACTGAGCAACTGAGGCAGACACCTGATGTTAACCTCTGGTTTCCACATGCACACCCATGTACATGCAAGCATTGCGCATACATGCAAGCATTGCACGCACACGTACATGCGCACGAGCGCACACACACACACACACACACACACACACACACACACACACACACAGAGAGAGAGAGAGGATCCTTGCGGGGGAATTATAGATTTGTGGAGTACTTTGGTTCAGACAGGAAAATGAAAAAGCACAGGTAGATAACCTTGTCCCACCCTTGCCAGGTGGAGTAGGGGTATTTGTAGGGATGAGTGGGGACGAACTGGAAGCCCCTGTGGGATTTCCAAGGAGGTGGGGGTGGGGGAGCAGGCCATGTGAGGTAAATTCTAGAAAAAGAGGTGGGGATAGTTCTACATATTTGTTAAAAGTTTATTTCTGGAGTCTAATTCCAGACAGTTTAAATCCCTGGGTGGACTTCCCATGGCAGCTTAGCATCGCTGGCTCTCCATTTCCTCACTTACTGAGATGGGCGGGGCTGAGGGGACACGCGGACTTGATCTTTCAGGAGCGCGGCGGTGGCAAGGGCACTGGAGAACTGAGGCTGAGGGCATCTCTCTGAGAGACTCCAGTGCTGGAATCCTTGCCCTTGTTATCATTTCCGCCTCTTAAGTGTCAGAGCCAGCCCACTGGTTTTCTGGAGCCAGAGTACCTGGGGAAGGAGCCTCAGACAGGCAATGCCCTGTGTTCTATGGGGGATGTTTCCATCATCTGGGACTGAGAGGGAAGGGCCTTCCTCTCTCCAGGACTCACTCTGCTCACTGGTTCAATGTGATTTCTCTTGTCCCTGGTTCTGAGAGAGGGAGGTATTGGAGACGCAGTGGCAAGTGGGCACAGGCTGTGTGCTCTGGGAGCTTTTGGTCCAGTGGGCAAGCAGGTCATTGCAGTACAGTGCTATTAACTGCCCTAATTCACACAGATGCCAAGCCAGAACACACCGAGGGTGGAGTCCGAAACCCACCTCACCTTAGAAGAAAGGAAGCCCATTAAAGAAGAGTCTTCTAGGCTGGGAAGTGAGTACTGGTTGGCCAGATCAAAAGTGTGGGAGGAACGCTGGGAGACCGTGGCTCCCACCTTTAATCCCGGCACTCAGGAGGCAGAGGCAGGGGGATCTCTGTGAGTTCAAGGCCAGCCTGGTCTACAAGACTAGTTCCAGGACAATTGGGGGCTACACAGGGAAACCCTGTCTTCAAAACAAAACAACAAAAAGGTGTGGGAAGGACTGTTACTGGGGCTGGAGAGATGGCTCAGTTGTTAAGAACACTGGTTGCTCTTCCAGAGGACCTGGGTTCAATTCCCAGCACCCATAGAGCAGTTTGCAACCATATGCAGCTCTAGTTCTTGGGAATAAGATGCCCTCTTCTGGCCTCAGGGCATACGAATGACTCACAGGTAACGCATGCAGATAAAACACTCATATACATGACATAAAAACAAGCAAAATGGTGTGGGGTATGATTAAGTAGGTGATCTTTAAAAAGAAAGAAAGAAGCTATTGCTATGACCATTCTGCAGTTAAGGCAACAAAAGCCTCTGCTCACAGCTGAGGTGAGCCTCCTCCCTCTTCCCTCCTGCCTGGATTCCCTGACACTAGATCCCCGGAGGCCTTCACACAGACCCTGGTTTTGAAAGAAGGGTGTGATTTGGAGAAATCCTGGGGTTCTTCTAGCATTGAGCTTTTGAAGGGAGGCCCTGGAATCAGGCTGATGGAGTTTGCCCCCTGGCTCTGTGATCTCAGGCAAATTGCTTAACTCCTCTGGGCCTCCCTTTTCTTCTCTGTAATGATGTAGAAAACAACCACTTCCTAGGGCATCATGAGGCAATAGAATGTATACAGTGCTTAGAACAGTCCTGGAAACGTTGTCAAAACCTTAGTACAATGGTTATTATTACCTCTAGACACCCTCAATGTGGTAGGTAAGCCAATTTTAGCTAACACAAAAACATTTTTTATTTGAATAGTTCTGAGTTTATTTTCAGGCTGTGGTTTCTCTAATGTTATCGCTTAGGGCAAGGATACATAAAAAAGGGAATCGATTTAAAGTTAATTTAGAGAAACAGTTAATAAAATAAAAGTCAATTAAAATCTATAATACAGGGCGAATGTGGATATGGGAGACAATCGTGATATCTGCAATTTTTGTGAACATATTGACGTGACATGTTCCCTCCCGCAAAGAAAACATTCAGGGCAAAGATGAGAGGTACAGCATCAGAGATCGGGAGGATCGGGAAGGGAGGCCAACTCTTCAATTTCTCTCTCCAGGCACGTTTGGGGCGATTTCGGCCCCTGTGATTTTTTTTTTTTTTTTTTTTTGGATCACTGGGTTAGTCAGCCAATACCTCAGGAGAAGTCTAATTCAGCTCAGATCACAAGCGCAGCTGCCAAAGGTCTCCGAGCCTCTGGCTCCGCCCCTATTCCCCGCCCAGCACATCTGGAGAAAAGCTTCCCGCCGCGGGGCGGGGCAGAGCGCAGCCTGCGCATGCGCGTCGGCGGGCCCGTGTGCGACACCGCAGGCCTCCACTCCCAGAACCGCGTTGCAAACTGTTGCATCAGACAGCAAGCAGCGGCCCGGGCCGCCAAAGGTTTCTAGGAAGATAGCGAGGCTTTGAGCTCCTCCTTGGTGGCTTAGGCGCGTTAACTGTCCCTCCCTGTGTATACAGCCAGCAACACAAACCCCCAAAATCTCAAGCTCGCGGGGCAGGGTGCCATCCGAGGGACTCTTGCTCCCGCCCCACCCACGGCCGGCCGCGGGCAGGACCGGCTGAACTGTATTGGGTTTACTTCCTTAACGGCAAGGACCCTGAAGGAAAGAGCTGGGTTTGATTTCTCTTTCCGAGTACAAGAATGCCCCTGAGGAATTTCACACTCTGTGAAAGTGCAAAACTCATTTCCCCAGATTAAGCGCTGCAGACGGTTCCCCAAAGGGCTTGGCAAGCTCCCAGCAGAAATGCGCTGGGAGAGTTTCCAGCTCTGTACCCCGGGCAGCTGAACGTGCAGACGACCCTGCGCTAGGAAGGAGGTCCCCTGGCCGCCCGGAACGTCTCTGTAGGAAGACACAGTCCTTCCCAGATAGGTCTACCTTTGGCTTATCGCCGGCCCCAGTGTGGTTGAGATTTGGGGCTTCTGACAGTGAATGCAGAACCACACATTCACGCATAGGCGGCGCCTATATAGTTTTCTTGACTCGAATAGCTCAAGCGTGCCTGACTGCAGAAAAACTTGCCTGTCGCTTCTCCCTCACTCCTCCAGGTTCTAGTCCCGCTGCCGTCCTCAAAGGGAAGGAGATGGTGCGGCATCTAGAAGCGCTGGAAAGTCTTGGGGCTGGCGTGTTAAGAACACTAAGTGGTCTGGGGATGTAGCTCGGTAGGTGAGCGCTTGCCTAGCACGCACACATCCCTGCCTGCCAATCCCAGCACACAGTGAGAGTACCATCTGAATCTCACCTCCATTCTTCTCATTTTTAAAAGTAGGTCAAGGCCAAGATCATTCAATGTTAATAGATTTTCCAGAAAGAAAAAAAAAAAAACTGGCATTTTACCTTAAGTATTCTGTCTTTTTTAGGGTGTGGATGGTGAAAGTCTATTTTGATTGAATAATCTTGAGAGTTAACAAAAGCCCAGTGTTCTTCCTTCCCCTGATTATTGTGACTCACTTAATTCCAAAATGGAATTTAAAAAAAATGACTGAAAGCCTGGTAAGCTTTATCCAATGTGTCCCAACAGTCGATGCTGTTTAAAGTAGCATTTTCCCCGTCAGCAATGGAATACTGTGTCAGTTTGGGATTTTCATTGTGATACGTGCTTCATAAACACGGCCCGTTTTGTTTCAGTCTGAGTAGCGGCACTCTTATGAGCCAAAGGAATGGGAGTCACAGCCAGCAAGAGGAGCAAGCGATTAATATCCTGGAACCAGGCAGGAAAGCTGGAGCGGTGAGCCTTGGGCTCATGCTGGGGTCTTTGCCATACCCCCAGCATCAGTATGTTGCAGGCTGTCATCCCAGATCTGTGGAGTGAGTGCTCTGACGGAAGGAAAGGCTGTACCCGGAAGGACAGAAGGACGAAGAAGCCTACTATTTTGCAGGAGACAGCTGAGGACCACCTGAGGCCTCTTGTGCTGGGTGAAGAGGGCTAATTCTTCTGGCTTAAAGATACATTGCAATAGAGACAGCTATTAAGTGACCAGTCTGATGAGATCCTTTCTACACTGGTTTCCCTGTCTGGAAAAGCCACCAGCTGGTAATGCTATCGTCCAGCAATCATTCTACACAGCCACACCTCGGGATGTGATCGTTGGTAGCCTCACCTGGATTGAATTTCCCAAACAAACTTCTGGAAAAGTAAGAGGCCTGAGTTACAGATCCAGGGGGCAGGGGGAAAAAATCCCCTGTAAGCTATATCTTACACCCGGATGGTCAGAGATGCAGGCATATTCGAAAAGGGTGATTCAGTCTCTTCATCGGAGCACGCCCATCAGACACTAGGCCAGCCCAGACCCAGACAAAGCTCCTGTTCTAAGAGCCATGATTGAAATTCCTCGTGGAAAGTCTGTCTTTGAGACACTCAGAACACCTCATTTAATTCTCATTTCCTTTTTAAGTCAGGTCCCTCCTTCCCGAGAACCACATTTAAAGCTGCTAGCTGGCTTCCCTTCTGTTTTGCTCTCTGTGTGCCAACTTCAAGGGTGGGGAGAGCCACGTTAATTTAAAAATATAGCACACATAGCAAAAGGGGGGTTGATTTAAAGTAAAAACCACAGGAAGGGTTTTCCCCTTCCCTCCGGTGTTTTTCAGACTTCCCTAGATTTACCTTTATTTCCTCAGAGCCCAGACATAGAAAGTGAGCGAGCCTCATTGGCTGCTCTTCCAAACTGAAGCAAAAAGCCTCCAGTGGACTGCCATGGGTTTTATTCTCCTGTAGGGTCTTTCTAAGCACTCTAGATTTGGGTCAATTGTGTCCTACCCCTTTGGATCAATTGTATCCACTTTTGGGTTTTGGGAATGTGGCTTTAAGGGTCGAGTTCCTAGATCAAATCCTGATCTCATTATTTATTAGTTTTCTGACTTTACATCAAATGGGAATCATTCACGATGTTCAGACCATAGTGAGTCAAGGTCTAAAAAGGGCCTGGAGCAAAAGGAGCGACCAATAGGAGGTGGCTATTATGAAAATAGACCGGTTCATCTGTCGGCTCCCTCTCTAGTTTCCATCTCCCGTTTTGGAACGGAAAGAAAATTCGTTATCTATTTCAAGTGGAGGATCTACCTCCATTTTAAATCACTCGTGAGCTCACCAGAAGGGGAGGCCAGACCGAGCTGAATTTGCAAATACCTAGGCCTTTTAACCGAATGGAAGCCCGGTCCTTGCGCCTTAACAGAACAAGAGCGAACCGGTTGGGACTTGGGAAGCCTTGAAGGGATGGCAATGGCTCAGTTTAAAGAAGAAGGTCTAAGTAAGATCCGGGGGTGGGAGGGATTCACCTGAAAAAGGAAAGCCGCTGCAAGGTGTCTGTAGGCAGAGCTGACGGCAGTGAAACTCCATGCGCGTGCGGCAGCGCCCTCTGCCGGCAGCGGGGGCGCAAATCTGGAGCCTGGCCCCGCGGCTGGTCAAATGGGACTCCGGATCCCTTCTGCTGCCTCCGCCCCCGCTCCGTCCCTTCTCGTGATCGCGCAGCCGGGTCTGGGACTGGATTCCAGAAGAGGCGTCCCCATCCTACGCCTGAAGGCAGGAGGAAGGACGCTGCTCTAAAACACCCGGTTCATCAGCAGAGCGGAGGCTGCAGGAACCTACCCAAACCCACCTGGGGCTGCTTTTGCCTCCCGGAAACCCGGGCAGAAGCCTGCGGGGCGGTCGGAGGTGGTTTGGAAGTGGCATCGCCTATGGCCAAGACCGAGAGGGTTCTGCGGACAGAGAGGAGCCCTGGGTTCGCTTTCTGCCTCATCCAGCTAGGTGACCTTGGGCAAGGTACTTAAATTTCCATGTGCC
The DNA here is from genome assembly GCF_049852395.1 of Peromyscus maniculatus bairdii. Lineage (NCBI taxonomy): Eukaryota > Metazoa > Chordata > Mammalia > Rodentia > Cricetidae > Peromyscus > Peromyscus maniculatus. Next base: position 69,085,059 of record NC_134855.1, read on the forward strand.
TTGTTTTCCTCATCTTTAAGATGGAGAGAACGCTCCCGACCTTAACGGGTTGGCTTGAGGATTACACGAGAATAGACAGCCTAGGTTGGGATTCTGGCTTTGGCATTAGCTAGCTGTGTGCCCTGGGGCAGGTTACTTAACCTCTCTGCCCTGGTTTCCTGCAAAATGGGGATCATAACGGTACTTACCTCCGAGGGTTGTTGCCTGCAAAGCGCTTAACACTGCCTTGGCAGAGTAAGCGCTCAATAAACTGTGGCTATTATGGCTGTTGTCGTCATTATTGTCCTTAAGAGTGCTGAGCACAGGAGCAGAGCTCTAGCTGGCTGGTTATTATTAGTCTGTTTCTCGGGTCTGGCTATTTCTTTCCCGGCATTGTTAAAAATCTTTATTATTATTATTTTATACATAAACTATTAGCTCAAGTCCTTATCAATAGCTGAAGAACTAAGAGCCTTCCCGAATTAGCAAAATCTAGGTTCCCTGGGAGGAGAGCCAAGGATGCGGTGGCGGGCGGCAGGGACCCAGACCTGCCGGGAGGAAGCCCGCGCCGGGGTTAGCGCGCGTCAGAGCCGCGGTGACGTCGCCAGGCCCTCGGGCCCCGGAGGCGCGGCCTGCGCTCGATGGGCGCCTGCCGTGGAGGAATGGCCGGGTGGTACCCAGAGCCGAACTCCAGCTGCTTTGGTGCCCGACTTTTCGAGGCGGCAGGGAAGAGCCTGCCTTGGTCAACAGCCCCGCGCCTGCCGCTGAGGGGCGCACCCGGGGCTGGAGATGCCAACCTCAGCGCGGGTGTTCCCGCCCCGCCCAGCCTAGCGCACCGCTAGCCTCTTGGAGACTGCTCTGCATCTTCTTGATCCCCCCTTTCTCGGTCCTCCATCCTCCAGAAACCCATTCCTCATCACCCCGCAGGGCCCCAGCTCAGTTTCTGCTCCCTCTGCGTTTGTTGTGACCGACTCCTCCTCGGTTTCTGGCTCCTCCCACTTGCCCGCAGCGCCGGGAGCACGCCCCGCAGGTCCACTTAGCTTGCCATGCACGCGTCTCCAACTCGCCGCATCTTGTCCCCGTTACTCTCCATCGCAGTGAAGGTGACACCACCCACCCGATCACTCGAGATGCGTCCTGGATGCTTTCCCCAGCACTGGCTACTCCAGCCTAAGCCGCGTTGTCTGTGACCTTGTAAAGTACCCTCACTCGGTTGGCTATTAACATGTTTCTCTCCAAGATCTACCGAGTCTGTCCTGCCTCGTTCAGATCCTTTTTCCGACCGGCCGTGAGCTCCCTACACCCCAGTTAGCCCCAGCCTTGCAGCTTCTGCAGGGCGGCCTGGTGCTCCAGGCACTCCCGATTTTCTTGAGCACGCAGGTCTGCCATTTTCTAACGCCTCATAAGCTAGTCCCAGTTTAGACGCTGCCTGGGTCGCGCTATTTAAGGTGTTCAGTACTTACCCCACCTCCGATTACCTTCCTCTTATTCTCCTGAACTCAAGAGTTTCCGCTTCAAGGATGTCCCCTCCTCCTGTCCTACTATCCGGAAATGTTTTTGGGCCCCGATTTTGTCAAGCTCAGAGGAGACACACGACCTTTCTAGGTGGCCAAATGTCTGTGCCCCGCCCCCCATTCCACTCCTTTCTTTCCGTAGCTGGGTTCTTTCACATGGAACACCCTTCCACCCATTCTCTTTTCCTCATCCCCCTCCCCCATCCTAAGGAACACCCCCCCCCATTCACACACACACACACACACACACACACACACACACACACACACACACGCCTTCTCCCCACCCCACCCCAACCTCGACTCATTCAATACTACTTTGATAGGTCAAAGGCCAATTAAAAAGAAATCTAAAGCTTACAAAACTACATTTATAAAAAGCTTACAAAAACTACTTGTTTATACCACATGTTTTCTTTTCTTTGTTAAAACGTAACATTTTCCTGTTCAATCCAGTTTCTTAAAAGGAGACAAACCCTTTGGATCTGCATGGAGTCCTCAGAACCAATTTCTGTCGCTTCCCTACAGAATCACGTTAGTGTTTTGGTGCTTCATTCCCACGCATGCTTTGGCGGTTTTACTCCGTATCTTGGTGCCTGTAGGCACTTCAAAAGAGTCATCTGAAATGATTTTAAACGTTGAAGAGATGCTATTAGACTGATGATTGTGTAACTTGCTTTTTTTTGACTAGGCAACATGAACCCACATTAATGTATGTATTTCTAGATCTTCCTTTTTCACTGCCCACGAGGGGCCCATTTTATGAAGTCAGCACACTTTATTTTCCCAGTCTCCTTCTGGAAGATATTTAGCTCATTTTCACTTTATTTTCTGTTAGAAACAATGCTATAATAGCTTTTTAAAAAAAATCCCATTCCCTGGAGTGAAAGCAGACTTCGGGTAGATAGTTGGGTGTGGAATTGCTGGGCTCAGGACATAGAAACTGGCAGCATTATTGGGAACGGTTCAATGGGCTTTCAAAGTGGTTGTACTAATTCACAGTTCCATGCGCTATGTGAGAGTTCCCCCATGTTCCACATCCTCAACACTTGCTAATGTCAAACTTTAAAGATGTTGCCAAGCCGATGGTGTGAAGTGGCATTTCAATGTTTTAATTTGCAATTCCCTGTTTACAAGTGATAGAGATCGGAGCATACTTTCTGTTTATTGGCCATTTGCCTTTCTTCTTTTTTTAAAATTGGCCATTGGTTTATTTGACAGTGCAGTATTGATCATGTCTTAGTATGTGTAGGAGTTCTTTATATATTCTGGGTACTAATCCTTTGTCAGTCTGTGGCCCATCCAGTATCTTTTATTCCATTCAATTGCAGTTTTAAGTTGATGCAATTATTGGATGAATGTCTGATTTTTCTGTTAGACAATGAGTCTATGAGAAGAGGGACTATCTCTTGTAATAAGTGCAATATTAATACATACAGGGAAGTCAATAAATACTTCTGACTGAAATGTGTTGATAATTGACATATTATTATTATTATTAATGTGTTTTCTCTCCTTCCTCTAGCTTTTCCCCTCAGTTGCTTGAGAGCAGGAATCTGGTGATATTTTATTTCTTTGTGTCCCCAATGCCCACTGAAACACAGTGCTTTGATCACAGAGCATGCATCCAGTGGTTTTTAAGTTCCTTTGTGTTTCTCTTTCCATTTTTTCCACCTCATTCTTCTCAGGTCATCTTCTGTCTCTGAGCCCCGTTATAGCTCTGCAAGAAGAATAAATAATAAATATCTCCTGCGTGTTTGTGATAATATACGAGATATGTAAAAATGAAGTACTTAACACTTAACACTTAGCTATCAATAAATGGTGACTTTCAGTGGCCCCACAACAGTCATTTTGGTCACTAAAGGTACACTGTCGTTAATTTTAACAGAAAGTTCTTTCAGAGACAGAATAAAAGTGATCCTCCTAAAGATGTGGTGACCGAGTTTTTCCCCCTTTTTTCTTTTTCTTTCCTTTTATTGGCATTTGACCCACAATGAAGGCTTGGTTCCAATGTGGACTCTGAAAAGCATCAAATATCATTCTTCTGCCTTTCTTTTCTAAATTCCAGATATATCAAAGCATGTGAGCTGTACATAGAATTCCAGCCTTTAAGAGGAAACATAAAGGCCAGTCCTACATCTTTGGCCAGAAGTCAGAGAGCAGAGAAGGTCCTGTGAGCAATGCTAGAGCCGGTTTGAGGTGGCGGCAGCTGAGACAAAAGCAGAATTCTTACATCTGTTTCCCACATCTGCATTGATTGCATGACCTTTGATCCATTTATAAAATTAAAATAGTAACTCTTGCTTTTTATGGAGCAAGGATTTTACGGTTAAAATTCACTAATTACTCGTTGAAAAGTCTTTGAGATTCTTGACATGAAAGGCAGTTTGCATTTATTTAAACAGAGCTTCCCAAAGGTAAACGGCCTTGCAGAAACATCTGTCCCCACAGACATAGCATGTGTGCTGTTTTGCTAGAACATGAGGCCCAGGAGAGTGGCTCTAACCCCCTACAACACACCACCACCATTTGGAAGTCACCTACAGGCCAGGCGAGCTCAAGCAGCCAGCTGACCCCCTTCTGCCTACAGCCTGACGTTGGCATGAATGAGCAGCTTCTGGGCAGCCGTTTTGATCATGAGGAACTTACCAGGAGGCCTGTTATCTCCAGGGCTTCATCCCTGCAGGACGAAAGCAGGTGTCTATACTGAGTTCGCTGTGATTTGAGCCCTCCAGAGTGAGCACTTAGCCACCCACAAGGACTGCTGGCCTAGGTACTTTCCAGAAAGGCCTGGGAGATGCGTCAGGAGAAGGTGGACTGAACCCAGAAAGGCCCAGTGGAAACTGAACTTTGCCTTACAAGAGCACAGACCCAGGGCAGGGCCGTCTCATGCAGCAGCAGCCCACAGGCTTGTCCTTCCTGTACTGCAGGGAAGCAGCAGCCATGCAGTTAGTGTGTGGGCTGACTGAGCAGAGAGCCATCCAGTCAGAGCTCACTGCTCAACCCCCAAAGATCACTAAACCTCTGAGTCTCAGGCCTCAGCTGTGGGTCAGGATAAACACACCAATCTGTCAGAGTTACCAGAGAGCTCACAGTCAATGTGTGTTAGCTCAAAATACCAAAACTCCATTTAAGACTGAGCACATTTTATTTCCTTTAATTAAATTAAATTTTTTTTTTTTTTTTTTTTTTGGGTACTGGGGCTTGACCCAGTACCTTGAACTTGATAGGTAAGATTGTACTGCTAAGCTCCACTACCAGCCCTCTTTTTAATTTTTATTTATTTTTTAAATACGGGGTCTCACTCCTGGTCTCCAACATGCACATGTGGAGGGAAGCACACACATACACTAGAGAGCGAGAGTGAGAGAGAGAGAGAGAGAGAGAGAGAGAGAGAGAGAGAGAGAGAGAGAGAGAGAGGAGAAAACGAAAATTTGAAAAATTTTTTCAAGTTCAAGACAGGCTTTCTCTGTGTAGCTTTGGAGCCTGTCCTAGAACTCACTCTGTAGACCAGGCTGGCCTCGAACTCACAGAGATCTGCCTGCCTCCCTAGTGCTAGGATTAAAGGCGTGCACCACTAATGCCCAGCTTAAATTTTTTTCTTAAAGGATTGGAATCACTATAAATATGATGTTTTGTGAAAACTAACATCTTTCCAGTGGCACACCATCCTATTAAAAAATGAGGGCACGCCTTCACCTTAATGCAGACTCCTCTATCAGTGTGAGAGTCAGGGGGCATCCCTTCTGTACACCTAGCACATGGCAATGCTCTTCTATTGTGTTCTTGTTCACAGAGGGGGGTGCTGTGGAATAATTGTTTAACTATGTAAAATGTGTTGCTGTTTCACCTTGCCCGCCTAAGGCACCTGATTGGTCTAATGAAAAGCTGAATGGCCAGTGATGAGTGTGCAGGTAGAGGCAGGCTGTAAGTAGGAGGAGGGATTTAAGCTCCGGAGAAGAAGGAAAAGAGATGCCAGGGAGATGCCAGGGGTCGGCCAGCCGACACCAGGAAAGTAGGAAATATAAAATGAAAGAAAGGTAAAAAGCCCCTAGGCAAAATGTAGAGGAACAGAGACAGGTAAAATTAAGTTGTAAGAGCTAGTGGGACAAGCTTGAGCTAAGGCTGAGCATTCATAATTAATAATAACATGTCTATATTTGGGAGCTGGTTGGCAGCCCCAAGAAAACCCCAACTGCAGATGGGATTTCTATCTGGTACCTAATTGCATAGAAGAAAGACACTTTTTTTTTTATATCATCTTAGTTTATTGATAATTGATAGTGAATTATTTTATCCGTTGCTTCTCAGCTAATTATCTTGAGTTACTTTATAGTCATAGCCCCTGTGATAATTTGGTTTTTCTCTTTTCTATTTACATGCCTTTTTTTGTTTGTTTGGTTGGTTTGAGAGAGGGTTCCACTCTATAGCCCAGGCTGACCTGGAACTCTCTGTGTAGCCCAGGTTGGCCGAAAACCAGAGGCAATCTTCTGCCTATGCCTCCTGAGTGCCACAATTACAGGTGTGAGCTACGACCCTTAGCTGCTGTTATAATTCTGCTTCTTTGATGTCACTGTAGAGGCCCCTGCTTCCAGAACAGTGTCAGATAAACGGCGGTGGTGTTAGTGGCCGTCTGTATTTTATTTGGGTCTCTCAGACATGCTCCCAGCATTTAGGCTTGGCAGAGGGGCAGCTTTCGGGTTACCCCCAGAATCCACTGTGTTCTCCGTCTGTCCGGTCTCCTGTAGTGCCATGCTAGAAGTTTCTCTGCATTTTCTCGGTAGGTAGAACTCACCCACGAAAGCGTCCGCTTTGACACTTCTTGTGCATGTGTGTTTCTACTGTATTCTCAATTCAGTCTGCTGAATTTGCCGTTTCTCCCACTGTGTATGGAAAAAAAAAAACCTGAAAAGCAAGAAAACAACAACAACAAAAAAATTCATCTGGAATTATTTGCAATATGTTTTATTTCCCTGGAAAGCCGCCATCCTTGACTGTATTGGATCTTTTTGCTTTGTTTTCTGTGACGGGTTCTCTCTAGGTAGTCCTGGCTGGCCTGGACCTGTATTTGATTTTTTTTAAAGTGGCGTTGGGGGTTCTTCTGATATGCCAGCCCTGACTCCTGCTCTCTAAGCGACTTCAGCTGTCACTCACTTGCCCAGCTCGGCACTTCATTTTCTGATAAATTCCCACAAGATCTTTGCCAAGGAGGAAGCAGAGACTGAGAGAGTTAAAGTAACTCCCTGGAGGCCACACGGCCAATGGCGGGCACAGCTGGCCGACTTGACCTGTCTGCCTCCTCGGACCCATTCTAGGCACACGGCTTCCTACCTGCCAGTTCCACATTCTCCACGCCCCCCGCTGTGAAAGCAACCTAGACACCCACAGTTGGCGGGTTTTTCACTCAGCCGGCTTCCTGTGTACCTAACACAGTGCTGGGTGCCCCTGAGGGAGCAGCTGTGGCTCTGGGCCCTGCTGTGTGCGGTGTGGCAGAGATTATAATCCAGCCAGGCAGATTTAGCTGTGTCCTGGGTTCTCATTTAAACCGGGCAGTGGTGGCAAACGCCTTTAACCCCAGAGGCAGAGGCAGGTAGATCACTGAGTCTGAGGTCACCTGGTCTACAGAGTGAGTTCTACAGCCAGAGCTGCACAGGGAAACCCTGTCTCAACCCTCCCCCCCACAAAAAAAAAAAAAAAAGAAAGAAAGAAAGAAAGAAAGAAAGAAAGAAAGAAAGAAAGAAAGAAAGAAAGAAAGAAAGAAATCTCATTTAAGGGCTGGAGACACAACTTGGAGGTAAGAGTGCGGTTGAGTGCGGATAAGCATTCATGGGGCCCCAAATTCAATCCCCAGGAACACACAAGTACATTCACACATCCACAGGGGCGGGGCGGAGAGAACAGATGGGGTCGGGAAGAGACTCTCATTGAGATATCAGAGCAATTGACAGAAAAAAGAAAAGGGAAAAACCATGCAAACCCATTCTAGTGCCTCGAGGGGCAGCGGTAGAGAGAGCTCGCACCGGTTTCAGTCACCCACGGCGGACTCTGGACAACCACCTAACAAGGAAACACGCCCCTTTGTCTCTCTGCTGCATCTACGAAATCTTGACAGTATCACACACTTTGTTCAGGGGCCGGGGGTGCGTTTTACACTGGAGGGTGTCTGAGAAGCACACCAGCAAGTCACAAGGGAGTGTCCGTCTCTCCCGATGCGTGTGTCTTGGGTTTGACGATACATAAACAGTGTTTGTTAGGGGCCATAGAAGGGGAAAAGGTGAGGTGAAAGGCCAGGTACAGATTCAGGGTGGAAATCGACAGTCTACGCCGCACCACGGGGAAACACCCTCACGGCTCATTCCTTCATTTAGCAAACACCTACTATGCCTGTGATCCTGGATGCTGACAGAGGACAGAGACTGATCCTGTGAGCCAGAAACAAAGGAAGGTGTGTGGGGTGGGAAGGGGGCAGAGGGGGCTGTGTCAGGAGCATGAGCTGACCTCAGAGGTCTTTTCTGGCTGCAGAGTCTGTTCTAGATGTAGGGGCTGTGTTTGGAAAAGCCATATGATAGAGAAACGCTCTCAGGCTAGCTAGTCTGGCTACTTTCTAGCTGTGTGGCCTTGGTCCAATGACATAACATTTCTGAACCTCAGGAGTCCTGTCTATAAAATGGAAAAAATGATAATTCAGGGCTTTTGTTGTTGTTGTTTTTGGGTATTTTTGTTTTTTTGAGACAGGGTCTCACTGTGTAGCTCTAACTGACCTAGAACTTTGTAGACCAGGCTGGCCTTGAACTCACAGAGACCCACCTGGCTCTGCCTCAAGGTGTGCATACTCCACCACACCTGGCTTGTTTGTTTTGAGTGCTGAGTAAGAGTTGGATGAGATGGAGTTCTGAAAACCCTCAGCTGAGCTGGAAGTATGAACAAGCCATTACTGAATGGTCCCTTCCTGTCCTCCTTCAACTCTCTTCGCTCTCTCTGCCTCCCTCTCTCCTCTTCTTTTTCTGCCTCTCCATCCTCTCCCTCTCCTTCTCCCCAGCTTTACTTCGACTTAAGAACTTTCCAGGTAAGGAATCTCCCGTTCTGCTTGTTGTACATTCTGTTTTGATCTTGGCTCCGAGAAGCCCACTGTACTGAATACATTGGCTTCTCCCTTCTCTGGAAGTTTCTGGCATCTTCTGTCAACCTTGACAAAGGCCTGAAGAAGGACACTTGCCTCCTGGAGGAAACTGGGAAAATGCAGAGCCTGGGGCTTTGTGCTTTTGCAGTGAGGACTGGAAAAGTTACCAATTCCAAAACATAAAAAGAAAATATTTAAATCTAGAAATGTCTGGTTGAAAGTCTTATTGCAACTTGATCTGCCACGTTTGGTTGATAGCCCTGGGGGAGGCCTGCCCTGTTCTGATGGGAAAGGAGGAGTGGATGGTGGGGGTGTTGGGGGGTGGAGGAGGAGAGGAGGGAGGGAGGGAGGGGGAAACTGCGGTCTGGATGTAATATATGAGAGAAGAATAAACAAAAAAGAAGTTTACAAAACATGACATTGTGTTAACTTCATCAGTTGTTCCATTTAATGTTTGGTTATTTTTGAAACCTGAGACCCAGGCTAGCCTTGAATATATGGCAACCCTCCTGCGCCCCCTTTCCTTCTTTGGAGTTCTGGAATTTCAGACATGTGCCCTTGATATTATAATATTGTTTGTTTGTTTGTTTATTTTGAACAGGGTCTCACTATGTAGTCCAGGCTGGCCTTGAACTCACAGAGATCCTCCTGCCTCTGTCTCCTGAGTGCTGGGATTAAAGGTGTGAACTACCACGCTGAGTTCCTTAACGTTTTCTCTAGATCTGTAAACAACCCATAGATTGGATTCTTCTCAGTTTTCAAAAGTCCCAGATATGCACAATAAAGACAGAAATTTATCTCCAATTGTAAATGAAGAGACTCATTTGTCAGTTGTGAACTAAATGAGTGTGTTTATTCAGATACAACAGCAAAGTTAGGAAAAGGCTTTTCAAATTTGTACAGTTAAAATTGTTTATATGGAATATTTCAAACTGTTTCATGAGATAGAGGCCTCTGTAGGGCAGTCTTTCAACAGTGTGTGTTGTGGTTGGAGGTTGTTGACTTTTTAATACTTTCATTATTTTTCTGCCTTGTGACAGCTGATTTTCTAGCCCATCACGAGGTATGCAATATTTGGAATTTGAAATAACTTTGGAAAATATTCACAATGTAATAAAAATTGCAAAATATTAAACTATAGTTCAATTTGATCTCCAGTAGTTTAAAAATTCATGCGTGCATTAGAAAAGACACTAGAAAGAATTTTACCAAAATGTTAGTAGACTCTCTAGGTAGAACAAGATGCATAATTATCTTATTTTTTTATACTTTTGAGGCTTTGCGAATTTTCTACAGCGAAAATGCATTACAATCAGAAAAACAATTTTTGGTAGTTACAAATTTTTTCCCCTTACTACAAAAGTAATTTATACTCATTATAGAAAAATCACAAAATACATATAAAGTACAAGGAACGAAAAGAAACATGCAAATTCCACCCACCCAGAAACAGGCACTGGGTCCTTCCAGATCTTTCTCTGCATACATAAACATTTATATTTTTATCACAAAACAGGATCATTCTGTGCATAGCACTGTTTTGAAACCTGCTTTTCCCTCCCGGTCTATATTGAGAACGCTAGAAAGTGTCAACAGCGAACTTCTAGGAGATGATTTTTAATGGTAGCACACTGCTAGGCTTTGAGGAAAGCCATCTTCTACTTAACGCCTAATATTAGACATTTATGTTGTGTCCAGATATTTCTTTCTTTCTCCCTCCCCCGCCCCCTTTTTTTTTAAGACAGGGTTTCTCTGTGTAGTCCTGGTTGTCCTGGAACTCACTCTAGATCAGGCTAGCCTTGAACTCAGAGCTCTGCCTGCCTCTGTCTCCCAAGTGCTGGGATTAAAGGTGTGTGTCACCACACCAGGCTAAGATTCTGTGTTGTAATTGGATTCAGCAGAAAGGCTGTTGGGTCTACTAAGGATGTCTGTGCAGACAGGTCAATTTCAGCATGCCTACATGCATCAGAGTCCCTGTAACTCCAGTTACAGGTGCTTGTTAGCCTCCATGTGGGTGCTGGGAGTTGAACCCAGGTACTCTAGAAGAGCTGCCAGTGCTCTAACCACTGATCCATCGTTTCGGTTCTCAGATCTTTCTTGATAATAACCATGTGATAACCAGCTATGCCGTGTCAGGGCTACCACAGCCAATGGGTCAAGGTCAACTCCAGCACTGTTTTGTTTGTTTCAATAGCCATTGCTCACAGCTTGAAAGAGCTCACAGCTTGCCACCATCTTGGACTCTGTCCAAGATCTGTTAAACCAGCCTGGCCCCCTCCACTGGACATCGCTTAAAGCCACAGGGTTAGGCTCAGAGCAGCATGTTGGGGGATGGTAAGACATTCAGGAAATCAGGAGCATGGACATAAGGGCAGAGTGGATAGCCAAAGAATGGTCCAGAGATGGGAATATGGGGAGATGGGCATGTAGGGAGATGGGGAGATGGATGGGTCATGCAAAGCGTAGACCAGTACCATTTGTCAAGGGAATGATACTTTCTAATGGTTCCTTAGGAAAACAAGGAGCTCCTGAGAGGCTAGCGAGGCCTCAGCTTGAGGGCATAGCCAACCTTTTAACACTGTAACACAGCATGGTCAGTCACAAAGTTCATGATCCAGAACTGAATGGCTGAGTTACTCCTTTTTTTTAAAGCACAACAACCTGCTAATATTTGAGGAGTTTGTGTTGGTCTACCTTTCTTAGCCATCACTGGCTGCACAGGTTGGAAGGCCAGGGGATGATGGGTGTTATAGACAGTAGTGAATTACAGACTGAATATAAGAGCAACTGAAATTTTGGTCATCAGATGCTGTTCTAAGCATTTAAAACTGTCTTAACTGGGGCTGAAGAGGTGGCTCAGCAGTTAAGAGCACTGGCTGCTCTTCCAGAGGTCCTGAGTTCAATTCCCAGCACCCACATGGTGGCTCAAGACCATTTATAATGGGATCTGATGCCTTCTTCTGGTGTGCAGACATACATCTAGACAAAACTCCCATACACATAAGTAAATAAATCTTTTAAAAAACCTTAACTGTCATAATCTCTACAAGGTAGGGACTCACCTGCTTTTTCAGGTGAGAAAAGGGAAGCACAGAGAGGTGAACTGACTTCTCCAAGATCACACAGTACTTGGAGAAAAGAAATTGAGATTTAGACAAAGGTCACCCACTTCTCACAGTTCATCCGGCTCTGCTGAATTTTTTGAGGCTGAAGGAAGCAGTCTGTTCGAGGCCTATGGATCTGATTAACCCTGACGTCTCTGCACAGAGCTAGCTTCTAGAGGTACTGTCGATGGGTACTGGATTAATGAGTGAATTTGAAGGATGCACTTGGCCTGACTTGGCAGGGAGATGGGAGGAAGGTTACTGACTAAGAATAGAAGGTCTTGGTTAGAGAATGTGGGGATGAAAGGTTGGAAAGGGGGGACTCAGGGGGAATCAGGCTAGTGGAGCAGGTGGCAGGGGTGTCACTAATGCAGTCGTCTGTGAGTCATTACCTCAGCGGCCTGTGGGCTCATCCCCAGCTCCCCATGTGAGAGTCACACAGCACTCCCTTGTTCTTCGGATTTGGATGGCGAAGCGAACAGGCTTGCAAACTTCTCACATGCTAATTAAGAAACTAATTAAAACCCATGAGTTCTTAAGGACATATGGTTTATTTAAGGTTGATCCAAGATTGATGTTGAGTTAAACAATGTTCTAATAAATCATAAAATAAGTTGGCTTTAATAATACTGGCACGGTGTCTCAGTGTGCAGGATCAGCTCATGGGAATTCATTCTTTTATTTGAGATATGATAGAAAAGAAATGATGTAGACACAAGGGTCTCAGGACCTTTTAAAGGCAGTTCCCTCCTCCTTGAATCCCACAGCAACCCTGCTGGGCATATGTGCTCAGAATGCCCATAGAACAGGAAACGAATAATCAAAAGAGGTTAAGAGCTGTGCAAGGTGGCATACACCTTTAATCTCAGAACTTGGGAGGCAGAGGCAGGCAGATCTCTGTGAGTTCAAGGCCAGCCTGGTCTACGGAGTGAGTTCCAGGAGAGCCAAGGGCTACACAGAGAAACACTGTCTTTAAAAAAAAAAAGTTAAGGGATTCTGTAGCTAGAGTTTTCCTGCCTTGCCCACAGTCAGGACAAATCTTTGTCACCCGCCAGTCCCACAGCCGCTCAGACCCAACCAAGTAAACACAGAGACTTATATTGATTATAAACTGTATGGCCGTGGCAGGCTTCTTGCTAACTGTTCTTATAGCTTAAATTAATCAATTTCCATAAATCTATACCTTGCCGTGTGGCTCGTGGCTTACCAGCATCTTCACATGCTGCTTGTCAGGGTGGCCGCTGGCAGTGTCTCCTTCCATCTTCCTGTTCTTTCTTTTCTCCTCTCTGTTAGTCCCGCCTATACTTCCTGCCTAGCTACTGGCCAATCAGTGTTTCATTTATTGACCAATCAGAGCAATTTGACATACAGACCATCCCACAGCAGGATTCAGTGAATGTGCAAAAACCTTAGAAACTTGGGGTTTGGGAAAAGTACTTGCTGTGTGTGAGGGCCTGAGGCTTGATCCCAGAATCCACATTAAAAAAAGCTGGGTATGAGCCAGGTGTGGTGGCACATTCGGGAGGCAGAGACAAGCCTGTGAGCTGGTGGCTAGTCTGGTCTACATAGCAAGTTCCAGGACAGCCAGGACTATGTAGAGAGACCTTGTCTCACAATGAAACAAAACAACAATAAAAAGCTGAGTGTGGCGATGTGTTATAATCCCAACACTGGAGAGGCCAAGATGGTAGATCCACAGGGCTCACTGGCCGGCCAGCCTAGCCTAATTAGTGAGTACCAGTACCAGTGAGAGACCCTGCCTCTAAAAACAAGGTGTGTAATGTCTGAGGGAAGAACCACATCTTAGGTTGACCTCTGACCTCCACACTAATGCCACCCCTCGCCCCCACACATATAACGTGATGGGGGTGGAAAGAAGAGAGTTTGAGATGGTGAGAAAGAGGAGAAAGAATATTAAAGAATGTGCTGGTCTGGTGGTGGCACACACCGTTAATCCCAGCATTTGGGGGACAGAGACAGGTGGACCTCTGTGGGTTCGAGGTCAGCCTGGTCTACTCAGTGAGTTCTAAGACAGCCAGGGCTATACAGAGAAACCCTATCTGGAAAAACAACAACAAAATTAAAATAAAACTAAATAAAAATGCAGACTTTGTATCATCTATACTTACAAGCAACATCCCATCAGTTTTCTGTGATCTGCTCCTTAGAAGAGTCACTAGGTCCCGCTTCCACTCAGTGAGAGGGACCTCGAAAGTCTGCAAGTGGCAGGGCTCCTTGGGGACTATTTTAGGTTTCCCCATGGGGGCCTTTTCTTCCGGATCAGCCACATCTTTGCATCTTGTCTCTCTTCACTTCCTCACCCTCCAAACAGGATCACTTTATGAACTTGGTAAGTTGCAATGTGGCCAGTTTGGGGCGATTTATGTCTCCTATAGACAGAGGCATTGAACGACTTAGGAAAGCAGGAAGTGGAAAATGGTTATAAAGGGATCCAATTACTTTCACTGCTAGAGCAACGTAAAAATGTAACATGAAAAAAAATGGACTTAATTGGTGAAAAATTAATTAGACAATTAAACTTATTTCTGCTTAAATACATTTGGGTGTTAATTGGTAATCTGCTTAAGGTTTATGTGGAGGTGGATCTGCTGTTTTGACTCTGTCCTAGGAGAATGGTCTCTGTCTAGTTTGCTAGGAACCCTGCAGGTCTTGCTGAGAAACCAAGGCCAGTTCATTGTTGTTCCTCTCCAGAAAGGACCAGCGGGGTCAGACTGCCCCAGAGGGCAGAGAAGCATTTGTTTGGGAAGCCCAAGACGGAATTTCTGCTCCTGTGCCTCAGGTCTTTTCTAGGAAGGACAGCAAACTCCAGGAGGGCACAGCCTTGCAAGCGGGAGGCAGAGGGTCTCAAACTCTACCGCTGGGCAGAAACTAAAAAAAAAAAAAAAAAAAAAAAAAAAAAGCTTTTAAAATATTGCATTTCTCTCTCTCTCTCTCTCTCTCTCTCTCTCTCTCTCTCTCTCTCTCTCTCTCTCTCTCTGTGTGTGTGTGTGTGTGTGTAGGGGGTGTTTCTGGTTTTCTTGAAAATTTACTTAACCTCTCTCGATGATTTCTTTCCTCGTCTATAACATGGGCTTCTGGCACACTCACCCGGCTGAGGAGGCCAGAGAATGACTTGTCTGTGTTAGTTCCCTTTCCACCATCTGGGTTCAGGAGATCCAACTTAGGTTGTCCGATTGGTAGGAAACACCTCTACCCCCTGAACCATCCTGCCCTCCCCACTCAACCTGAGCCACGTCATTGGGGTAGGTAGGGTAGAGAGAAAGAAATTGCAGACCGGAAATGAGATCTGCACACTAAAATGCAAAAAGTGGACCCTAGAAGGGTCTGGGAACTTCAGGGAAATCACTGACAGCCAAGTGAGGGCAATGGAGCCAAGTCTGAATGAATGAATAAATGAATGAATGAATGAATGAATGCATGCATGGTGGTGTCCCCCTCCCACAAGACTCCCCTCTGCTCCCTGGCAGGAGACTAGAAGCTCCCGAGAGGCAATACCTAGCAAACCCTAAGGATGGCGTTCTTCAGTAAAAAAGCCAACATGCCTCTGAGTCACCTCTGATCAGTGAGAGGTCACCACTTCACCCAGACCCAAGGGCGGCCCACCAGCTTCCAGGGTCATCCTCTCCTAGACGGCTCAGCTAGGACTCACCAGCCATGTGAGGAAAACTCAGTGTTGAGAAAGAGACTGAAACCAACAGACGAGAGGGCTGGATGCATCCCAGTGGGTAGCGAGCCTGTCTAGTATACCTAAAGCTCCGAGTTGGATGTCCAGCACCAGGTACACGCCCCCAAGCTAGGGAGGTGGAGGCAGGAGGATCAGACCTTTAAGGTCATCCTTGGCCACATACTGAGTTTGAGGCCAGCCTGGAATACACGAGACGAGAATCTATCTAAAATAAAATGGACAAAAAGGAAAGATACCATTCAAGGAACAAAAGAAAAATGATAATTTTTCTCAGAGGCAAGAAGATGTCTCTCTCTCTCTCTCTCTCTCTCTCTCTCTCTCTCTCTCTCTCTCTCTCTCTCTCTGATATATATCTTTCTGCTCAGATGTTACTTCATCAGAAAGACTTCTCCTGGCCACTCACTCTTAAACAGTATCTCTTATTACTCCATCTTTCAGTAAGGGAGAACAGAGGCAAAGAGTTGAGAATAAACTGAAATAAGTAATACAGAAACTTTCCCCAGAACTGAAGAGTCCTTTGAGTCTCAAGCACAATGAAGGAGAAGAGACACCACAAAGGCCATGGTGACGTCCCAGAACTCAAGGACAAGGAGCCTAAAAGCTTGCTCAGAAATAAAACTGAGTTTTCCCCTAAAGGATCAGCTATCAGAATGGCCTCAGACTGCTCCATAAGAGCATCTCAGAGTAGTGCGAGGCCCCAGAAGCCCAAGAAGAAGGCTGGAGCTCACTAAGTGGCAAAGGCTGACCTTGAACCACCGCTACCTCCCGACCTGCCATTCTGTTTTCTGCTCAGTGATCAGTGAAGTACCTCAAGGAAATGGAGGGAATGTTAGACATGCGATTTCTCAAAGACTTGCTGTCTCCTCTCTTGGAATAAATCAAGAAAGGGTGACAGGGGACCCCAAACTGGGCAAATAGCAAAAGAAAGTCTTAGGACGTGGGAAAGCAAACCATCCAGCCCAGACTGCAGGGGACAGAGGGAGATGGGAGATCTCTGAGAAAAAGTGGGCTGGGTGAATGACCCAGATCTTGGGGAACACCGAGGCTGTTGTAAAGGCTAAGACAACTATCTGACATCCAGAATATAAAGCAAAAAACCCACAGCAAATCCAAACCACCATCACTACCAACAGCCCAGGGTGTTGTTGGCTCAGCAGTTAAGAGGACTGCTTTTGCAGAGAACTGGAGTTCAGAGCCTAGCATCCCCATCAGGTGACTCACAGCCACCTGGAACTCCAGCGCCAGGGGTCCGACGTTCTCTTCTGACCTCTGTGTTTACCTGCAGCCACAGGTGTACAAACTCACATACACACATGCTGCAAACTTACAAAGGGGAAAAAAAAACAACCCAACACAGCTCACTGTTGACTTTAGTTACAACCAAAAAGTGTTCAGGGCTGGAGTTGTAGCTCAGTGGTGGAGTTCTTGCCTAGCATGCATGATGCATCAGGCCCTGGGTTGGAGGGTCAGGGCAGGGAGGGAGACAGAGTGCCACTGTGGAAACATTAGCTGTTAATTTATGCAAGAGTCATAATCATACTGAGTAGAGGAGAAAGTTACTCATCGTTGGTACATCACAAGAGCAGACAGGGTCCAGGCCTGTCTTTAGACACAGGAAGGTAAACACCAGAAAATATGTCCAACAGCATCATATTGGTCACTCTGAGTCCAAGAGAAAGTAAAATAAAGTGTTTTTCAGTGCTTTTGACTTTTTTTGTTGTTTTTTGACAGGCCCCCATGTAGCCCAGGCTGGCCTGGAATTCACTAAGCAGCAGAGGCTGATCTTGAACTGCCTTTACCTCCCAAGTGCTAGGGTTACAGGATACTCTGCAATTATCACTCCGAGAACCATCAAAATGAATTTGGAAAGCTCTGATGTGAAGACAGGCATTCTCAGTTCCCAAGACCTTCCAATGGGGACCAGAACAGAATCGCTTCTGGGGAGGCCACTGCCTTCAGGGGTGGTGGACAATCCTTCAGGGGTGGTGGACAATGGACTGGAGTTAAAGGACATAGTTTTAAATATCATTTAAATATTTCTCATGTCAGAAAGCTTTATTATTATTATTATTATTATTATTATTATTATTATTATTATTATTATTTTGGTTTTTTGAGACAGGGCTTCTCTGTGTAGTTTTGGTGCCTGTCCTGGAACTCATTTTGTAGACCAGGCTGGCCTCGAACTCACAGAGATCCATCTGCCTCTGCCTCCGGGTGCTGGGATTAAAGCCGCCGCCGCCGCCACCCGGCTTTGTTATTATTTTTAAAGTTTATCTTTGTGTATGTGCATGTACGTGTGCATGGGTGCATGTGTGCCTGTGTGTGCTGTGCGCAGGCCCAGGTACACGTGTGGGCATTCTCATGAAGCCCAGGCGAAAGCCTTTCCTGTTGTTTTCAGGTGCTCTGCCCACCTTAGTTTCTTTTTTTCTCTTTTCTTTCTTTCTTTCTTTCTTTCTTTCTTTCTTTCTTTCTTTCTTTCTTTCTTTCTTTCTTTCTTTCTTTCTTTCTTTCTTTCTTTCTCTCTTTCTTTCGTTCTCTCTCTCTCTCTCTCTCTCTCTCTCTCTCTCTCTTTCTTTCTTTCTTTGAGATAAGCTCTCTCATCAGTTTGAAGCTCACCAAGCAGGTTAGTGTGACTGGCCAGCAAGTTTCTTCCTCTTCAACATGGGATTACAGCTGTGCCTCCATACCTGGCTTGTTTTTTTTTTTTTAACATGGGTTCTAGGGGATTGAATTTAGTCCCCTATCCAAACACTTTACCAACTGGGCCACCACCGCTGCCCAGCCAGTCCTTTGTTTGTTAGGTCTCAATCAAACTCACTATGTAGCTGAGGGTGACCTTAAACTCCTGATCCCCCGGCCTCTCCCCACAAGCGTGAGGCACGCAGGTGTACAGCTGTATACTCCCATGCCTGGCTACTGAAAACAACACATCTTCAAGTCCCCCGACACCCACCACCAGGGCTAACGTTAGACACCACGAATACCATCCTGTCCTTGAGGGTTGAGGAGGGACGTGAATCAGTCTCCTCACCGTTAAAGCCGGGCTCATTCAGCTATTCAACAGCTATTCCCTGAGTACCTACTGTGTGCAGGAGCCTGGCATGGGGCTGGGGAAATGCTGGATTGGTCTATTGCTGGGCTCCAAGTGGCCAGATGGACAGAGCAGATGGAGGAGGGGGGGATGGGGATGCGGGGACTCACGGGCATGTGGCAAAGGCCCAAACTCAAGGCTTGTGATCTGGTGGGGGAGGGGTCCCTGGTGTCCCTTTCACCAGCATGGATGGGACTTCGGAGGATGATCTTCAGAGGACTGGAGTCTGGTTTTGGAGGAGGGGACCTTGATAGGGACTGCATGGTATGTGTCCCACGGGCTTCTGTGGTTATTTTGGGAGGCTAAGGGAACTTTAGGAAGTGAGGCCTACCCTGGAGGAAGCAGGTCACTGGGAGCAGCAGGTTCTTTGTGGGAACCTCACGCCTGGCTCGCTCCTGGTCCTCTCTCTGCTTCCTGGTTGGCTAGGCGATCATGAAGTGAATAGCACTACGTCACCACCTTGCACCCAAACACATGGGGTCATGTGACCATGGACGGCCGCAGGCGAATCTGAGAGCCAGACTCAATCTTTCTTCCCCAAATCCGACTGTTCCAGGTAATTTGGTCACAATGACAGAAGCATAACGAACATGAGCTCTAGAAAATGTCTAGGCCATTCATTCCTTTTGCAGTTCATGAATCAGTGACATTCCTAAACTGACTCTGCAGCTGTTTACTCACCATGTGAAGATAAAGCAAAGACACTTTGGGGTGGGGGGACCCTCAGCTCATACCTACTGTTATGTCACAACAAAAGCAAGAATTAAAATCTCAAATACAAGACAGTCATTAAAAGATTTTTAAGGATGGCGTGTGTGTGTGTGTGTGTGTGTGTGTGTGTGTGTGTGTGTGTGTATACACGCGCGTGCATGCGTGTCTGTGTCTGTGTGTCTGAATGCCACAGTGTGCACGTGGAGGTCAGAGGACATCTTGTGGAGTTGGTTTCTTCAGCCACCTTTGTGTGGACTCAGGGAATTGAACTCAGGTCGTCAGGCTTGCACGCAAGGGCTTTCACTGGTCAGGCCTCTCAGCAGCCCTGAGACAGTCCTTTAAACTGCGTACATTTAACGCCTTTCACGAAAGAAAACCAAACAAACCACTAGCCCAGCCTTCTTTTCTGCTTGTCACTCACGCACTTCCTCCGTGACACCTGGTGCGGTCTCACACCTAAGCTCTCCCAGGTTTAAAGGCCTCCCCTGTCCACGGCTCCTGTCCCAGGCTAGGCCCCCACAGCCCATTCTTCAGCTTTTGCTTCTGCACCAGGGTGGGCTCAGGTGAGCCGGGAACAGAATTTAGACCAGCTCTTGCCATCCTGAAAGTAAGAGAGAAACTGTAGGGAGTGCCCTGGAGTCAAGACGCAGTTCTCTTCCCTCACACCCTCAACGTAGCTTCCTTCCCAGCTGTGGTCTGGGATTTCTGCCCCAGGGTCCTCCCTGAGGTCCTGCTCCACCTGGCCTTCACCTCCTTGACTGCTGGAAGCTTTGGACTTTGCTCACATTCCATTTCTTTCTTTCTATTTGCCCTTAAATCCTTTTTTACATTTCTTTATTTCATTTCATGTATATCTGGGCATGGTGTGCATGCCTGGTATTCTCAGAGGTCAGAAGAAGGCACTTGGGGCCCCTCGGAGTCAGCTGACCTGGAGGGATAAAGGAGAGGCTGCCACTGGACTGGACAAAGGCAGACAGCAAGCCGCAGGAGTGGTTTTTAAGGAGAAAAGGACAAAGTCTGGGCTCGGGTGAGTTGATAAGTTCCTATTGGACAGGTTAGCCAGTGTAGCCGAATAATGAATTTTGATTGCTGGACCTTGGTGTTTTGTCTCAGGAATGAGTCTAGTGGCCAAATAAGGGAATGGACCTTGGGGTCAGCTTTAGGAATGTAACCTAATGGTTTAAGCAAGGGAGAGGGAAAGAGAAAGGGTAAAACCTGTTCAGGCCGTGTTTGCCTGCTCCGGCCTGTCAGAGAACACTTCAGGCATCGGAACCTCTGGAACTGGAGTTATGGAAGGTTGGGAGCTGCTGTGTGGGTGCTGGGAATTGAACCTGGGTCCTCTGCAAGAGCAGCTGCTGAGCCATCTCTCTAGGCCCTGCATTCCCATTTCTCCAGCGTCTCCCTTGGCTTGGACGCTAGAATCTGTTCTCTCCACATTCTTCCTTCTGCTGTGAGGTCATGTACAAGTCTCTTCCAGAGTCTTTTCCAGATCACCAGGGATCTCACTCGGGACCATCCCCAGCTTCTATCCTCAGCATCCCATTCTCTCCCATGCTCCAGCCTGAGGTTCCTGCTCTAACCAGCAATTCCAGTCTCCTCCTAGACATTCCTAGGAACCTGAAGTGACTGCAAACAAGGCACTTGTTTCCTCTAAGCCTGGTCCACCCTGTGCCCTGAATGCCTTCCTTCAGAGGCAACCTCTGCACTTCCCCCTCATCCCTCCCCTGGTTGCTTCAGCCTGGTGGTGCTCACCTTCAATCCCAGCCCTGAGGAGGCAGAGGCAGGTGGATCTCCGTGCGTTCCAGGACAACCAGAGCTGTGTAGAGAGACCCTGCCTTAAAACACACACACACACACACACACACACACACACACACACACACACACACTCACACATATTCACACACACACACACTCACACACACTCACACATATTCACACACACTCACACATACACACTCACACACACTCACTCACACACACATACTCACACACACTCACACATACACACACATACACACACCTGTTTAATTTCAATTAAACATTGGTACTGGTGCTGGCCTTTCACAAACCCATCATTACCATCACCTTCAACCTCTCCCCTGTGAAACTCAGTCTCTCCCTCCCTTGTTTATGAAACTTCTGTTAGAGTGAAAATAAAAGCCAGGCATGGAGGCCGCATTTCAGTAGTCCCAGCACACAGGAGATTGAGGCAGGAGCATTGCCGTGAGTGGTAGTCTCTCCTTAGCTGCATAATGAGACCTTGTCCCCAAAATCAAAACAAAAATAAACAACCCCCAAAGAATCAAAATAGAAATAACAAGGAGTTTAAAAAGTGTACTTCACGCCGGGCGGAGGTGGCGCACGCCTTTAATCCCAGCACTCGGGAGGCAGAGGCAGGCGGATCTTTGTGAGTTCGAGGCCAGCCTGGGCTACCAAGTGAGTTCCAGGAAAGGCGCAAAGCTACACAGAGAAACCCTGTCTCGAAAAACCAAAAAAAAAAAAAAAAAAAAAGTGTACTTCTCAGTGCTGGTGAGGC
Organism: Peromyscus maniculatus bairdii; assembly: GCF_049852395.1. Taxonomy (NCBI): domain Eukaryota; kingdom Metazoa; phylum Chordata; class Mammalia; order Rodentia; family Cricetidae; genus Peromyscus; species Peromyscus maniculatus. The sequence goes on from NC_134855.1 coordinate 69,106,829, forward strand.
TGCTTCTGAGCGGGCAGCGGGCACTAACTCATCATTGGAAGTTCGACTTGTCCGACCCCTTCAGAATACAGTTGAGGAATGCATACTAAGAACCTAAATAGATTCAGTCTTTGACCCAATAGTTTCATTTCTGAGAAGCTAAGGAAATAACCCATCTATGAAAATGCTTCATGCTTTTATAAAAGCTTATTTATTACATCATTATTTACATAAGAAAAAATTAGAAATCACCTAACTACATTACAATAGAAGTAATTTGACGCTGTGTGCCTATTGTACAGCTACTAAAAAGGGCGCTCGCTCACAGGAAGAAAGGCAAAATCACGGTGGTGAGATGCTTGCAGTGGTTACTTCCAGCTAGTGGGATTATGGATGATTTTAATTTTCTTCTTTCTTTGTAATTTCCTATATTTTCCAAATTTTCTACAACAAATCACTACTATAATTAGATGAGAAAGTTATTTTTAAATGATGTTCAGAATAAGTTTGTGGTAAAAGAGAGGAAAAAACCCCAGCCATATACCAGATTGTAAATAAGATACAGTCTGAACACAAACACAAACAAGAACGTAAGTGACAGCCTCTGTGTGATGGCATCCCAGGCATCTGTGTGTCAATTCCAGCTTCGTGATTGCTAAGAAACTCCGCTTGTCTTCAGGATTTAATTCAAACCCCTCAGCATCTCACAGTGACCCCCCATGACTTTTCAAAATTTGAGATATAGGAGGCTGGGGAGGTGGCTCAGTGGGTAAGAGCACGTGAGGACCTGAGTTCAAATCCACAGCACCCCAGTGATAGAAAGCTTGATGTGGTTGCATGCCCTTATAACTCCGGTTACGGGGCCAGAGAGCGGTGGGTCTGAAGGGCTCACTGAGCCCCAGCCTGGCTGAAATGGTGGGCTCCCGGTTCAGTGAGCTGTCATGTTTCCAGGCAAGACTGAAGAGAGACACCTGACTCCTGCCTTGGCCTCTGCACACATGAGCACTGGCTTGCACACCTGTATACTCACACATGTGCACACTCTTGTACACTTATACATATCACACCACACCCACATCCATCATCACACCCACATACCCCAACCCCCCCCATTTCAGCCCACATATACCACACACCACCACCACCACCACCACCACCACCACCACCACCACCACCACCACCATCCTATACGACCCACCCCCACCCCCATCACAGATTGAGATATAATTCACATACCTTAAGATCCACCCCTAAGGGCTGGAGAAATGGCTCAGCTCTTAAGAGCAGTGGCTGCTCTTCAAGAAGACCCCGGCTTAATTCCCAGCACCCAAGCATGGCAGCTCACAACTGTCTGTAACTCCAGCTCCAGGGGATCTGACATCCACATAGACATACATGCAGGCAGAACACCAATGCACATAAAAAAACCCCACCCTTTCATATGTACAGCTCAGCGGGGTTTAATATCTTCACAGAGCTGTACTTGCTATTAGCACTCCCCATTCTCCCCTGTCCACAGCCTTGCCAGCTGCCAGTGTTCTAGTCTGTGATGCATTTCCCTATTCTGGACATTTTGAAAGATCAAGGGATCTGTAGTCCTTTGTCTGGCTTCTTTTGTGTAGCAGAATGTCTTCCAGGTTCATTCATTCATGAGATGGCATGGACCAGCTCTTTCTTACTGCTGAGTCACAAGCATTCTGGTGAATGGACGTACCTCACCTTGTTTATTCACTTCATGAACCATTGTCTCCATACTTTGGCTATCACACTGCTATCAATATCTGTGTGTACGTTTTTTGTATGGACATGCGTTTTCTTCTTTTTAATTGTGTGCCTGGACACACATGGCACAGCAGGCATGTGGAGGTCAGAGGACAACTTTCATGGAGTTGGTTCTCTCCTTTTATGTGGGTTCTAGGGTCAGACTCAGGTCACCAGTTTTGCATGGCAATAGCTACCACCTCCTCCCCCCTCTCCTCCTCCATCTCCCTCCCCCTCTCCTCCTCCCTCTCCCTCCCCTCTCTCCTCCTCCATCTCCCTCCCCCTCTCCTCCTCCATCTCCCTCCCCTCTCTCTCCTCCCTCTCCTCTTCCCTCTCCTCCTCCCTCTCCTCTTCCCTCTCCTCCTCCCTCTCCCTCTCCCCCTCCATCTCCCTCCCCCTCTCCTCCTCCATCTCCCTCCCCCTCTTCTCCTCCATCTCCCTCCTTATTTGAAACAAGGTTTTGCTACAAAGCCCAGCCTGGCCTGGAACTCCCAGGGAGCTTCCCGCTGCCTCAGTCTCCCAAATGCTGGGATTGCAGCTGTGTGCTATCATGCCTGGCATGGATCTATGTTTTCAATTCTCTTGGGTCTGTGTTTAGGAGTAGCTTGTGGGATGACATGATAACTCCATGCTTAGCTTTTGGAGAGACTGTTTTCCAAAGCAACTACATCGGCTTACGTTCCCACTCACGATGCAAGAAGATTCTAGTTTCTCCATATCCTCTCTGACACTTGCTCATGTCTGCCTTTTTTTTTTTTTTTAAATTACAGCCATTTTGGTGTGAAATGGTTTTCGTTTACAGTTCCCTAGTGACTATTGACGTCAGACATTTTCCCCCAGGCATCTTCTCATGTTCTCATTGATCATCAATACATCTTTGGGGGAAATATCTGTTTAACCCCTTTGCTTTATTTAATTATTTACTTATCCCTTTATAGACAGGGTTTCACTATGCATCCCAGACTAGCTTTGAACTTGCAATGTAACTCAGGCTGGCTTCAAATTCACAATCCTCTTGTCTCTGCCTCCGAAATGCTAGGATTACAAGTGTGTACCAGCTGGGCAGTGGTATCACATGGTTTTATTTCCAGCACTCAGGAGGCAAAAGCAAGCAGATCTCTCTGAGCTCAAGGCCAGCCTGCTCTACGGAATGAGTTCCAGGATGGCCAGGGCTACGCAGAGAAACCCTGTCTCGAGAAAAAAAAAAAAAAAAAAAAAAAAGTGAAAAACAAACAAACAAGCAAAAAAATAAAACCTAACCAACCAACCAAACAAATACAACTGTGTACCAATCCAGCTACTTGGCCCATTTTATTTATTATATATTTTACAATTTATTTATTGATTGATTTGCGTGTACGTGTGCCATGGCACACGCGTGGAGGTCAGAAAACAGCTTCCGGGAGTCAGTTCTCACCCTTCCGTCCTGATTCTGAAGCTGGGTCTCTCTGTTTTTGTGCTATGTACTCCAAGCTTGGTAGCCTGTGAGCTTCTGGCCAGTTCTCCTTCTCTGTCTCCCATTGCCCTACAAGAGTTCAGGGATTAGAGATTCGGCTAACGACAGGAGTTCCAGGCTTGCACAGTGAGCACCTGCTGAGTCCAACTTGTCTCATTTAAAATTAGGTGACTTGTCTTACTATTGATGAGCTATATTTCTCACATATTCTGGATGCCTGTCTGCTATCAGATGAATAATCACATAATTGTGTGCCCATCTTTCCGTTCTTTTTTTTCAAGATAGTATTTCATGTAACCCAGGCTGGCCACCAACCCACTGTGTAAACAATTTTCTTTCTTTCTTTTTTTAAAAAATTATTTACTTATTTTATGTGCATTGGTGTTTGCCTTCATGTATGTCTGGGGTCCCCTGGAACTGGAGTTATAGCTAGTTGTGAGCTGCCATGTGGGTGCTGGGAAACGAACCTGGGTCCTCTGGAAGAACAGTCAATGCTCTTAACCGCTGAGCCATCTCTCCAGCCCACAATCTTATTTTTGAACTGCCAATCTTCCCACCTGCATCTCCCAAGTGTTGGGATTCTTTTCGAGACAGGGTTTCTCTGTAGCTTTGGAGCCTGTCCTGGAACTCACTCTGTAGACCACGCTGACCTCAAACCCACAGAGATCTGCCTGCCTCTGCCTCCAGAGTGCTGGGATTAAAGGTGTGTGCCACCACTGCCTGGCAAGTGTTGGAATTCTAAGTGTGCACACTGCAGCTGGACCACTCCCTTGGTCTGTTAGAAGCACAACCTTCCAATTTGATGAAGTCTATCTTACGCTCTTCTTTCTCTTTAGTATGTGCTCTTGGTGTCCTATTTAACAGGTGTTTGCCAATCCAGGGCTGTGAGGATGTACACCTATGCTGTCTTCTGAGAGTTTTGTAGTTTCAGCATTCACAGGCAGGTTTTTGGTTAATTCTGAATTAGTTGTCGTGCATGGAGTGAGACAGGCAGGTGTCCACCTTTTTTCTTTCTCAGGGAGCAAACCCTGTAAAAATACTGTTCCTTCTCCCTCCCCACACTGAATTATCTTGACACCCTTTCACAAACCAGTCGACATACATAGAGGCCAGGTGACATTTTACATTTTTATGTTATGTGTGTCTGCATGCATGCTTGCACATGTGTATGCAGGGCCCTCAGAGGTCAGAAAAGGGTGTTAGGTCCCCTGCTCCAGGGACAGCTTCCCAGTGTGCTGGGAGTTGAACTCTGGACTCCTGGAGCAGTAGCAGCCGCTGGTAACCACAGAGCCACGTCTCCAGACTGACATTTTATTGTAGCTTCAGGCTCCCATTTTTGAGCCGGCCCATTCTCTATGCCTTTGTGCACGATGCCCTTTGCCTGACTTCTGGTCTTGGTGGCTGATGTCCTCACCCTCCAGGCCCTATCTATAGGCACAGCCTTCCCTTCCCTCCAGGCAGTCCGACTCCAGGAGCATTTTTTTCATATTTCTGTCTACCCCTGCTCTGCTTCCATGGTGTTCTTGTTAACAGCAAGTGCTTTTAACCACGGAGACATCTCTCTGGCCCTCCACCTTATTTTTTGAGACAGTGTCTCTCACTAAACGCAGGACCTATTGGTTAAGTAGGCTGGCTAGCCAGGAAACTCTAGAGATCTATTTGTCTCAGCCTCACCCAGCACCAGGGACACAGATACCTGCCACCATGCATGGATTTTATATTGGTGCTGAGGATCCAAACTCAAGTTCCCATGCTTGACAGGTACTTTCCCAGCTAAGTTATTTCTCCAGCACCTCAATATAGTTTGATTTGCATTTGACTAAAGATGGTGACTTTTTTTTTTTCATGCACTCTTTGAGAACTGTCTGCTCGTTTTATTTTGTACTTTTGTACCTTTGTTTGTTTTGAGATAGGGTCTCTCTGTGTCTCACCGGCTAGCATGGAGGTTGCTATGTAGACCAGGCTGGCCTTGAACTCACAGAGATCCATCTGTCTCTGCCTCCCGTGTGCTGGGATTGAAGGTGTGTGCTGCCATGTCTGGCTCATTTTGTTCTTTTGATGTCTAATTGTTTTCAGGGGTGGGGTTGAGACAAGATCTACTGTAAACTCCCTATTTAGCTGAGGCTGACTTTGAACTTCTGATCCTCCTGCCTCAACTAACCAAGTCCTCGGGTTACAAGTGTGTCTCTATGGCCAATCTTGTGTTTAATTGTTTGAGTTATTTATGCATTCTAGGCATTAACTCCCATTGGATGGAGAATTGGCCTGGATCATGGAAGCACTCTTCACTCTGCTGATTGTCTCCTGCGCTGTGGAAAAGCTTTTAGAGTCGATGTGATCCCATTTGTCAATCCTGCTATTCTTCCTGTGCTTTTTGAGTCCTATTAAGAACATCCTCTCCTATGCCTAGCTCTTCAAAAAAACGTTTATTATAGTGTGCGTGTGCGTGTGCATGTGCGTGTGTGTGTGTGTGTGTGTGTGTGTGTGTGTGTGTGTGTAGGTGTCAAGGCGGTGGGGGTTGCTCAGAGGACAGCTTTCAAGAGTCAGTTCTCTACTTTAACCATGTAGGTCCTGGGGATTGAACTCAGGTCGTCAGGTTTTGCGGCAAGCACCTTTACCCACTGAGCCATCTCACTGGCCCTCCTATGCTGAGATCTTGAAGTAGTTTTTCCTAGACGTATCTAATTTCCATGTCGTACTCAAAGGTCTTTGATCTGCTTCCCGTTGACTTTTGCACAGGGCAGGAGGTAAGGCGCTAGTTTCTCTCTTCTGCTTGTAGAAGTCCATTTCTCAGCACAGGACACCTGCTCCCTTGATCTCCGGCACCCACCATGCCATACGTTCTACGCACGCCTGTTTTTCTCTGTTTACCGCCTCTTCTTGTGTTTGAATGGAAGCTCTCCGGGGACAGGGCTTTCTTTGTTTATTATCTTATATTCCCAGGCTTTGGAATCCTGTTTGCACATAGTAGGGACTCGGCACGTATGAATTAATGAACAGATCACTTTTCATGATTCCATGAGAACGTATAGGGAAGGAAAGGTGGGGACCACTTCCCCAAGCACACGTGCTTACAATGCTGTCAGAATAAATAGGCTCAACCTGGTAGGGGTAGAGTGTGAGTGTGGCAGGGACAGGTGTTCCAGACTGCCCTAGTTAGGGGGTCTATGGCTGTGGTTCAGGTACCAAGGCCGAGAGCAACTTGGGGAGGAAAGTTTATTTCCTCTTACAAGGGAAGTCAAGGCAGGAACGTGGGAAACTTAAGACAGGAGCTGTCTTCGGATTTCTGTTGCTGTGAAGAGACATCATTCTCATGGCAACTCTTATAAAGGGAAACATTTAATTGGGGTGGCTCACTTACAGTTTCAGAGGGTCAGTCCATTATCCTCATGGTGGGGAGCATGGCAGCGTGCAGGCAGACATGGTGCTGGCTACATCTTGATATGCAGGCCACAGGAATTCAACTGAGACATTTGGCAGTATCCTGAGCATAGGAAACCTTATAGCCCACCCCTACAGTGACACACTTCCTCCAACAAGGCCACACCCACTCCAACAAAGCCACACCTCCTAATAGTGCCACTCCCTGTGAGCTTATGGAGGCCAGTTACATTCGAATTACCACAGGAACCTAGAGGCAGAAACTGATGATGCAGAGGCCATGGAGGGGTGCTGCTTACTGGCTTGCTTCCCATGGCTTGCTCAGCCTACCTTCTCATAGCACCCAGGACCATCAACCCAGGGGTGGTACCACCCACAGTGAGCTGGGTCCTCCCACATCAATCATCCATCAAGAAAATGCGCCAGAGGCTGGCCCACAGGCCAATCTGGTAGGCGCATTTTCTCAATTGAGGGTCCTTCTTCCAAAGTGACTCTAGCTTGTGTCACATTGACCCGAAACTAGCCAGCATGTAGACGACAGATGTGTGCAAAGGCCTGGAGACGAGAAGGGAGTGTTGAACTTGAGAAGCTGAGAGAGGGCCAGTGTTGGAGCATGAGAGGAAGCTCGCGCAAAGCGGGCAGGAAGTGGGCCTTGCAGAGTCTGAGGGAGCATGGCCAGTCTCTGCCCTTGGTTGTAAGAGCAGAGGAAATCCTTGGCCACAAGGCAAGACATGATTAAATTGACATTTGGAAAGCCCCCCCCAATCCAATTATCATTGCTAATGATGATGGGGGAAAAATGCTTGCGTCTGTATAGTACAAACAATATTTTCCTATCCTCCACGCTAGCCTGTTTATTGAATCCGTCAGCAAAGGCTGCCAGACACGAAGACAAAGTACTCCCTTCTTAGAGGATCTGTCCCCTGAATCCCAAATCAGGTCACATGGTCAGACAAAGGATATTTAAAAAGTACACACAAAGCTACATATTCTAATCACATTTAATTATGCATTTGACAAATGGCCTCAATTAAGACAACCACAACATGCTCAGCTGTCGAGACTGTTGCGGAAAGTTAGCGAAAAGGTATTTCTGGAAGGAAGCCCCATTCCAAGACCCTGTCACTCTTTAGAGAGCTCTGTGGGCTAACATCCCGAGGCTGGAAGTTCAATCTATCACGACACTAATCTGAAAGTCAGCCCGAGTTATTATCCCTTAGAAAAACAAAGTGGCTTTCCTACGATTCCAGGGCTGACTCATATGGTGGGGTGGTCAGGAAGGTCTGAGACCACTGCCCAGGAGGGGCCCAGGGTTCAGGGTCCGTTCTTTCTGAGCCAGTGTTCCTTCAATGAGCTGTCGGCTATGAATTGGAGCTCAGGGATGGATGCAGATTTTTCTGTTTAGGGAAGACACTGAGGAGACGTAGCTCAGCTAGTGGGGTGCTTGCCTGCCATGCACAAGACCCCGGCCTCCCTCTCTAGCGCCACACAAAACCAAGTGTGTTGGTGATGCCTGTAATCCTAGCCCCGGGGTCATGGAGGCAGGAGGATCACAAGTTCAAGGTCATCCATGGCTACACTGCAGGTCTGAGGCCAGCTTGGGGTACATGTGATTCTATTTCTAAAACCCAAACTAATTTTTTAAAAAGGAGTACATGACAAGAATGAAGAGGCTGAACCAGGCCTGCAAGTGAGGTGACGAGGTGTGACTGTGCCAACTGACTGACGAGCTTGAGAACCCGTCTAGAGTTCTCCTGGGGGAAAGTGGGAAGAGAGGGTGGTTTTCTGGAGAAGGCTTAGAAAGAAGTGGGGCAGCCTCCGGGCACCGGAGGATGCTGGGGACATCAGTGAGTCACCCTCCCCTCTGAGGTGTTGGGAGCCACATCGAAGGACTGGGAAATGAGAGGTCGAGGCTGGCTTCTCAAGCGCCTTTAGATGGGGAGGGAGAAGGCGTTTCCCTGAAGCCGAGAGCTGCTTGTCTCCTCCACAGGGAAGAAACCCTTTCCCACACTGGATGTGGGTTTCAAGAGCTTTTCAGTTTAAATGTGAGAATCACCAGATTCTGAGGCCGGCTTTCCTGTTGACCCAGGAAGAACCTGATCTCTGAGCAGGAGGCTTTAGGGTTGGGTAATCCTATCTGAGGTGTGCTATCCTGACCCACCACGCTTCTTTCTCCACACTTTGGGCAACAGTGGACTACCAGCAAGATCCCAGGACAGAGAGCTGGGGAGACGGCTCAGTCCTTGGTGCTTACCATGGGAGTACAAGGACCTGAGGTTGATTCTAGGCCAACGAAGAGACCCTGTCTCAAAAAATGAGGGGGCTGACATCCGAGGAACAATACCCAAGGTTAACCTTTGGTGGACACACATGCATGCATGTAGGTGTGCACTCCCCTCCAAACATACACACACAGATCAATGGATCAATTGGATTCTCATATGGGTGTGGTGGCATACACTTTTAATCTTAGCACTCAGGAGGTAGAGGCAGGTAGATCTCTGAGTTCAAGGCCAGCCTGGTCTACAGAGTAAGTTCTTTGCCAGCCAGGGCTACACTGAGACCTTACTTCAAAAAAACCAAAAGAATTTTTAGATGATGACTAGTGACCATGGCATCCTAAAGGGTGAGTCTGGGTTTCCTGACAATGTTCACTCTGCCCTCTTTTTCTTAATGAGGGTAGATTCCAGAAATTTCTCCGTTTTCCTAACAGTCCTCCAATATATCTGAAAGGGATGTTTGGCATTGCAAGGCCTCTTGTCCTCTGAGGCTACTGAGCTCTACCGTTCCTTCATTCATAACGGATCCCTGAGCGCCCGCCCTCGGCCAGACCTGGAGGCAGACCCAGGAAGACCCTGATCTCTGACCCTGAGGCATGAGCACCATGTGGGCTGCAGCCTTGTGCCAGAACGGAGAATATTCCTGAGTTTTATGAGGCCTGAGGCTTATAGAGTCTGGGAAAACATACTTTGGAAGATTACAGAATCATGAAGGAAAGCCCTGTGTCCCTTCCGGTGACATTTGGCAGGAGGAAATGGATGACTGGGGGAGGCCATTGCGTGAAAAAACAGTAGGTTTAAGTGATTGCTCTTGGTGTGCTTTGCAAGACGTGACCACGGAAACCCACTGATGGAGACTCCGTGAGAGCCTTGGGAAGGGCTCACACACCCGTGTCTCCATCCCTTTGTTTCCCCCTCGCCAGGGAGGGTAGGAGAGATGGATAGTTCCAGGAATGTCCTTGGCTTCAGGGAGGACCTTCTTTTGATGTCCAAGACTGCAATGCCACTGAGTCTATGTGAGTCTCCATCACAGTACTGTGGGGTTCATACTGTCCTGACTTCATTTTCCTGGGGAAGAGCTGGAGACCCCGGGGGGTTGGGCACTTCTCAGGCAGCTAGAGTATGGCAGGCAGGGCTTTAAACCAGGTTATCCTGAGCCCAGAGTACACCTCCAGCCTGCTCTTGGCCCCCTCTTGGAACCGGTTATGGTTCCCCAGAGGAGTGAAACACACACAAATGTTCCCTCCGTTCAGCCAGTCTCTGGAATGTTCCTTCCACGTGGAGGTCACCCCATCTGTATGGAACAGTCCCCTCTACTCTTAACACAGCGCTCACAACTGTATTTTATTTTAAACTGTGTGTATGTGTGTGTCTATAGGTGTGCACGTGAGTGGGAGTGTCCACAGAGGTCAGAGGTGTCAGACGCCCTGGAAGTTTGAGTTACAGTTGGTTGTGAGCTGTCTGACGTGGGTGCTGGGAACCGAACTCTGTCCTTGGCAAGAGCAGGATGTGTTCTTAATCACCGAGCCATGTCTCCAGCCCTCCATAGCACTTTCCGTCATCTGACATATTGTGTATTTATTTTCTGTCCGCACCTTCCCGTGCAAGGGTGTGAGCTTTGTGAGGAGAGGGACCCGTGTGCTTTGCGGCTGTCGTACGCCCTATACCTAGGACACTGGTGATGCAGAAAGCATTTTGTATGTAGATCTTGAACTAACTAATGAATGAACTTAGCAGTTATGGTACCAGTCTGGTTTTGGCAAATACCTGGAGAACGTCACACTCAACAGGTGTTCAAGTGGTTAGAAGACTGAAAAGCTTCCAGAGCAGGAACTGGAGGCTGGCTGGAGAAGGACGGCTAAGCATGCGTGCATATATATATATATATATATATATATATATATATATATATATATATATATATATATATATATATATGTGGCGGGGGAAGGTACGGGATGGTGGCAGTCCAGCAGGCTGCTTGGCATGCCTCCCAGCCTTGTCAGCCTCCTTGGATGTGGGCCTCTGTGCTATATTCACACATCATCTAAGTGGGTTCTTAAACACAGGCACCAGCTACCCAGGGATGCTATGGTCTCCTTCCTTGGAGATCTTTAAAAATAGTCGGGAGCGTTCCACTGTCCCATATTCCCGAGGAAGGGACCTGCTGGCAGTGTGTCGGGCACTGTGACTGCCGTCTCGTGCCGTCATGTCGGGGCTCCCGTGAGGTCGACTCTCTTCCTCTGAGCCCCGTTTTGCAGATGGCGAAAGGTAAGCGACCTTCCGGTCTCTGACTGCAGAGCCTGTGGTCTTCTCGGTACCCCAGAGGCTCTTGCAAATTTCTCTTGTAATCCATCCTTTTTTAGAACTTAGCACATTCTAGATTAGAATAGTACGTGGTACGCTAAGAGACTGACATTAACCACCAGACTTGTCATAACAATGATGGCAGGGGCTGGAGGGATGGCTCAGCAGTTAAGGGCACTGGCTGCTCTTCCAGAGGACCCAGGTTCGATTCCCAGGATTCACATGACAGTTTACAGCAGGCTGTGAAATTAGTTGTAGGGGACTTGACCCTTTCTCAGGCCACCAAGGGCCCTGCACACGTGGTGCACAGACATGCAGGAAGAACACCCGCACACATAAAAACAAACAAACAAACAAACAAACAAACGAAAAACCCCTTACTTAAAAGGGCAGTGAGGGCAAAGGTGACTGTAGTCATGTGACTGAATTATTGATTTTGGAGTGGTATTTTAAAGGCAGGGGTTTAGACTTGGCTCCTGTTCGTCCTTCAGTATTACTCTATTCTTCTTTGTGTGTCTGTGCATATGCATGGGTGTGCAGGAGCACCTGTGCCCATGTGTGCACCCGAGGTTGATGGTGGGTGCTTTCCTCAGCCACTCTCCTTAGTTTTCAATGATGATTTTACTTATTACTCTCTATACATGTGTACACACGTGTGTATGTGAATGGATGTGGGCGTGCACATGCTACAGCATGTGTTTGAAGGTCAGAGGGCAACTTCTGGGAATCAGTTCTTTCCTTGCACCATGGATTCTAGATTTTTCAGCTCATGTTGTTATGCTTGTACAGCAAGTGCATCCCCAGTGGGCTGTGTCAATGGTCCAACACCTTATTTGGTTGAGACAGGGTCTCTCACGGAACCCAGGGCTCAATGATTCAGCGAGGCCAGCTGGCCAGAGCACCTCAGAGATAGACCTCTGTCTCCTCAGTGTGGGGGTAACAGATGTGAGCCACCACCATGGCTGTTTGTTTGTTTGTTTGTTTGTTTGTTTTAAGTTTGAATCCCGGGGATCCAGGCTCAGAGCCTCATGCTCCTGGAGCAGGCCCTTTCCCGACAGCCTGGCTGATCCACCTTCCCAGACTTAGTGCTTTTCTGTTTACAGAGAGGTGGTGTGAGCGGCTGTAAATTGCGTCCCCGGACAGCAAGTCTAAGAGTGAGCATTAGAGAGGTCACTGAATTAAAGAGGTCACCGGGATCATTGCATTCCCTGAGGAAAGGTGCTGCTCCATGACGGCAGTGATGCTCGGTACACTCCATGGCAGGGAGACCGATGAGTACGGAGGCAGGGAAGGGAAGGTGAGGACTTGGAAGCCACCTCAACTTGACCTCTCATTCTTGGCATTAGAGAAGCAGTGTGGGGTTGACATAAGACATCCCTGGGTTCAAAGCCTGTCACCTACTAGCTGGCTGCCCGTGAGAATGAGACACTCTTTTCTGCTCCACATTCTTGAGTCACATAAAACAGGAAGTAGCTGTAGCCCGAGCTGAGGGAACTCAGATTCCTGAGCTGAGAGATGAGCTCTGCCGAGCTCCGCCGCCCCCTCCCACCCACCTTCTAGGCAGGGTGCTTTGATGGTTGTTTCCATTGTGGCAATATCCACTGAGGGAGGGGCTCTCTGAGGCAGATATCAGAAGCACAGGTTAGTCATGGCTAGCTCTGAGCCTCGGCTCATGGGTCTGTAAAATGGGCTGATGGCACCTCCTTACAGAGGCTTGTGTGTAGGGACCGGAGGAAGGTCTGAGTGAATGTGTATTGTTGACATAGGCATGAGCATGTTGAGCTCTCCAATGCCTCAGTCCCATGGGAGTGGCAAAGCTTTACCTCTGTGAGGCTCACGAGGGGTGGCAAAGCTTTCCTCGGGAGTCCAAGTGGGTGTGACCAGTGTGTGCAAAGACTAGCAGCTTCTTCCTCCTCCTTTCAGCCACCCTGGACTACATGAGATTGATTCAGTGATGTCTACAGCCCCAAACTGCTCATCTGCAGAGACCTTCTGTGAGACTAGCCAGCCCTCCCCCTGTGCTGTGCACAATAGACATGCTGAGGTTCTGTAGGGTAGTAGCAGACCCCCACCTGACCTCAGCTTCATTGTACCCATGTTGGTGTATGTGACCTTTCTCCATTCCCTTACCATCCCTACTCAGGGTTCCAGGACCCAAGCCTAGTGGCTCTCAGCACTGGTTATAATGTGCAAGCTGGTGTGTCTAAGCCAGTGTGTGCACAAAGCCCTCGGGACAGTCACTAGTCAAATGCTTAGTATTCCTTTTGCAGATGGCTCATTGTGGTGATATATTGTGGGGAATCACATTCTTTTAATCCCAGTACTTGAGAATCACACACCTTTAATCCTAGCACTCAGGAGGCAGAGATCCGCCTGTGAGTTCAAAGCCACCCTGGACTACATGAGATTGATTCAGTCTAGGAGAGAAACAGAGCCAGGCAGTGGTGGCACACACTTTTAATCCCAATACTTGGGAGTCACATGCCTTTAATCCCAGCATTAGGACAGTTGAGACAGGAAGTGATGGCTGGGTGGAGAAAGGTATATAAGGTGTGAGGAGACAGGAACTAAAGGCTTTTCAGGCTGAGGAGTCCAAGAGGTAAGACATGGCAGTGGCTTGTTCCTTTATCTCTCTGATCTTTCAGCAATTAACCCAATAACTGGTTCCAGGTTTTTATTAAAAGACCTTTTAGAATTCGAGCAACAGCCCATGTTAACTTTTATTTACCCAATTATTGATTCCAGTGTGCAATTTTAAAAGGAAAAAATGTCTAGGTATGGTAGTGTCATGCCTGTATTCCAGCATTTGGGAGGCTGAGGCAAGAGGATCTTGATTTCTTGGTCTAGATTATATAGCCATGTTTTAACTCTAAATAAATAAGTACAGCTATCTCCATACAGCCATAGCAATATCAGTGGCTCTCAATTTCTTTCCTTCTTCCCTTCTTACATGGGGAAGGTGGCACAGGCTTGTAGTCCCGGCCCTGGGGAGCTGGAGACAGGAGCATCCCTGAGGCTGGCTAGCCAATCAGTTTAGCCAAATCAGTGAGCTCCAGGTTCAGTGAGAGACCCTGTCTCAAAAACTAAGGTGAAGAATGATAGAGAAAGAAACCTGACTTTGGTCTGTGGCTTGTACATGAACACATGAACACACACACACACACACACACACACACACACACGACTTAAACTGAATTAAACAAAATAATAAAATCTTTTCCACATGCATGGCTGCAGTGAAGAGTAAGCCTGGGGCCGTGGGCCACACCTTTAATCCCAGCGCTTGAGAGGCAGAAAGAAGCAGGTGCATCATTGCGGGTTTGAAGCCAGCTTGGTCTATATATCGAGTTTCATGAGAGCCAGAGTCACATAGAGAGACTCTGTCTCAAATAAAGGGGTGTGGAGAGGACAAGGACAAAGAGTGGACACCGCACTTTGTTTCTGTAAGGCAAGGACCCTCCTTTTGAGCTACATGGCCAATCCAACAAATAATAATTTCTTGATATCTTGTAATATGTCCCGTTGTCTTAGTTACTTTCTACTGTTGTGATAACACACCAGGACCAAGGCAACCTACAGAAGGAAGAGTTTATTTGAGGCTTCCCGTTCTAGAGGGACAGGAGTGCATCACCACCATGGTGGGAGCACAGCAGTCCATCACCACCACCGTGGTGGGAGCACAGCAGTCCATCACCACCGTGGTGGGAGCACAGCAGTCCATCACCACCGTGGTGGGAGCACAGCAGTCCATCATCACCACCGTGGTGGGAGCACAGCAGTCCATCACCACCATGGTGGGAGCACAGCAGTCCATCACCACCATGGTGGGAGCACAATAGTCCATCACCACCGTGGTGGGAGCACAGCAGTCCATCACCACCGTGGTGGGAGCACAGCAGTCCATCACCACCATGGTGGGAGCACAATAGTCCATCACCACCATGGTGGGAGCACAGCAGTCCATCACCACCATGGTGGGATCACGGCAGCAGGGGGTGGGCGTGGCTCAGGAGCAGCAGCTGAGAGCACCCATCTCAATCCACAAACAGGAAGCAGAGGCTTACCTGAGGATGGCGAGAGGCTTTTGAAACCTCCAGCCTGCCTGCAGTGACACACCTCCTCCAACAGGGCCACACCTCCTAATTTTTCACAATTCGCCACCAACTGGGACTAAGTTAAATGCCGGGGACGTATAGGGGACCATTCATTCTAACACCACACTCTATTCACATTTCCTTAGATTTTACTATATAGCCCTGACTGGCTTGGAATTTGCCATGTAGAACAGGCTGCCGCCTCCTGAGAGCTGGGATTAAGGGTGTGCCCATTACACCCAGCTCCTTGATGACTTTGAAATCCCACCAGGAAACTCGGTTGCCCAGCACAGCCTCTTCACGGGCTCATGGAGGATGAACTTACTTCCATATTTGCCTAAGCCAAACAGAACTGGAAAGGTTACATCGGTTACAGGGGAAGCCCGCGGACTGCATTTCAAGACTTGGTAGAGTTCACTCGGAGTTCCCTGCTGTGGTGTATTCAGGTCACCCTCTCCCTCGGTGCCTGCTGTACTTAACACTGCCACGGTTAATGAAAGCTTTTGTAGTTAAACACGCACATGGCATCCTCTTTTCCTCCAGGCTGCGTGTCCTGATCTTGCAGCATAGTTCAACAAACATTTATCCAGTGCCCATTATGTGCACGTTTCTCCTTATAAACTTCGCTGTGGAGAACTCATGTTGAACTTCAGAGTTTTTTATTCCCCCTCCCGGTAAATCTGGTTTGATTGTCTAAGATAGTAGGGAAGGAACAGACACATTTCATCATCACCACGGGTGAAAGGGAGCTTCCAGAGGCTTCGGGCACAACAATTTTACAATTTAAACATAAAAATTAACAAAGTGGGGTTTTTTCCTTTTAATTTTTTTTAATAATTTATTTTTATTTCATATGCATTTGTGTGAATGTGTTTTGTCTGCATGTATGTCTGTGTGAAGGTGTCCGATCCCCTGAAACTGGAGTTACAGTTGTGAACTGCAATGTGGTTGCTGGGAATTGAACCCTGGTCCTCTGGAAGAGCAGCCAGTGCTCTTAACCGCTAAGCCATCTCTCCAGCCTTTATTTTTAAATAAATATGTTTTTATTTGTGATGGTTTTTCTAGCAGAGCAAAGAGATTTTCAAAGAAAGGTCTTAAGGGTGGAGCCATGGCTCAGGGGGTAAGGGTACCTGCTACCAAGCCTGGTAGAGGAGAACGGCAAGCAGACTCTGACGCTACGCATGTGCCATGGCATGCCCTCCCAACCTGCTACAAAAATAAACCAATACTTAGATCTCTCTCCCTCAAAAAGTTCTTAGGTGCCAGGCAGTCCCAGCACATGGGAGGCAGAGGCAGATAGATCTCTGTGAGTTCAAGGCCAGCCTGGTCTACAGGGCTAGTTCCAGGACAGCCAGGGCTACACAGAGAAACCCTGTCTTGAAAAACAAAAAACAAACAAACAAATCCCCCTCCCCCGACACACACGAAGTTCTTAGGCTATGTCTGGGCAACTTAGCTTTCAGGATTTGTGTTGTAGAGGGAAGGCCAACAGTCCCAACCTGGACCTAGAAGTCGGAGAAGCCAGAGAAAGTCAGCCTTCAAGACAGCAAAAAGAGAAAGAAAGTTCCTTTTAAAGCCAGCATTCAAAAGACCCCAAACTGGAGCTGAGGAGAGGGCTCAGCGCTTTAGAGAGCTGGCTGCTCCTCCAGAGGACCCAAGTTAGTCTCCTAACACCACACGGTTGCCTCACAAGCATCCGCAAGTCCAGTTCCGGAGAACCCGACCTCTGGAAGTGCCACAGTGGACGACAGCACACTCATACACATAAAACAATAAATGAATTAAAAGAAAACACTGCAATCAAAAGTCTTAAAAATGACCATACTCTCAGAATTGATTCCAAGGAAACAAACTGGGCTAAACTCAAAGATTTATCCATAGGAATAGTAACCTCAGCATTGTTTATAGCAATAAAAAACAAACCAGGAAATAATCTAAATGTCCAATCAGAGGGGACTGATTAAGGCTGGCCTGAGAACCTATTCAGCATCCTTCTATGATGGAATGTCATGCAGACATTAAAAATGGTATTGCAATATTAGGGCTCTCAGCCAGGGTCCATGGCTCAGGGAATTGCTGAAATCTCGTGCATAATTGTTGGGTGTGTGTTTACTTCTGGAAGGAAGATTCTTCAGAATTCTCAAATAGGGACATGACCCAAGAGAGTAAAACAGTCACTGTTGTAGGGAGTAATCAAAGCAGAAAGATGTTGGCAGTGTATTACTAAGGGAGCGAGTGGGAAGGATAGGTCGGAAGCAAATATAATATGATCTTACTTTTATTAAAAACACACACACATGTATACGTGTGTATAGGAAAAACATGATCGTGTTGCTAACCAGAGCAGTAATCATGGTGTGTTGGTTACTTCCCACAATGACTGTGGCGAATGCCTCACCGGACAAACTTAAAGCACGAGGATTCATTTCGGTTCACTTTCAAGTGCTGTGGTCTGTCCTGGTGAGGAAGACACGGTGGCATGGTGGCTGGGTGAGGTCATGGTAGTGAGGAGGCATGGTGTCCGGGGGTCATGGTAGTGGGGAGGCATGGTGTCTGGGGTGGCTCAGTGATGGCAGCTTGCAGAGATGTTTAGTCACATCTTGGTGATTCAGGAGGCGGAGAGATGAGATCAGAAGCAGAGACCAGCCTCCAGCCCTCTGTGATCACCCAGCTCTCACCACCCACTGGACTGGTCTAGACTCGCTTGGGAGACATACCTCTAGGTGTGTCTGTGAAGGCATTTCCAGAGAGGATTAGCTGAGGAGAGAAGATCCACACTGAACGTGGGCTGCATCTCGACACAAGAGTGAATAAAAAGAAGGAAGGGAGCTGAGCTCCGGCCTTCCTCTCCCTGCTCCCTGTCTGTGGACACGGTGTGACCAGCTGCCTCACAGTCTAGCTTCCGCAGGAAGAGCTCTGCCGTAACGCCTTCTCCACCATGATGACCTGGACCCCCAGAGTGTGAGCCCAAACAAGCCCTTCCTCCCCTCAGCTGCTATCTTTCCACAAGGGACAGGAAGAGGTGACTAATATGACCTGGAAGGCCCAGGTGACACATTGTGCCACCCATCCCAAAGGTTTCCCAACCCTTCCAAAGCAGAACCGGTTGGGGACCAAGTGTCGACTCACAGGAGCCTTTGGGGAGACTTCGACTGTAAACCACAGCAAGTGGTGATCTCAGGAGAGAAGTTGTTACTGTTATTTCTTTTTGTCACAGGAGCTTGGGACTGTGGTCCACGTTGGCTTTGAACTCATGTAGTTCAGGATGTCCTCAAATTCCCTATCTTTCTCAGATTCCTAAATGCTGGGATGGCACATGGGAACCGCAATGGCTGGAGATTCTCCTCTGCCATTTCCCCCCCTCCTTTTTTGAGATCGGATCTCATGTATCTCAGGCTGGCCTCCCATTTATTATGTAGCTGAGTCTGATCTTGAACTCCTGACCCTCTGGCCTCCCAGACTCTGTGATTACAGGTGTGTGCCACTACATCCAGATTCTTCAGTGCTGGGGATCGAACACATGACATGTGCCTTGCCAGATAACCGAGCCGCATCCTCGGCGCCTCTGGTAAAGTTCTAGAATTACTGCTAGGAAGACATGCTGCTGTTGGATCCTGGGACCTGAGACCACATCGCTTATACCTTAACTTAGGGATCCCTAGTGGCTTTCTTTAGTTTTCTAGACCTTCAGTTCCTCGTCTGTAAAGTAGGTTCAATAGTTCCGACCAATAGTTGTGAAATACCAGGGCTTGGCGTGGGGAGGAGTTCATGGAAGGCCGACTGTCGTTAGAAATGCGAAGGTGAGGCAGTGTGGCATGGCAGACAGTACGTGGGCAAAGAAGCACACAGCCTGGGCCCCGCCAAGTTTTAAGACTCATTCTCTAATGTTTCCCTGATCCAAGCCTTACTTTTCCCATCTGTAAAATGGATACAGTAATACCAACTTTGCTTTAGCAAAGTGGAGAAAATAAGACATTTCAGTATGTGCCTCCTGGGCATAATAGGGACTTAAAAATGATGCGGGTAGCTCAGTAGTTAAGAGCGCTTGTTGCTCTTGCACAAGACCCAGCTCAGTTCCCAGCACCTACACGAGACAGCTCACAACTGTCCTGTAACACCAGCTCCAGAGTCCAACATCTTCTTCTGGACCCTCAGGCACCTGCACGCATGTGGTGTGCATAAACCCATGCAGACACATACACCCATGTATACAGAAAAAAAAAACAATAAATAAATGGTAGGAGTGCTTCCGCCAGAGTCTGGCAGCATCCACTGAGCCTCAGGTAAACAGCGCTGCAGGAAGGAAGCTGACCTAGCTTGTCTCCGTGATTACAGAGCGTTACCTATGGCTTTATTATTTTGTACTCGTCCTAGGATGAGTCATTCTTATTTTTCTCTGTGCCAAACACAGTTTATCTGCTCTTTCCAGAACTGAGATGCCGACAAGAAGCTACAGCATATGGAAGAGGGCTTTAAGGGGCTGGCAGAACTTAGCCAGCCTCTCCTGGTTCCCTGTGTGTCCTGCACCCAACCCCCACCCTTACTGGCATATGACCTTGAGAAGGCCATCTTCTCTTGAAAAATTTTATGAGATTTTGGCTGTGTGATGTACATCTCTATGAATTGAGTGTGATGGCACATACACACTTGTGACCGCAGTGCTCAGGAGGCTGAGGCAGGAGGATTTAGAGTTGGAGGCCAATCCCCGAGGTCCTACTAACAAACTACACAGGATATTTTTTTATAAATATTTTTTTTAAAAAGTGATTTATTTCTGGATAGTGGTATTGCATACCTTTAATCCCAGCACTTGAGAGGCAGGGGCAGGTGGATCTCTGAGTTCAAAGCCAGCCTGGGCTACACAGCAAATTCCAAGACAGTCAGGGCTGTTACACAGAGACAGAGTTGTCTTGAAAAACAGACAAACAACAAAAAAGATTTATTTATTTATATGTGTATGAGTATGCAATATGTATGTATGTATGTATGCATGTATGTATCACATGCATGCCTGGTGTCCTTGGAGGCCAGAAGAGGGCAACAGAACTGTGTAACTGGAGTTACAGGAGGTTGTGAGCCACCATGTGAGTGCGGGGAACCAAAGCTGAGTCTTTTGCAAGGGCTGCCAGCACTCTTGACTGATGAGCCGTAGCTCCAACAGCAACCTTGAAATGAGTATGTATTATGTGCTTAGCACTCGTGTGTGTGTGTGTGTGTGTGTGTGTGTGTGTTTGTGTATGTGAGTGTGTGTGTATGTGTGTGTCTCTCTGTGTGTGTATGTGTGTGTGTCTCTGTGTGTGTGTATGTGTGTGTGTCTGTGTGTGTGTGAATGTGTGTTTGTGTGTGTGAGTGTGTGTCTGTGTGTGTGAGTGTGTGTGTATATGTGTGTCTGTGTGTGTGTTTGTGTGTGTGTATATGTGTGTGAGTGTGTGTGTATGTGTGTGTGAGTGTGTGTGTTTGTGTGTGTGAGTGTGTGTCTGTGTGTGTGTGCGCATATGTGTGTGTGTCTGTGTGTGTGTGTCTGTGTGTGTTGCTGGGGATCAAACCCAGGGCTTTGTGTGTGCTAACTAAGCATGCACTTTCCCACTGACCCCAGTCTTAGACCTTTTCCCCTGTTGCCTCACGTAGTGCAGCCTGAAGCTCCCATCATCCTCACAGCCGACATCTAATCCACTGGCAACTTCTCTCCACTCTTCTTGGAAAATATATCCAGAGTGAAATCATCTCCCTTACTTCGCAGTTACTATTCTTGCCCAAGTGACCATCATCTCTCACCTGGATTTTTTTTAATTAAATAAACTATTTTTAAAGCAACTCTAGCCTCATAGCAAGTTTTACAATTTTTAAAAATGTATTACTGTATGTGTGATGTGTGACTGTGAGCGTGTGTGCATCACAGCGTGAATGTGGAGGTCAAAGGATGATTTTGTGAAGTCAGTTTTCTTTGCCTATCTTCATGTGGGTTCCAGTGATTAAATCAGGTCCTCAGGCTTTGCCCAACAAGCCCTTTACCTGCTCAGCTAAGGCACACTGCCGGCTCTGAGTTTTGAGACAGAATGCTACGGTAGCCTGGTACTTGTCATGGGTACACACTGATTTCAAACTCATGATGATGCTCCTGCATCACCCTTCCACATGCTGGGATTACAGGTCTAATTTTTTAATTATTATTTTTGGTTTGGGTTTTGTCATAGGATCTCACTGTATTACATGGGCTGCCTTGAGCTCCTGGCCTCAATGCTCCTCCTGCCCCAGCCTCCTGAGTGACTGCAGCGACAGGCTTTGCTGGCAAACCTCCCCCCCCTAGCTAATTCAACAGGAGGAGCAGAGAGTTCCTACGAGCCCCCTCCTCTACGCAAGCGTGCCTCCCTCATCAGTGCCTCCACCAGAAGGGTGTATTCATTGTGAACAATGGCCCTGCACCCACACACCACTATTACTCAAAGGCCAGTTTACTCTTGGCTATCTTACAGTCTGCGGGAGGGGCAGACATATACTTACATGTATGTATCTGCCATCATACATCACCATTACATTGCCCCCGCTCCCCGCCAAAATCCCTAAAACTGCTCTGCCTGTCTCTCTCTCTCTCCTTTCTAACTCTACCACCACTAAGCACGTGTCTAGCTCTCTAGTTTTGATTTTTCTAGAAAGCCAGGTGGTTGGAATAACTAGTCAAGTAGGCTCTTCAGGTTGGCTTCCTCGCTTATTGTCTTAGGGTTAGTATTGCTGTAACCCTGTTGCTTAGGGTTACAGGCTGATGAAACACCATGACCCAAAGCAAGCTGGCGAGGGAAGGGTTTGGTTGGTTCAGGCTTCCACATTGTAGTCCATCGCTGAAGGAGGTCAGGAGAGGAACTCACACAGGGCAGGAACCTGGAGGCAGGAGCTGATGCAGAGGCCATGGAGGCATGCTGCTTCCTGGCTTGCTCCTCACAGCTTGCTCAGAACACCCTACAGGATTGCCTACAGCCCTAACTTCTGGAAACCTTTTCTCAACTTAGTTCCCTCCTCTCAAGTGACTACAGGTTATGTCAGGTTGACATAAAACTAGCCAGCAAAGGATTATACAGTTGTTTCCTCCGAGTCTTTTCATGATCTGACAGCTCATTTCTTTAAATATAATTTAAATTGTATTTACTTATTTTATGTGTCTGAGAGTTCTGTTTCTATGTCCATGCACCACATGCATGCCTGGATCCTTGGAGGCTGGAAGAGGGTGTTGGATCCCCGGAGCTCATTTCTTTTCAACACTGACTAGTCCATTGCCACCGTTGATTTACCAGGTCACATAATCCATGATTTGGATGAACAATAATGCTCCCCCAGCTGTCTCTGCAGATTTTCCTTCCCTTGTGTAAGCATGAATGTGCACAGGAAGGATGTTCATATGCATGCCTATGGTGGAGGGTGGCAGGGAGGCACTGGAGATCAAAGCCAGGGCCTTGTATGTGCTGGGCAAGCACTCGACCACTGAGTGTCTTTCCACCCTTTCCTGCCGGAGTTTTGTGTAAGCACATTTCCTATTCCTTTAAGTAAGTACGAAAAGTGTGTGTGATTCCTAGAGGGTATGTATGGTAAGAGTCTGTTTGTTTGGAAAGAAACTAACTCGTGCTCCAGTCTGGCGCTGCAATTTGGGGTTCCTAGCAGGAGTAAGTGGAGCCCCCATAGTTCTACATCCTCACCAGCTCTTTGTGTTGTCAGTATTCTGGACTCTGGCCATCCTCGTAAGAGTGTAGTGATGCGCGGGATGCTGGTTGCTTTCATTCGCATTCCCCTAATGGCAAAGGAGAGGAAATAAATGTGGCTGTTAGCTATTAGTATATACTCTCTGGTGAGATGTTTTTCTAAGGCCTTTGGCCACACTCGTGTGTGTGTGTGTGTGTGTGTGTGTGTGTGTGTGTGTGTGTGTGTGTGGTTTGTGCATACCTGTGTGCAGGTGCATATACATGCATACATATGCACTTGTGTGGGAGCCAGAGGGGTTGTGTGCAGGCTGGAGGAGGAGGTTGTGTGTCTTGCTCCATCACTCTCCATTTGAGACAGGGTCTCTCACTGAATCTGTAGTTAAGCTGGTGGCCAACAAGCTCTGGCAATCCTCCTGTCTCTCCCTACCAGGGCTGGGGCTACAGGCACATGAAAACATGCCTGGCTTTTTATGTGGGTGCTAGAGATTTGAATCCAGGTCCGCATGCTTGCACAGTATGTGCTCTTTCCCGCTGAACCGTATAGCCACAGCCTCCACTACAGGAAGACTATTTTCCTTTTAAAAATATTTATTCTTAAGAATGTCATACTTGCAATTTGTGGCTATTCTTGGTTATCAATTTGACTACATCTGGAGTTAACTAAACCCAAGTGGTTGGGTACACCTGTGAGGGATTTTTTTCTTAATTAAATCATTTGAAATGGGAAGGCCCACTTTTAAACTGGATCTTTTGAAGTGGGGAAATACACCTTTAATACGGATCTTTTGAGGTGGGAAAATTCATCTTTAATCTGGACCACACCTTCTGCTGGCAGCTTATATAAAGGACACGGAAGAAAGAAGCTTGCTCTTTGCCTGCTTGCTCTCACTCTTGATGGCAGGTTCATTCCTTCACTGGCATTAGAGCCTACTTCTTCAGGATTCTGGTGTATAGTGAAGATTGGCTGAGACATGGACTAAACAAGTACTGGATTCTCGAACCTTCCGTTGTTGGACAGTCATTGTTGGATTAGCTGGACCACAGCCTGTAAGCTGTTCTAATAAATCCCATATATATATGTATATGTATATATATATATTCATTCTATAAGTTTTGTTCCTTAGAGAACCCTGACCAATACACATATAATGAAATATATTTACTCACATTTCCTCCTTCAACTTCCCCCATGTCACCCAATATTCCTCCCTCCTAACTTTATGGTTTTTTTTTTTTAATAATCCACTAAGTCCTCTTAGCAATGCCCATATATGCGTGGCTATGGAGCTGCCCACTGGAGCATGGGAAGCCTACAAGTGGTCACATCCTCATCAATAAACAACGATTCTCTCATTGCCAAGCATGGTGGCCCATGTCTTTAATTTCAGCACTCAGGAGACAGAGGCTGATAGATCTCTGTGAGTTCCAGGCCAGCCTGGTCTCTAGAGTGAGTTCTAGGACCACCAGGACTATGTAGAGAGACTTTGTCTTAATAAAACAAAACAAAGCAAAAAAGAATGCTTTTGTACCCCAGCAACCATTCACTGCCATTAGCTCCTCAGTAAGTGGTGGAGCCTGGAGTTCATCTATTACCGCCCCGTGGGGCTCCCCCCCCCCCCCGCTCCCCCATCTAGGCTGGAATGTTGAGAAGTAAGCATGGCTGCTGTGAATTCACGATTACTATAGCTATATCAAGTCCAGAAGACAGCATTTCACAGTATGCTCCCCTACCCCATCTTTCAGCTTTTACATTCTTTCCATCTCCTCTTCCACAGTGTGAGCCCTGGTATTGGTGGGGTTAATATAGGTATCTCATTTAGGTGTAATGCTCAGTCTTTCTTCTTCAGCACTGACCAGTTATGCATCTCTCCACTGACTGCTTCCCACTGCAAAGAGAAGCTTCTGTGACCAAGGTCATGAGTAGCTCAGGTTTTGTATGTTTTATATATTCTTTAAAATTTTTTAATATTTTGTTTTTATTTTTAAATGACGTGTGTGTGTGTGTGTGTGTGTGTGTGTCTGTCTGTCTGTCTGTCTGTCTGTCTGTCTGTGCATTTGTGGGTACAAGCATACATGGAGTCCAGAAGAAGGTGTCAGAGCCCCTGGAGATGGAGTTATAGGCAGTTGTCAGCTGTTGGATGTGGGTGCATAGGACATTGGTCCTATGCAACAGCAGTACACACTCTTTACTGCTGAGCCATCTCTCCAGCCCCATGTATATTCTTTATGTATTACTTATAGCAACTCCTTATTAGATATATTTGCAAATAGTTCCTCCAAGCCACCATTCCCTTGACAATGCATTTAAAAATCTTTCATTTCATTGAAGACCAGCTTATCTTTTATTTTTTAATGGATGATACCTTTAGACTTATATATAAAAAGCTATTGTTAAAATCAAGGTTGTCTTTCACGGTACCAGAAGGTGCCACACAAGCTTCTAAAGCAGGGAGGTGACTAACGATCCTATCCAGCTGTGACACCTATGAACCATACCAACAAGCAGCATGACACGATAACCCTAAGGGTGTGGTAGAGGCACACATATTGGTGGTAACCAGTGCCTCTGTAA
Source organism: Peromyscus maniculatus bairdii (assembly GCF_049852395.1). Taxonomy (NCBI): domain Eukaryota; kingdom Metazoa; phylum Chordata; class Mammalia; order Rodentia; family Cricetidae; genus Peromyscus; species Peromyscus maniculatus. The sequence goes on from NC_134855.1 coordinate 69,132,346, forward strand.
TTGGACTTAACATCCACCCAACAAGAGGAAGACTATGCCTGGTACTGGAAACCCGGCTAATCACTCTGTGCTAGTTTAGTCATGGTGATTTGCTGTAGATGATTGATTGATAAATAAAACACTGATTGGCCAGTAGCCAGGCAGGAAGTATAGGTGGAACTAACAGAGAGGAAAATCAAGAGAACAGGAAGGCAAGGAGGAGGAGACACCAGCCATCCAGAGAGCATCATGTAAAGGCAGCAGGTAAAGCCACGGAACACGTGGCGACATATAGATTAACAGAAATGGGCTGAGTATAAGAGCAAGAGCTAGACAATGGTAGGCCTGAGCTAATGGCTGAGAAGTTTAAACAATATAAGCATCTGTATTTATTTTTATAAGTGGGCTATAGGACTGCTGGGGCTTGGCAGAACCCGGAGAAAAAAACTCTAACAATAGTGATTAGAGGAGAATCTACAACCACTAATTTACTAAACAAACATGACCCCTAACAACAATCACTTCCATACAAAGTGTCAGAAAGGCTTGTTGGACTTGCTGGCCTTGGTGTCACAGGTGGACAATCTATAAACATTTGTCCATTCACTCACAGATAAGAGTAGTCTTCACCACTCATCAAGAAACTCCTTTTTCACAACAGATAGTGACCACTGCAGAAAACCACAATTAATCAAAATGCAGAGTTGTGTAGCCCAGTCCCAGTGGATACACCTAAAAAACTCCCACACCCAGGAAACATTGTGGTTAGAAGGGTAAGAAGACCGTAACGGCCAGGAGATCAGAGTGTTTGCTGTGTGATTATGTCTCCTAGTCATATAAGCAGCCATACCTACAGAGTTTCATCATCACGACTGCCCAAACATGAGCTGGACAAGGATGACGGCAACAAAGAGTCTCCTTTAACATCGTACTGCCTGTTTGAGACCTTTTGCCCCCAAATCCATCTGTTGTTTACTTTGTAGAGAAATAGTGATTTGTTTATCCTTTTATTGGTGTTGTGCTGAACACACAGTTTAGATAGGGAGGGACTGGCAACCTGAAAATAGTGAGCCGCCGCTTCATGAACATAGGCTATCTCTCTATTTCCACTTCATGAACATAGGCTATCTCTCTCTTCATTTGGTTCTGCTTCTGTTTCTTTCGTGAGAGTTTTGTATTGTTCCTCAAGTAAGTTTTATACACATTTCATTAGATCTAGCTCTGCATATTTTATTTGGGGGCTGTTGGTTTAATTGCTATTGTGTTTCTAATATCAAATTGCACTCGCCTGTTGCTGGTTAAAAGCCCAGTAGACTTTCTCATGTTAACCTTGCATCCTGCTCCTTGACTGCCATCCCTTATTGATTACAGGAGTCTTTTGCTATTCTTTCTGAATATCTTATCCGCTCAGCCCCTGACATCACTGTTTTTACAAGTCAACTCTCCAGTCTTTAATATTAAACACTCTTTATCAACTGAGAAAATTTGTCTGTGTTCCTAGTTCTCTTCAAGTGTGTGTGTGTGTGTGTGTGTGTGTGTGTGTGTGTGTGTGTGTGTGTGAGTCTCTGTGTGTGCACGTATGCACATGTGCCATGTGGCACACATGTGGAGGTTAGAGGTCAACTAGTGGGATTTGCTTCTCTCCTCCCAACCATGTGGCCTCTAAGGATTGGACCTATGTTGTCAGACTTGTCAGCAAGTGAACCTTACCCCTTGAGCCATCATCTAGCTGGTCCATTGCTTCTGTTTGCTCTGGATTTAAATTGTTCTTCTTTTCCTTGCTTCCTCAGTAGAATATTAGATGTTTGATTTTAGATCTTCCTTTTCTTTTCTTCTATATGTGCTATGCTATAAATATTCCTGGGGGTATGACTTTCACTGCATCCCACAACTTTAATAGATGATATTTTAATTGTAATTTAGTTTTAAAGATTTTTGGAATTTCTTTTGAGTTTTATTTCTTTGATCCATGTATTACCAAGTATGTTATTTAATTCCTACTTATTTAAGGAACTTTTCCAATAACCTTTCTCTTTTTAAAAAATTTGGGTCAGCTGTATCTGGTTCTGAGAGTGTATGTATGAATATATATATATATATATATATATATATATATATATATATATTCACACACATACACTTAAATTTAAATTTGTTGAGGTATGTTTTGTTGCCCAGAATGTGGTTAACCTTGATGAATGTTCCATATGAACTTGAGATGAATTTATGTGGTTGTGGTTGCTGGATGAATTTGTTAATGGTATTAATTATAATCATTGAATTGATGGTGATATTGAGTCCAGTGACATCTTTGCTGATGGCCTGCCTGCTGATTCTGTCCCTTTCAGGTCTACCCATTTTTGATTTATGTTTTGATGCTCAGTTGGTAGGCACTTACACATTAAGGGTTGATGTCTTCTTAGAAAATTGCCCCTTTTAACATTATGAAACACCCTTCTGTTTCCTTGATAGTCATTATCCTTGATAGCTGTCTTTGCTTTGCAACTGTCTGAAACTTCTTCTGGGCAGTGTTAGGGTGAGACTTGTATCCTGTCCATTTACTGTGAGTCATGTGGGTCTTTGAGTTGAAAATAGAGTTCTTTCACATGGACTGTATTTGGAGCATGATTTTGATCCACTTTCATAAAATTTGTCTTTTAAAAAGAGCTTTAAATTTTAAAAAATAATGTGTATATGTGTGTGTGTATGTGTAGGCACATGGGCATGCAGGTATCCTTGGAGGCCAGAAGAGGGCATTGGGTCCCCCAGAGCTGGAGTTGCAGGTGGTTGCAAGCTGTTCAAGGTGGGTGATGGGGACCAAACTTGGTTCCTCTGTAAGAGGAAGAGGCATTCTTAAACACAGAGCCATCTCTCCAGTCCCAGGATTATTTTTTGTATGTATGCATGCATGTATGTATGTATGTATGTATGTATGTATGTATGCATGTGTGTATGTATGTATGTGTGTATGTATGTATGTATGCATGTGTGTATGTATGTATGTGTGTATGTATGTATGTATGTATGTGTGTATGTATGTATGTGTGTATGTATGTATGTGTGTATGTATGTATGTATGTATGTATGTGTGTATGTATGTATGTGTGTATGTATGTATGTGTGTATGTATGTATGCATGTGTGTATGTATGTATGCATGTGTGTATGTATGTATGTATGTATGTGTGTATGTATGTATGTGTGTATGTATGTATGTGTGTATGTATGTATGCATGTGTGTATGTATGTATGTAGTGCTGAGGATCAAACCAAAAGCATTATGCTTCCTGTGCAAGTACTCTACCATTGAGCTCTACCCTAGCTCTTAAAATTTTGTCTTTTAATTGGTGAATTTTTTTGTTTGTTTGTTTGTTTTTGGTTTTTCAAGACAGGGTTTCTCTGTGTAGCTTTGCTCCTTTCTTGGAACTCACTCAGTAGCCCAAGTTGGCCTTGAACTCACAGAGATCCACCTGCCTCTGCCTCCCGAGTGCTGGGATTAAAGGTGTGCGCCACCACTGCCCAGTTTATTGGTGAGTTTTGATCACTAATGCTCCAACCATTCATTGGATCCTGGTGGCTACAGAACTGAAGACAATGGGTGCCCTTCCCTTAGAATCCATCAGTAGTCAATGGTTGAGGGGGAGGAATAGGACCCTGTGAGGCCCTCTTCAATCCATGATTGACCTTTGACAGATGCAGTCTAGTGCATGCTCAGTGTGGACAGTCGGAAATGAGAATCATGATTACAGTAGTTGTATACTGCCTAGAAGACAGCATTTCACAAATCTCTTCCCTGACTTCTGTTCTTACGTTCTTTCTGTCTCCTCTTCTGCAATATTCCCTGAACCTTCAAGGGGTGGTATAATGTCCTTCTTAGGGCTAAACACTAAACAGTCTCTCTCAGCACCAGGAACATGACCTCCCCAGCCATGAGTTTTTTACCAGGTTTTACAGTACCTGGCATGAATTCCTTCTTGTGGAGCAGCCTTCAAATCTAATCAGAGAAGGCTTGGCTGCCTCCATAACAGTCATGCCGCTATTTTACCCCCTGACCCACGTTGTGTGGCAGGTTAGTATTGCAGTCACAGGGTTCACAGCTGTGTGAGACTGTTGGTGATTTTCTTCTCCAGCAGCCTGCATACCTCCGTCTAGCCCTGTGTGTGCAGCCAGCCAATCCAGCTAGACTGGCTGTCCAGTGAGCCCCAGAGAGCTCCATCTCTACCTCCAGTGCTGGGGTTACTGTCATGCTGCTCCATGTGGCTTTTTTTCTGTGGGTTCTAGACTATTAACCCAGCTCCTCATGCTTGTGGTGCAGCACTGTACCGACAGCCATCCCTAGCCCAATCCTTAACTTTTGAAAGATCACTTTTCAGAGTCTACAGTTCTAGGCTAGTGAATTTTTTTTTTCATCAGCACTAAATGTGTTACTCTACTCTTGTCTTCCTTCTACAGTTCGCAAGGGGAGTTAGATATAATTCTTCACTTTGTTTCTAAGTTAAGAAGCGTTTCTCTTCTGTTTGCCTTCAAGGTTTTTAGTATTTTTTATTTTTTCCCCTTAGATGTTGAGATTTTTATTTCTTTGTTGTTGTTGTTGTTGTGTTTTGTTTGTTTTTCTTTGGTTTTGTTTGTTTTGTTTTTATAGAAGCCTCAGTAGCACAGGCTGGTCTTGAGTGGGTGATCCTCTTGCCTAGGCCTCCCAAGTGCTGACGGTACAGGCATGAAACACCTTTTTTAATCACTTCTTTTGGACATTTATCCTCTGAGCATCCTGGATCTGTGGTCTGGTGTTTGACAATTGTGGAGACGTCCTCAGTTACATTTCTTGTCTTCTTTTCTATCTTCCTTCTGGCACTTCCATCATGTATAGGTCCCACCCTTCGTGGCTGTCCCACAGTTCTTAGGCATTCTGTTGTTTCAGCCTGTGTTGTTTGTTTGTTTGATTTTTGTTCTTGCTTTTCAATTTGCAAGTTCTATGGCAGTGTCCTCAAGCTTGGTTCCTTCCTTATCCACACCTGGTCTACTAATGAACCTGTCAAGCTTATTCTTCATTTATGTTACAGCGTTCTTGACCTCCAGTGTTAGAAGTTCTCTCTGTTTACCTTGCCTGCATTTGCATGCTGTTTATCCATTAGAGTTCTTAGCATCTTTAAAAAAAACCTCATTACTTTATTTTATGTGTATGAGTGTTTTGCTTGCATGTAAGGATGTGCATCATGTATGTTCTTGGTAACTCAGAGGCTAGAATAGGGTGTCCCTAGAACTGAAGTTGTAGACAGTTGTGAGCCACTATGTGGGTGCTGGGAACTGCATTCTGGTCCTTTGCAACAGTAGCACCTGCTCTTAACTGTAGCCTGACGGGATGGGTAAAAAGGACTATGGTAAAGTGTCATTAGCGATGTGCTGGTAAGGTTGGAGGGAGGGGGACGTTCTATAGAGCTGTGATTAGGCCTCAGTGTTTTAGTGAGCCCGTGTGCCCGGCACTGAATTTCACAAGTGTTTCTTAGTCCCCTGTCCCCTTAAGTAAGAAACAAATGACCAGAATGAGCTGAAGTTGGATATTCCCTTCCGCAAACCTCAGTGTTTCAGGCTCTGGGAAAACAGCTTATCCGGCAGAGGGTCGACCTCGCTAAGAACAGGGTACTCAGGCCTATTTCAGAATGTCTGATTTCCAGGCCAGAAGCAACCGATGTTTTTTGTTTTGTTTCGTGTGCATGTGTGTGTACATGTATGTGTGTATCTACATGAATGTCGGTACATGTGCATGAATTCAAAAGCCAGAAAGGTATGTGGTATGTCTTCCTTTGCAGCGCTCTGTCTTACTGTCTTGAGACAGGGTCTCGCACTGAAGCTCATCCTTGCAGTGAGGCCCGCTTGCCTGCAAGCCATTGTTTATCCTCCCGTCTCCATGACGAGAGGCTGCAGTTACAGAAGCATGCAGTCATGCCTGGGTTTTTCATATGGATGCTGGGGATTTAAACTCAGGTCCTCAGGCTTGTTCAGCAAACGCTCTTACCCACTGGGCCACCTCTCTAGCTCCAGCAACAGGGTTTTAAACTCTAGTGCTTACTGTGGGAAACCCTAGTTGAGTTCTTGGAAGTAAACCACACAGGAGTATAGGGACCTCATCTGTGCCTGGGGTTCCCCGGGCTTTTAAATTCGCCTTTTCCACACTGAGCCTCCAGCAAGTACTACTCTGGTTTTCCTCCCCATGGCTGGTTTCTGCAGAGCCCTGGTGCTTCCTGACGCTGCCTTCACTTTTGTGTCCCCCCAAATCTTAGGGGTGGCAGTTTGCCCCGCGACCTCTTTTCTAACAGCTAAGAAGAGTAGTTGATTTTCTGGTTTGCTCAGCCTTTGGCTTGCTGTGAGGATGGAGTGGCAACTTCCAACCCTTCGCAGCCGAGAGCAGAAGTCAGAAGTCTCACTGACTTCCTGCTGTAGCTTTCTTTTTCGTCTTTGCCCACAACACAGGGGCTCCAATAAACCTTGGAACAACCAAGCTGTATTACTTTCCGGGTCAAAACCCTCCAGGGCCCCCATGTCACTCCAAGTAAAAGCTAAGATAGAAGCTCTATATCTGCCCCATCGCCAGCACTTTGTGCATGTGTGTGTGTGTGTGTGTGTGTGTGTGTGTGTCCCCAGATGTACGTGTGAAGGCCAGACATTTTCTCACTCAACTACTCTCTATCTAATTTTTTGTAAGATTTTATTTTTAATTTTTTTTTTTTTTTTTTTTTGTGTGTGTGTGTGTGTGTGTGTGTGTGTGTGTGTGTGTGTGTGTGTGTGTATACAGGTGCCCATAGAGGTCAGAAGAGGGTGTCAGATCCCCATGGAGCTGGAGTTGCAGGTGGTTATTGAACTGCCTGATGTAGGTGCTGGGAACCAAACTTAGTTTTCATTTTATTTTATGTGCATTGGTGTTCAGCCTGCATGTATGTCAGTGTGAGGATGTCAGATCCCCTGGAACTGGAGTTACAGACAGTTGTGAGTTGCCATGTGGGTGCGGGGAATTGAACCCGGGTCCTCTGGTAGAGAAGCCAGTGCCCTTAACCATTGAGCCATCTCTCCAGTCCCCAAACTTGGTTCTTTTGCAAAAGCAGCAAGTACTCTTAGCCTCTGAGCCGTCTCTCTAGTCCCTCCACCCAATTTTTTGAGAAAAAGGTCTCTCTGAATCTGGAGTGAACCAGTTTGCCTAGACTAGCTGGCCAGAGAGCCCCAGGGACCCTGGAGTCTCTGCCTCTCCAGCATTGAGATTACAGGTGAATGCTGCTGTGCCCAGCTTTTTGTTTTATTTTTTGAAAGAGTCTTGCTTTGCGGCCTTGGCTGGCTTGAAATCCAAATTGGTCATGAGCTCAGAGATCTGCCTGCTTCTGCCTCCTGACTGCTGGGATTAAAGGTGTGCACCACCTCGCCCAGCCTGTGGGTGCTGCAGATCTGGGAATTCAGGCAGTCCCTTTGCCGACCGACTGCCACTCCCTAGTTCCTGTGCCCAGCTCTGACTGGGTCTTACAGCAAGACCTCCTCCTGTGGTGTCTTGCTCCTTGAATGTCCTAAGTGCCTTCTTACTTCCAGGTCTCTGCATCTGCCATTCCCACTGCCCAGACAACCTTTCCCTGTTCAATTCAGCGTTTCCCTTCCTTTGCTCTAGGTTCAGTGAGGCGTCCTCTAATCCCAGTATAGATAAGAGTAACTCCCCCTAGCCACCCCACTGGCTCCCTTCCCTGATTGATTCCCCCCCCCCCCCAAAACACTATCCGATACACCATATGTTTTACCTTTAAAAAGTCCTATCTTCCCTCTCTGCCAGAACGGGAGGCCGGGGGTGGGGGTGGGGTGGGGGAGGGAGGTGTAGGAATTTTAGATCTGTGCTGCTCGTGCCGTGGCCGCAGTGTGTAAGTCTCTGTGCAGCATTTGGTGGATGGACGATTACCGTACTTACATAGATGAGGCCAGAGACGCAGTTACAGTTCAAACTCAGGTCTCCCTGATGCAACGCTGTGTGCTGAGCGACCATGCTACATTGCCACTCAATTTCATGTTGCATACTGAATAGCCAGCGTGTTCTCCCAAACAGCTATTTCCTACACTCTGGCAGCTTTCCATTTCTTGGCTCTTGCTGGAGTTGATTTTCCTTAGTTAGGAAGAACTCTCTATGAACTGTAGCCTAATCGTTCCTCAAGATCATTGCATTGGGAAATGGGCTGAAAGGAGACTGCCCGATGCATCACCAGCAGGGGCCACTCCTCCTACTCTGGCTCCGGCGCAGCCTGTCTGCCCGCTAAGGTCGGAGCGACACCGCTTCTGGCCACATCCAATCTCAGGTTAAGTAGTCCATATGATACGATCTTTAAAAATATTACAAAGCCCCAAAGGCCCAATACGGCTCCTCCAGTTTGCATGTTTTATAACCTTCCAAGTGCTTCAAGGACATTAGCTATTTCGATGCTTTATTGATATATACTAACTGCAAAATAATGAGTTTCTTTGTGACATTTTCAAATGTGCATATTACTTTGGCCACTCCCCCCTCCAATCCCATATTCTCAGATCCTCACCCTATTTCCTAAGAGTCCCTTTCTACTTTCATTCCCTGCCCCCCTTTCAAGTAGATTCCACATTCAATAGTTGTCTTTCTGACTCTGGCTCATTCCATGTAACACAATCATCTCCACTTTTGCCCATTTTCCTGCAAATGACATGATTTCCATTCTTCTTTAAGGCTGAGTGGTACTCCGTGTGTGTGTGTGTGTGTGTGTGTGTGTGTGTGTGTGTGTGTGTGTGTGTGTGTGATTGTCACCTTTTCATCAGGATAGACACTGAGGCTGATTTCATAACTTGGCTATTGTGAATGGTTCCCATTCTGATGCTCACAACAGTCAAGTGCTGTGTGCAATCGTTTAGTGTACAGTTCCACAAACTCAAATCTCAACTGTTTGTGTGCCTTGTGTGAACAGAGAGAGATGGGGTGTGTTGGAGCTTCGTGCAGATCCGCCTTCCTTTGGGTGGCGGTTTGAGTTTCCCTCACTGATTGAAGCCTTAGCTTAGCTGTCAGTCAAGGTGACAGACAAGAGGGCAGGCGGTGTTTCGTTCAAGCCAAGCCAACGGGACTCAGGGATGAGGAATCTCAGCTACAAAGGCAGAGGATGGACAAAGGCTGTGTCAAAACCAGTGTTCTAGTCGGGCGTGGTGGCACATAACTGTAATCCCAACACTGTCAAGGTGGAGGCAGGAGGATCCAAGTTTCCAAGGCCATACTCTTTTCTAAAATGAGTTTGAAGCCGTCCTGTGACATGTGAAATCCTGTCAAAGAAGAAGAAGAGGAGGAAGAGGAAGGGCCCTAATAAGATGGCAGACTGCCCCCTCTTCTGGGACCTCTAAGTTGTTTATAGTTTCACCTACCTCACTCTCAGTGATGCTTGATTCTGTGAGCTGACCCATCTTTTTCCTCATCAAATTAGGCAACGTTTGTTTCTATTGCTTGAAACCAAGGAACACTGCCTGGCGCAGGGAAGAATTATGGGAAGCTGATTTCCTGTGAGACTGGGACCCTGTTCTGTCAAGACAAGATGGGGTAAGTGAATGCTCTGTGCACAGTAGGTCTACTGGCTTGTCCCGGGGCCTCATGTTATGAAGCCCCAGAGTCAATGAGCATCAGGCTCAGGCTGAGAAGGCTGTGAGAGAAATGGGGCTTTGTGGGTCCGCTTAAGAACGTAGATGAGAGACAGAGGGGTTCCAGGAATACTAAGGATGCTACAGAGGTAGGGCAGGCAGAAAGAATGTGACCCAAACTGAGAAAAGAACTTCCTGCTTTGCAGAGAACGTTCTACAAAGGCCAGACTTGCCGTGTTCTCAGTCCTGATTCTCGTGTTTGAACAAATGATAAAATTATTAGACACATTACAGATGGAAGGGCTGGGCACTGGTAGATCAGAGGCAAGCCACTGAGTGCCCATCCTTATCCCGGAACACAGCAAGGCTCTTCTTTCAGATGTCTCCTCCCACTCACTCTGTCTCTCTGCCTAACCATCACCCATGGTTGCAATGGCAGCCACATGCCTCTTCTGTGTAGGACAAAACACACCAAGTGTTCGTTTGCTCTCTCTCTCTTGGGTAAATTCTCCCTTCTAGGAACTCCATGTTATATCTGTGGGGAAACTGAGCTTACTGAGCTGGGAGTGGTGGCAGCCAGCACTTTCCTGGGGAACTTAGGCATTCATTCAGTTCACAGGGCAGTTGGTGATGTAGAGACCTTATCTCTGTTTGCAGACGAGGAAACCAAGCTCCTGAGAGGTTTAAACAGCTAAGCTACATCACACAGCTAGCACATGACACAGCTGATTCCACACCTCTTTTTCAGTCCTGGGTTTTAATTCTAATTTTGCCACTTACTACCTCTGAGACGTCTCTGCAAATAAACCTCTCAAGTCCTGAATCCATTCATTGATAAGGATGAGAGAGATTGGAAGTGAAGGCGGTTACACATTCTGTGCTAGTCATTGCTTGGTGGTTCCCAGGAAGACTGTGCCAGGAGACCTTCCATTAGGAGATATTTGTGTTTGCTTAGTGATGTCTGCATGGTCCAGGAAAGGAAGAAAGACAACCTTTAGGACACATATTAGTGACTCCCATGATCCTGAAGTATTTTAGGTTGATGAATATCATGGTTCCTTAATTTATTATGTAAACAGTGTTCTGCCTACATTTATGCCTGCATACCATAAGAGTATACCAAATCTCATTATAGATGGTTGTGAGCCACCATGTGGTTGCTGGGAATTGAACTCAGGACCTCTGGAAGAACAGGCAGTGCTCTTAACCTCTGAGCCATCTCTCCAGCTCCACTTCCTGAATTTAAACACCTTAAGCTCATGAATAAACATCCTTTTCTGTTAGTTAGATCTGTTTTCTACACTGTTCAAAATCTGTCTTCATGGATCAGTTGACTGGGCTTCTAAGGGATCCCCTCTAGCCTAGAGAGCCTCCGTGTAACTGTTCTCTATTACTGTGCAACTGACCATGCCAGGAAGTCAAGACTCCCTCCTCATGGTGCAGTGTGCTATCAGAAGCTCCGCTCCACATGTCAGCTGGGGTCACCCGTGCCTGAGTTTAGATGTGAACTCGGCTGGGGTACCTTTCTCTGTGTGTAGAATTTTCAGTACATTTACATATGTTCTCTTTATTGAGCAGGGTATCCTGGATAGTCTTCTACACTGGTGGCTTGGATCCGAGAGGGAACACCAAGAAGACAAGGCCTGGTATGCAGACTTACTAAGCCTCTGCCTGTGTCACACATGCTCCTGTCCCAGACTGAAGAAATGTCGCGTCAGTGTGATAAGGTATTCCTCCAGATCTTAGATTGCAGACTGGCTCAGTCCAGCAGAGGCCTGCAATACAGCAGTTCATCATGGTACCCGGTCAAAAGGATTTTCAGGAGTCCTTACACACACACACACACACACACACACACACACACACACACACACACACATACACATACACAACCCTCAAGTGTGTTGTATTGATGCATTTGGTGCTGAATCCTGAGAGGTTGGAGACAGGATCTCTGTATGTGTGGTATCTCCAGGTCAGTGGATAACAGAGAATATGTCCTGAAAGAATACAGTAACCTATCCCAGCATAGAGTTGTTTTCCACAATTTTACTGTGGATTCATTGCTTCTAATATTTTCTAAGATTTATTATTTATGTATTTATTTATTTGATACAGGGTCTCACTTTGTAGCTCTGGCTGTCCTGGAGCTCACTATGTAGACCAGGCTGGCCTTGAACTTACAGAGATCTACCTGCTCTTGCCTCCAAGTGCTGGGAATAAAGGTGTGAGTCATTATGCCTGGCGTAAGATTTATTTATTTATTTTCAAGACACTGTTTCCCTGTATAGCCTTGGTTGCTTTGGAACTAGCTCTGTAGACCAGGCTGACTTTGAACTCAGATTCACCTGCCTCTTCTTCTCGAGTGCTGGAAAAAAGGTGTGAGTCATTATGCCTGGCTCAGAGATTTATTTATTTATTTATTTATTTATTTATTTGTTTGTTTGTTTATCTATCTATCTATCTATCTATCTATCTATCTATCTATCTATCTATCTATTTTCAAGACAGCATTTCTCTGTATAGCCTTGGTTGCCCTGGAACTAGCTCTGTAGACCAGGCTGACCTTGAACTCAGAGATTCACCTGCCTCTGCCTCTGAGTGCTGGGATTAAAGTTGTGAACCACCACCGCCCAGCTCTAAGAATTATTTTTAATCTTTAGTTATATGTATGTGTGTGGGGCAAGTGCATGTGAGTATAGGTGCCCATGGAGGCCAAAAGAGGGTGCTTGATCCCTTGAAGCTGGAGTTATAGTCATTGTGAGCCATCCAGCATGGGTGCTGGGAAGTGAATTCCTGTCCTCTGCAAGAGCAGAATGCATTTTTAACCATTAGTCCATCTCACAAGCCCCTACTCCCCCCAAAAACCCAGGTTTTTTTTTACATAAGCCAAATGGCCAGCCCATAAACATTCTTAATCCATAACACATATTAAATAATAAATCCTGACTTTTTGTACCTGCGGAGGCACTAAAACTGTTACTTACTTAATATTCTCCATCCAATTTACTTACTTTTAACACTTAACATAATTGTATTTTAAAATAAGATTTCATGTCAGTGCTGAAAAAGCAAAACAAGTGTGATTTGCCCTAAGTTTCAGATAGCCGTGCAAGTGAATTAGGATAAAATGAAAAATAGAAATAACATCAAATGCTGGTAAGGATGCTGAGAAACGTACTCATCCATGGCTAATGGGAATGTAACGTGTTAGAACCATTCTTGAAAATGGTGTGACATTTCATTTTCAATGTTAAAAGCAGATTTAACATACAAAGCCTCAATTGCTTGCCTGGGCATTTATTACAGAAAAGAGAATTCTTTTTTTATACATGAATATTCATATCAGTATTGTGCATAATAGTCAGAAAGCTGGAAGCTTGCTAAATGTTGCCAAAGACACGAATGGTTACGTTGATTATGGTACATCCTCACCATGGACTAGTACTCAGCAATAGGATGAAATGAATGGTTGATAACACACACATCATTTTGGGGAAACCCAAATGAAATGATACCAAGGGAAAGAAAGGAGTCCATAAGGTAGCATATAATAAGAACATTTAGAAAAGTCAGAGTTCTAAAAGTGGAAAAGAATTTAGGGATGAGGGAGAGAGGATGAGTGTATCAAAATTTGGGCAATAGAGAACCTTGCTGGTAGAGACAGCTCAGCAAGGCTCACATATTGGACACACACACACACACACACACACACACACACACACACGCACACACACGGTGCATGTAGAACTCACACGAGAGATGACTCAGTAGGAAAAGGTGCTTACCACCAAGCCTGACTACTGGAGTTTGACCCCTAGAACTCACACGGTGAAAGGAAAGAACTCACTCTCCACAAGCTGTCCTTTGACCTTACATGTGAGATATCGTACATGGGTGTGCGTATGTGTGCACGCGCACGTGTGCACACACACACACTATATATATATATATATATATATATATATATATATATATATATATATATATAAACTAAAAACTAAAAAGACAGTGAACCCTGTGGAGCATTACCTACCAACTTCTTGGTTTTGATTCAGGGCCGCTGTGAGGTAATAACATGGGGGGACTGGGTGGTGGGTGCGTGAGACTTCCCTGAACATTTCTTTGCGACTTACTGTGATTCCCTAGAGTGGAAGTTGAAGTTGTGGAAGGTTGTGAGGCAGCACGTGGGTGCTGGGAACTGAACCTGGGTTCCCTGAAGGAGTGTTTTCAGTCTCCCAGCCTTCTCTCCAGCCCCTGCACTGACCAGCTACACCAGCTTTATGTTGAAGTGCTAGATACCAAGCAGAGATTGACATGCAGGAAGTGGGCTTGCTGCAAATATATGCTAAAAAAATGTGGGTTTTTGTTTTTTTTTGTTTTTTTGTTTTTTCGAGACAGGGTTTCTCTGTGTAGCTTTGTGCCTTTCCTGGATCTCGCTCTGTAGACCAGGCTGGCCTTGAACTCACAAATCTGCCTGGCTCTGCCTCCCAAGTACTGGGATTAAAGGCATGCGCCCCCACCGCTCGGCATAAAATGTTTTTTAAACAGAAGGAAGCCCAGCTGTGTGAGTCGAGGGACGTGAGTTTGAGCAGAGATGTTGAACTGTACACAGAGCACAACAGAGGTTCAGCAGCTGTTTTCAGGATGGCTCTTCAGAGTTGCCCTAATGTCAGGGGCCTAAGCTATTCTATCTCTGCGTCAGCAAGTCTTGCATGCAGCCTTTCTTCCTCCAGGGATGGGCATACATTTTGGGTAAAATCCCCTTTTCTGCCTTCTGGCTAAGGGCAGTGCCAGGAGAGGAACTGAACTGTGAGTAGTTAGCAACCAACTCTTCTGGAACATGGGAGAACAAAAGTTTCTTCCACTTGGAAGGGGCGAGGAAGCATGTGTCCTTCACTGGTGTCCACTACAGTCCACCATTCACATCCACATGCAGGATACAGTCAGTTGGCCTCCTCTGGATGTGGCTCCAAGATTCTCTGTGTGAGCAGATATCAGAGAAGGGCGTGGTAAGAGAAAGAGCACCCCCAGCTTTCCACGCTGCCACTAGTCCCTCTCTCCTCGACGGGCACTGCTGTTGGCCTGGCTGCTGACTCAGGCTCAGGCTGTGGTTCATGAGCTTGTCTATTTACCTCCATGTTGGACAGAGAGATTGAAGAAAGGATCCCAGGGAAACTTCTGGGCTGAAACACACTGATTGTCCTTTGCAACTATTTTACCACAGTCCAACCTCCTGATGATGGCCATGGCCGATTGATCCTGCCAGCACGGTGACATCTTTCTTTGCCTGATGGCCTCTTGGCACAGACACTTAAACAGAGAGCTTAAAGTTGAACTGGTTTAATGTGTCACTGATAGTAGGAAACTTGGAGAGCCGAGGCCACCGGGTCTCTTGAGCTGAGGTCATTGGGAGCACTGACAAACAGACAGAGCCATCCCTGTTCCCACTAGCTGGCTCCTGGATATATTCTACCTACTTGGGACACAGGATCATATAATAGTCATTGACTTGGGGTCTGAACTATGTCCTGAAGGTAGCATTTCATCTTTGCAGGACATCATCTCAAAGTAGATGCTTGGGCTGTACTTTTTTTTTTTTTTTTTTTGGTTTTTCAAGACAGGGTTTCTCTGTGTAGCTTTGCGCCTTTCCTGGAACTCGCTTTGTAGACCAGGCTGGCCTCGAACTCACAGAGATCTGCCTGCCTCTGCCTCCTGAGTGCTGGGATTATAGGCGTGTGCCACCACCATCTGGTTTGAGCTGTACCTTTAAGATATAATTTAGGGAGCCAGCAAGATGCCTTAGTGCTCAGTGAGTGAAGACACTTGCCACCAAGCCTGAAGACCTGAATTTGATCCCTGGGACCCATATCGTGGAAGAAGAAAACAAACTCCTGTACGCTGCCCTCTGACCTCCACACAAGTGTTATAGTGAGTGCACAGGAGTGCATGCATTCACATGTGAACTCACGGGGACACACACACACACACACACACACACACACACAATCAATCAATCAATCAATCAATGTTATAAAAATTCAAAGGAAAAGATAATTTAGGGTATGAAGATGGCTCAGTTGGTCAAGCGATTACTGTGCAACCATGAGGATCTGAGTTTGATCTCTGTCACCCATGCCTGTAACTCCAGTACTGAAGGGTAGAGATAGGTAGCTCTTTTAGAAAACAGAACCTTGCTGGAGGAAGTATGTCATTGGGGGTGGGCTTTGAGGCGTTATAGCCTTGCCTGACTTCCTGTTTGCTCTCTGCTTCCTGGATGTAGATAAAAATGTGATCAGCCGTCTTCCTGCTCCAACCAGCATGCCATACTTTCCCCACCATCATGGACTCTAGCCCTCTGGAAACTTAAACCAAAATAAACTCCTTTTTCCTTATGTTGTTTTTGGTCATGGCATTTTATTGTAGTAGCAGAAAAATAACCCCCCTCCCCACGCCACGGAAGTGCTTAGCATTGATGTTGGTTGCTGGCAGGCGGCGTTAAGTAGGTCCAGCCTTGCTGTGTCCTTCACTCAAGGCTTCTATCCCTGCCACCATGGCTACTCTGTTCATGCACCATTATACCAGAATTGGAGAGCTTGATCCAGCCTTGCTGTATCCACTCCCCATGATTCTATTCCACTATTTGGCATCTGAACTATGCTGGTTCCCTTGGATGAGTGTTAGCCCTGTAAGTTCCTCCTATTTCATGCCTGGTCCTAAAGACTTGCCTCTTTCCCAGACCCCCTTGCCCCATCTCTTTCCTTCTAGGCCTTGGACCCAAGATCAGGTTAACCATTCCTGCCTGGGATTCTGTACATGTCCTTACTCTCGAATGCTTTTCTTTGCACACCGAGTAGATGGCGAAGTGTAATGGTTAATCTGATGGTCAACATGATTGTATCTGGACTCAACTAAGAACTGGGCCCCTAGGCAGGTCTGTGAGGGTATTTCCAGGGAGAATGAACTGAAGTGGGGAAGATCCCTCCCCTAGAGTGGATGACTCCTTCCAGCAGGCCCAGATATAAAGAAGAATGGAGGAGTCGAAGGAACAGGTGCTATGTCTTCCTGCCTTCCCTTCCTGCTAGGAGATGCATCTACTCCCTTGCTGCTGCTGCAGCCTTGGCAGGCATCAGGGCTCAGCTTCTTAAGCCTTCCAGTACAGACTGAAGACCAGCAGCTCTCCAGGACTCCTCAAGTCCTCAGCACCAGGTGGACTGGTGGGGCCTCCAGGCGCATGGACTGAGCAGCCACCAGGTCCTTAGCCCCCCCAATGAGCAAACAGTTATCGTGGGACTCCCCGGGCACTGTCATGTAAGCCAGGGGTTCTCAGCCTTCCTAACGCTGCGACCCTTTAACACAGTTCTTCATGTTGTGGTGACCCCCAACCATAACATTATTGTCATTGCTACTTCACAGATGTAATTTTGCTACGGTTAGGAATTGTAATGTAAATACCTGATATGCAGATTTTTCTTAAGCAACCCCTATAAAAGAATCATTTGACCTCCAAAGAGGTCACAACGCACAGGTTGATAACCACTGACAAAAGCCTCTCTAAGAAATGCCTCATAATTTCTCTGCCCACCTTCTGCAACTGCCTTATCCATTTTATGTATCTTATATAGATATTCATTTTATGCGAATGAATGTTTTGTCTGCTTGTATGTATGTGCACTACATGAGTGCAGTGTCCATGGAGACGAAAAGAGGGCCTCAGATCACTAGGAGCTAGAGTTACAGACGGTTGCAAGCTGCCATATGCACTTCACCTAGGTGCTGGTAGGTGCTAGGGACTGAACCTGGGTCTTCTGCAAGAGCAGCCGGTGCTTTTAACCAATGAGCCATCTATCCCCCCAGCCGTACAAATCCCTCTGTAAATGTGTATTTATCACATCAGCTCTGTTCCTCTAGAGACCCTGACTCACATACTAGGAGGATTGTCTAAAGGTCTGCATATTGAGGGACTCGCCTGTTAAAACTACCCCCCATCACTGTATCTCCCTCACTGAGCAGAGAAGGACCCCCACAGCAGTTTGTTTTCAGTTTTCATGGGCATCCTGAGTTGATCCATCTGTGAACCATGTGCAGCCTTTTATTTTCTTCATTAGCTGTCTGTGAAGACTCCCCATGCAGCCATCTACGAGAACCAAGGGAGAGGAGCTGGTACGGAAGTGGCTGGTGGTTCAGTAATGTGACCACCTGTTCCTGCAGTTTACATGTGCCCTTACTGTCTGCTCAGGGTTGGTCCTGATGGCTATTTTTTTTAGTCAGTTTGATACAAGCTAGAGTCATCTGCAATCGGGAACCTCAGTTGAGAAAACCACACCTCCATCATATTGGCTTGTAGGCAAGTCTGGGGGTGGTCTCTTGATTGATGGTTGATGTAAGAAGGCCCAGCTCATCATGGGCAGGGCTAACCCTGGCCAGGTAGTCCTGGGTAGAATCAGAAAGCAGACTGAGAAAGCCAGGAGGATCAAGCCAGTAAGCAGTGTCCCTTCATGGACTCTGCTTTAGTTTCTGCCTCCAGGTTTCTGCTCTGACTTCTCTCAAAGAGGACCATGACATGGAAGTGTAAGCCGAATGAGGCCTTCCCTCCTCCAAGTTGTTTTTGGTCAGCATTTTATCACAGCTGTAGAAAGCAAACTAAATATCATCTCCATCTTAGGATGGGGTGTGTCGAAGCCCATATACCTTTAGGACTTGGTGGGCCTGACAGAGTCTAGCTTGGAATTGGCAGCTCTGGCTGGGCAGTCACTCCATGTCCAGAATCAAGCCTTTCTTGTTTTTTTGTTTTTTGTTTTGTTTTTTTTGTTTTTGTTTTTTTGGTTTTTCGAGACAGGGTTTCTCTGTGTAGCTTTGCGCCTTTCCTAGAACTCACTTGGTAGCCCAGGCTGGCCTCGAACTCACAGAGATCCGCCTGGCTCTGCCTCCCGAGTGCTGGGATTAAAGGCGTGCGCCACCACCGCCCAGCTCAAGTCCTTCTTGAAAGAACACTGGCCGACAGGTTCTGAGAGGCTATGTTTTTCTCTGTTGTAGACAGCATGGGCTTGCTTCAGACCCTCCAAGTGCCATGTTGAGGTCTTGGAGCTTTCCAGAAACTATCATTTTCCTGCCATAGATACCACTTGTTAGTACCTTGGGGCTTCCTGTAGCCTAGGCTGCGCTGTCTGCAGAGTTCCTCCTTCCCCTGGACCACCAGAAGCTCACAGCCTTCCTTGTCATTGAGACAATATTTACAAGTATTGATCACAGTGTCTCTGGAACCTCAAAAAGCCTACCAGGTTGTGACAGGCAGACTCTATGACAGTCCCCACGGATCCCCGCCCCCTGACATTCACTCCCTTTAGGTGCTCCTCGCCTTAAGTGTGGAGTGGGTCTGGAAACTTCTATGGAACAAAAAATGGCAGTGGCTATGGGATGGCAGTTGTAAGGTGAGTCTTCTGTCTTGGCTGTCTATCACAGCCAGCTGCTTTTGAGGGGGCGCTCAGAACTCATGGGGAGGCACCAAGGCCTCCCACAACTGCAGGAAGAGCTGAAAAGCAGCTCCTCTGAGGTTTGCAGCAGCCGCAAGAACGATCTGGGAAGCAGATGTTCTGGTCTGCACTGAACCTCCAGTCAATGGCCAACGTGACTGATACCTTGCCTGTCACCTCCTCAGTCTTTCTAGTTGGGTCCCTGATCATGGCATACAAACTGCTGGAGTTGAGAATTCACTCTTTCCCGGAGTCCAGTTCTTCTTATAATCAAGTTCTTGTCCTTAGTTTTTCCCGCCCTCTGACGTGGTGAGACCGCCTTTATATGCTGCTGCTGATTCCCTTGAGCGTTTACATTTTGCCTCTATCGGCGGTCAATCATTCATCGTCTTTCTCAAACGAATCGGTGTTGCTGCCCTCTGGGGACCGCCACCTCACCCTGCAATCTTTACAAATACTACTTATGCAGAGGCATCAGAGGCTTGGCGGACTGCACCCCGCAAGTGCGTCCAACCCCCACCTGTGTTGTGTCCCAGTTTGCCATCAGGGAACATCTCAGCAATACACTCTACGTGCCAGGGCCCTCCCTGTGCCCCATACTTTTAGTCATGGTTCTCAGGACCAGTCAGCCAGCAAGTGATACAGCTCCCAAATGCCATTTTGGAAACAGTTTTCTTTAGGCCACCCAACTGTGGTAAGTCAGGTTTCCTGGGAAACGGACTCCAAGCAGGGATTGGGCTGCAGGCAGTCTAAGGAGGAGCAGTTTGGGGGGAAGTACCTGCGAGGGGAAGGAAAAGCATCTGGGCTGGGTGGAGAGAGATGCTAACAGCCATTGCCGGAGCTGAGGCGGGTTTTGTGGGGAGGTCAGAAGCTGAGTTGGCTCTATTCAACCAAAACAGGAGATGCCAGGGTTTTGTACCCTGAAGCCGACTGCCCTCACAGAGAGAACACCATTTTGGGAAGTGCAGCTTCTTTTGGTCAAAGAAGCTTTGGGCAATTCCTGGAAAGGGCTCCTTGCAGCTGAGGGATGAGGGGGCATCTGACCACACCCGTCCTTCCCCTTTCACTGATGGATAGAAGGAACTTTCCCATCTAGGAAGTAACAGAACCAGAGCCCAGTCGCTCTCTGATGCCTCTGGAAGGAGGAGGAAGAGAATCCTTCCCCATGCCTGGGATCGCTGCCAAGGCAAAGAACAATTTAAAAACACCCAGTCTATTTTTGCTATTTCCCAGTCTCCATTTTGGTGCCCTTTCCTTACTCCTGAGAGTCCCTTTGCCAGACTCGGGAGAACAGGAAGCAGATTCCAGGCCTGGGTGTGGAGAAGACGATGCTCCCTGGGTGGGCATAGGCGTGATCAGGGTGGAGGCCATGAACCCATTGGCTGGGGGAAAGGAGTCTGCAAAGGCAAGTAGAGAGGTCAAGTAGAGAACAAGGCTGAGGTCAAGTCTGCAGGTATTGAGCAGTCAGCTAGAGAGGCCGAACAGTTCTCTGTCTGCAGTAATGAGGGGAGGGAGGGGTCTGAGCAGAGGGCCGTGAGGAGGGATGATGTCCAAAGGGTTGTTTGAGGAAGATTTACTGTGTTCTCCAAGGACCAAGGATGAGCTGGCAGAAACAGAAATGAAGCCGGGAAATCTGGTAGGAGGCTGTTGTCAGGAACCAGGAATGTAAGGAAGCGCAGACGGTGGGAATGGGAACAGAGGATGCTGGGATAGATGACTACGGTTTGGATGTAAAACGTTCGCCACAGGCTCATGTGTTTGAACACTTGGCCTCCAGCTGGCGGTCTATTTTGGGAGGTCATAGAACCTTTGAGACTGTGGCCTAGCTAGCAGAAATGGGTTCCTAAAAGTGGGCTTTAAAAATGATATTTCTTCCAGTTCTGGTCTGAGCTTCCTCATCTGCCACAGTGAGTGCTTACAAGTTCCTGCCATCATGGGTCAAACTGCCATCACCTTCCTGTTCATCACTGACCATATTCCCTGAACTTGGAGCCCAAAGAAATCTCTCCTCTCTAAAGTCTCCTCTGCCACATACTTAGTTACAATAAAATGACTGTAAGATGCTGGCATTGTGTAGGAAGCATGTCAGGAATCATGTATGTTAAAAGCATTCTTCTTGGAGGACATCAACATGGATAACAGGACTTTAAGTGTGTTAAACTATGAAACTTACAGCAAGCTCCCTAAAGACGAGGCATCTCAGGAGGTTTGCATGGGAAAGCAGCAGAAACTGCTTTCCCACAGCAGAAATCTGTGTACCCTCAATACAACCAACACCATGTGTAAGAGGGCAGGCAAGCTCAGAAGTAAGCATTGGCGAACCTAGTAGGGATTATATTTAACAACAGGGATCATGGAGAAGGCACTTGGTATGTGCCCAGTACTGTTCTCTTCACGAGTATCAACTCAACCATTCATTGTCATCATTATGTGAGACAGATATTTCACTGTCTGTATTTCTCAGACAGAAAAATCAAGGTACAGAGAAGGTAAGTAATCTGTCCAGGCTTACCCCAGTATCCGGCCAGCTTAGGATG
The DNA here is from genome assembly GCF_049852395.1 of Peromyscus maniculatus bairdii. NCBI lineage: Eukaryota > Metazoa > Chordata > Mammalia > Rodentia > Cricetidae > Peromyscus > Peromyscus maniculatus. Next base: position 69,153,940 of record NC_134855.1, read on the forward strand.
CTCTAACAAAATGTCATAAGATGAATGGCATGTAAACCATGGGAATTTATTTCTCATGGTTCTGGGGGCATAGAAGTCCATGGTCAGTACGGTCAGGCTCTGGTGAAGGACCACTTTTGAAGTGCAAGATGGCCTACCTCTCTGTAGCTTCATGGGGCAGAAGCAGAGCAAGGGGGTTTCCCACACTGATGGATTCTCTGGAGAGTCCCACTTGAGGCTTCCAGTCTCTTGACGATTCACCTCTTGATGATTCACCTACCAAAGGCCCTGTCCTCTAATACCATCAAGCCAGGGTTCAACAGATGGACTCGGAGTGGACACGGCAGCTGCCCCACATCACTCAGGAAGTGGAGGGACTGAGACCAATCCAGGCAGTGCCTCCACTGTCCCTGCTGCTCTTCCCTGTGCACTGCTGCAGGCATTCCACGCTTAGGATGACATGAGATAAATCACAGCAGCCATCGGTTCAGCTCTCATTTCTGCTGCTGGAATAAAATACCCTGACCAAAAGCAACTTAAAGGGAGGAAAAGGTTTATTTCGCTTGTGGTTCAGGGTTACAGTCTATCATTGTAGGGAACTTTAATAGACATGGGAGCTTGAGACAACTGGTCACACTGTATCCATAGTCAAGAGCTTTCTTTTTTACCAAAGTACTTCATTCATTCATTCATTCATGCATGCATGCATGCATGCATGCATGCATTGCATTCATGAGGCCACTCATTGTTCTGGAAACTACTATCTCCATAGCTACTTTTCCTCTCATCTCTGGTCACTGCTACTGTCTCCTCCAGATCCCCAGTCTAGAACTCTAAGATCCCTGATAGGCAGGCGTCTTAGTTAGGGTTTTATGGCTTTGACAAGACATCATGACCATGGCAACTCTTATAAAGGAAAACATTAACTTGGGGCTGGTTTATGGTTCAGAGGTTTAGTGTTGTAGAATATTATTTTAGCTATGTAAAGATGTGTTCCATTTGTTTGTGGTGCAGAATGTTACTCTAACTGTGTAAAGGTGTGTTACATTTGTTTAACATGTAAGGATGTGTGCTTAATTATGTAAAGATGTGCTACATTTGTTTCGCCTTGCCTGCCTAAGGCATGGGATTGATCTAATAAAAAGCTGAACAGCCCATAGTTAGGCAGGAAAAGGATAGGCCTGACTGGCGGGAGAAAGAAGAAATAGGAGGAGAAATCTAGGCTCAAGGTGAACAGGAGAGAAGAAGAAGGAGAGAATGAGGGATATGCCCAGGGCAAGAAGCCAGGCAGACACCAGCCAGCAGACACAGAGAAGCAGTCAAGTAAGAGATACAGAAGTAAGAAAGGTAATAAGCCCTGAGGCATAAGGTAGATAAAGAGAAACAGGTTAATTTAAGTTAAAAGAGCTAGCCAGAAACATGCCTAAGCTAGGCTGAACATTCAAAACTAGTAAGTCTCTGTGTTGTGATTTGAGAGCTGGTTGGTGGCCCAAAAGAAAAAGCCTGGTACAGTTTAGTCTATTATCGTCATGGTGGGAAGCATGGTGGCATGCAGACAGACAAGGAAGTTTTGCATTTTGACCCGCAGGCAGCAGGAGAGACTGTGTGCTACACTAGGCCTGTCTTGAGCTTCTGAGACCTCAAAGCCTGCCCCCAGTGACACACTTCCTCCAACAAAGCCACTCCCACTCCAGCAAGGCCACACCTCCTAATAGTGCCACTCCCTGTGACCCTATGGGGACCTATATTCTTTCAAGCCACCACACCAGGGAAGTACTTGGAGTGTGGATCGGGCTGCTGGGTGGGAATTAGAGGAGAACAAGGCAATTAGTTACTCCATAACGGAAACAATGTTTCCCATTTACAAGACCTTGCCCAGGCACCCTCTCAACTTGACCTTTAAATACTTTTTAGAAGCTTTTTCTTTCTTTTTCTGTTTTTCTTTCACCGTCTCAGAGAAAGCTAAGGGATGCTATTTTATTGATATTTTAGTGTATCAATGAGTTGGTTGACTTGTTCAATACGTATTAAATTCTCTGTTCCCCAATTTCATCAACTTCATTTATATCTATCAAAACAGCAAAGCAAAACCGTTTAAGGGCTGGCAAGATGGCTCAGCAGGTGAAGGGGCTTGTCCCCGAGCCTGACGACCTGGCTTTGATCTCCGTGGGGAAGAAGAGAACCAGCTCCCACAAGTTGTCCTCTGACCCACTGTGGTGCGCACACATGCACACACACACACACACACACACAACACAAATGACAGCAGTGTGTTTTAAATGGCATATGCAAGTACCAAGCATAAGAATGTGATGGCTTGTAAACAGCCATGCTGGCTAGTTCTATGCCAACTTGACACAAGCTAGAGTCATCTGAAAAAGGGAAACCTAATTTGAGCAAATGCCTCCATAATGCCAGCTATAAGACATTTTCCTAATTAATGATTAGTGGGGGAGGGCCTGGCCCATTGTGGGTGATATCATCCCTGGGCTTGTGATCCTGTGTTGTACAAGAAAGCAGGCCGAGCAAGCCAAGGGGAGCAAGCCAGTAAGCAACATGGCTCCATGACCTCTGCATCCTGCCTCCAGGGTCCTACCATTTGAATGGACTTCAGTGATGGACTACAATGTGGAAATGTAAGCCAAATAAACTCTTTCCTCCCCAACTTATTTTTTGGTCATGGTGTTTCATTGCAGAATAGTAACCCTGACTAAGACAATGGCCTAACTGATGGTCATTCCAAGGAGGCCAGCTCCCTGTGAGCTCCTCCCCTGTCCGACTCCCCCAGGGCGCTGTCCTGAATTTGGTGTGGATTGTCTTGCTTTTGATATCTTCATGCCATCTGTGTGCAGTTTTGTCCAATACAGAGTTGACAGTGGCTTTTTTTTAAATATCATACCACATTAGTGAGACTCATCGAGACATTCTCTGTGGCTGTACTTAATTTTCACATCTATTTACTCATTTATTCATTGACATGTGTATGTCTGTGTTCATGTATGTGATATGCACATGTGTTCCTGTGCATGTGAAGGCCTGATATTAACATCAAGAGTATCCATTGATTGCTTTCTACCTTATTATTGAGTCAGGGTGTCAAAACTGAACCCAGCGCTCACTAGTACTGCTTATGTAATCAGCTTGCTCTGGGTAAACTGTCTCTGCCTTCCAAGTTCTGAAACCAGAAGGTGCTGCCGCTCCTCCTGACACGTATGTGGGTTCCGGGGATCCGAACTCTTGTCCTTGCACTTGCGTGCCGAGCACTCTGACGGCATAGCCGTCTCTCTAGCAGCTGCACACTATGACCTCATCAGTGCATAATGATTGGGCCCACATAATATTTCATTAGGTGGATTCATCACAATTTATCTATTTAGTTTCCTGCTAAAGGATGTTTAGGTTGTTCTTTGTTTTGCTTATGAATAAGGGGGAATAAGGAGCATTCTTTTATATGGTTTCTGACCTATATGAGCAATAATTTCTGAGGAGCATTGGTTTCCCAACTGGGACTGATAAATTTTAGTGGGCGATGAGATAACCTTAGTAGATCCTGTAAAGATTTTTTTTTTGTTTTTTTTTTTTGTTTTTTTTTTTTTTTGTGTGTGTGTGTGTGTGTGTGTGTTTGTTTGTTTTGTTTTTTATAAAATGAAGAGTTAACTGGAGGATGGCTCAGTTGGGTAAAGTGTTTGCTGTACAGGTTTAAGGATCTGAGTTCAAACCTCAGCACCCACATGAAAAGATGTGGTGGCCTGCTCTGATCATCACAGCTCTCTCTGGGGACACCCAGACAGGTGGGTTCCTAAGACTCCCCGGCCAGCCCACCTAGCCTAGGTGAGTTCCAGGTCCCAGGGAGAGACCTTGCCTCAAAAAAACAAGGTGGATGGCTCCTGGGGAACAACACTCAAGGAACCTCTGGCTTCCACACACACACTCTTGCACACCATACATACACACACATACACACACACATGAAATAAATAAATAAATAAATAAATAAATAAATAAATAAATAAATAAATAAATAAATAAATAGGGGTGGGGGAGAAACTTCCGGAGTTGGGATGTGGAGAGTTCATCTAATGGTTCCTGGAAAAGTTCAAAAGGCCTTGCTCTGGGTGTGGGGGTGGAGTACTTCTTACTATCCATGGTGAATTTGAATAGCTTCACAATCTGTCACAGACTGATACCTTTTGTGAAATGCAATAAAAATTAACTACTTGGAAAATGAACTTTTAAAAAACCAAAAGCCCATCAAAGATAAGTTCAGTTTTAGTCACTCTGTCTAATGTATGTGAATTGTGATTCAGTAAACATGGCATGCAATGTTTTCACAGCAGACTCTATGCAGAAGCAACCGAAGTGTCCCTGATGGGTGAATGGATATGTGAGATGCAGTGTGTGGGGTGATATAATGGCTCAGTGGGGGAAAGTGTTTGCCACAAAGGCTTTGATCTGAGTTCCATGCCCAGATCCCACGTAAGGGTGGAAGGAGAGAACCGACCCCATGAAGTTGCCCTCTGATCTCCTTATGCCTGCCATAACACATGCACGAGTGTGCGCATACACACACAATACATACATATATACATACATATATACATACATGTATGCATACATGCATAAATGTAAAAATGTGGGGATGGAGAGATGCCTCAGTGGTTAAGTGTGCTCCCTGCTCTTCCAGAGGACCTGAGTTCAGTTCCCAGCAACCCATCGTGTAAATCACAATTGCTCGGAATTCCAGCTCTAGATGATCTGACCTCCATCTCCTGCACACATGTGGTAGACACACACACACACACACACACACACACACACACACACACACACACACCATAAAGTAAGATGTATAAATGTAAAAATGCAATATGCTATAGACTTCATTTCATCTTTGCAAAGGAAGGGAGCTCTGTCACATACGATGGTGTTGGAGTCTTGAGGACAGGATGCTAAGTTAAATAGAACAGTCCCTAAGGGACAAATACTATGTGGTACCACTTGCACGAGGTACTTGGAGTAACCCAAATTATAATGGAAGAGAGAATGGCAGCTGCCAGGCTCTGGGGGAAAGAGAGATGAGGAGTTATTGGCTATGGAATTTTAGTTGTGGGGAGACAGAAAAAGTCCTAGAGATTGGTAATGGGGATGGTTGCAGGACAATATGAACACACTTAATGCCTCTAAACCATATGCTTTACATGATTAAAACAGTTAATTTAAAGTTATATATATTTTTGTCAAGGGGCTGAAAATAAAGAGTTAAAATAAATACAGCATGTTAGGCTGCTGTCCATCAATTTTGTTTTGTTTTGTTTTGTTTCTAGTGATTAGTCTGAATTTCCATGCTTCTATAAGATCATTCACATACTGGCACCTGTCCATGCCTGGCGCTTTGAGTAGCATTGTTCCAGACTATAAAGCTAATAATACATTAAATGGAAACATGGGCAGGGTACACGGTCACCTTTACAAGATAATCCTGAGTTTATTCCAATTGCCACTTCAGCTGGCAGGTGTGTTGGGAGCTCCCTTTGCCCCTCAGCCTGGCCAATGCTGTCTTGCCAATCTTCTGGACAGAAACTAATGTTTTCTTTCTTGGTCCGATTTTGCATTTCTCTGTTTATTAATAAACTCAAGCCTCTTTTGCTATGTTTATTGACCATTTTTTTCCCTTTGTGAAATGACTTCTTAAATCTTTTGCTCATTTTTTTCTATTGTGTTGCTGGTATTTTTTACTATTGATTTGTGGAGTTTTGTTGAGTTAATAAATATTTATTAAATACCTACCATGTGCCAGGTACTCTCTTCTGTATTATATATTATTAAGAAAATAGGCTGAAATTCCTGGTCTCATTTTCGAGTTTATAGAAACTGCCAGAGACATATACATACCCACACACATACACACACACACACAGAGAGAAATTTGTGTGTGTGTGTGTGTGTGTGTGTGTGTGTGTGTGTGTGTGTGTGTGCATCATACCATGGCCTGCAGAGGGAGGTCAGAAGACAACAACCCACAGGTGTCACTCCTCACCCTCCACCTTGTTTGAGGCAAGGTCTCTTATTTTTTGCTAGGCTAGCAGGCCTGAGGGCTTCTGGGATTCTCCTGTCTCCTACTCCATCTATAGTGGCAGTGCCGGGATTACAGGTGCACGCCACCGAATCCAGCTTTTACGTGGGTTCTGGGAACCCAAGCTCAGCTCCTCATGCTTGGGCAGCAAATGCTTTATCTACTGAGCCAAAGCCTTTGACATTTGGGCCAAAGTCCTGCGGGAGAAACAAGGAATGAACATGTAGACAGCTCTAAAGTTTCTGTGGGTTCCTTTATTAATTATTAATATATGCATTACAAAGATCTCTTCATGATTTGTAACTTAACTTTGCACTGTCTTTAGCTGGGCAGTGTGGTGCACGCCTTTAATCCCAGCACTTGGGAGGCAGAGGCAGGTGCATCTCTGTGAGTCTGAGGCCAGCCTGGTATACAGAGTGAGTTCCAGGACAGCCAGGGCTACATGGAAAAACCCTGTCTAGAAAAACCAAAAAAAAAAAAATGTATGTTGATAATATAAGTTATTGTCAGGGGCCATGTCGAGGGGACCATCAGACTGTTGTTGATTGTTTTTGCTCTTTTGGGGGGCCAACCACCCAGCTCCAAAATAAATCATACACATGGAGACTTATTCTTAATTATAAATGCTTGGCCTTAGCTTGTCTTGTTGCTAGCCAGCTTTTCTTAATTTTAAATTAACCCATCTGCCTTTTGCCTCTGGGCTTTTACCTTTCTCTATTCCTGTATACTTTTCTTTCTTACTCTGTTGCTGGTTGTATAGCTGGGTAGCTGGCCCCTGGAGTCCTCCTCCTTCTCTGGCTACTTCTTCCTTTCCTCCCAGAATATTCTATTATCCTCTCTGCCTGCCAGCTCTGCCTATCCTTTTCCCTGCCTTACAATTGGCCATTCTGCTCTTTATTAGACTATCAGGGTTTTAGACAGGCAAAGTAACACAGCTTCACAGAATTAAATAAATGCAATATAAACAAAAGTAACACACCTTAAAATATTTCTTAGCATTCTCCCCTTTTTTCCAAACAAAAATGAAAGGTTTTAACTTTAATATGATAAGACTGTATACAATAAGAACAATTACCAAGTAAAGATTACATTCACAACATAAAGAATTCCAATTCATTCATGTCCTGTAAATTTAAAGAAAATGCTCTAGAATCTATCCTATCTTAGCAAATCCAAAATTTTATACCTAATTTTCTTTCTATCATGTCTAAGGAAAACTGCAACTATAACTGTCTAGTCTTCAACTCCATCAAAGGCCCCAGAAGGATATAATATTACCTAAGTAAACAAAAAGTCCATTGCAAACAACTTCCAAAAACTCTAGTAATGACAGAGACATCTGACTTCATGGACAGTCACTCAAAGTTCCTCTGCAACATTGGGGCATCCATCTTCAGCCTACAGGCCCATAGTATCTGGCAGACTTTTCAATGAAGCCAGTAATTTGAAAGACTGTTCCACCTACATTGACAAAGTTTGTCAGTCACTTTCCTCTGTGTCCTGCAGAATGTCTGACAGTTTCTTTTGTGAAGCAGGAACCCTGCTTTGTTATGGCAAAGTTCAGCAGTCACTTTCCTGTGGGTCCTGCGTGTCCAGTTTATACAACATACTGCCAAGCAGTCCAGGCAAGAGCAGCTTCTTGCCCAAATGGCTGGCCTTGCCACAGTGAAAGCAAACTCCATTAGGAGTTTCTCTGATGCTCGTCATCTCTGAAGTTGGTGCTGCCAGGAGCAGGTGTGTCTCATTGTTATGAAAAGCCCTAAATTAACAAAACATTTTAAATGCCATATTCTGTAGGTCTTTGAAGGGGTTGAAGGCCATCTACCTATCTAAAATATATCTCTATATGACCTGGAAAGCATACCTAACATATCTACAATTTTGATTGTTATAAATGACTAACCACTAACCTATGTTTCCTGATTATCCTATATAGTTTATAATAATAGCTTTCAAAAGCTAGAACTTCATCCTACATTTCCAAATGAACTGCATAGGCACCATATCCCAAACAAAAATAGAAACATACATACAATATGTTATAACAAAAATAACCTTAAATTTTTATCAATATATAAAAATCCTTTAAACAAGAGTTTAAAGATATATATATATAGTGTGTTGTAACAAAAATTACCTTAAATTTGTATCAATATACAACATTCCCCTAAATGATAACAAACATCCATAACAAATAACCAAAAACCACCCACACCTCCCAACTCTTGGGAATGTGGGTGTAGTTTTCTCTAGACTGCTTCCTGTTGTTTGTGGACAAAGGGGTCCCTGAAAAAATTTGAGATAATGGCCAAGTTCTGGGAATACCAGCAGTAACCTTTGCTGATAGATATCACCTGTCAATATTTAGGAGGTCTCCTCTGATCAAGTCTGATCCATATTAACCCTGAAGGAATCCACAGCCTCTCATCCCCTGTGGGAACAAAACTCCAAAGCATTTTTTACTTCCATTTGACAAATATACTTTTTGAGTTTTTTTAAAGTTAAGGCATACAGGCTGGCTTGTTTCATCAGTCTCTCTTCCAATCCCATGTCTCTTAGCAGCTGTTTGCTTATTAACAGTTAAAAGATTCAAAATCAACATAATACTATACAGGATCCAGATTTCCTGTGTGTTTCCCATTTTACCTGGCTTTTTTCTTTCATATTTCTTTTATTCTCTAAATACTTTATTTTTAAACTATGTATTTCTTTCTAAAACTGTCTGTACTTATATTCTTTCTTTCTTAAGCCTATACACATTGTAAAACACACTGGAACCTGTTTAGAGTTTTTTTTTCATCCAGACCTCTTTTACTGCATATCTTTTAGCCTTTTTTGACCTTGTGAGAAAACTTTAAACTGCTAAGCTGCACAGGCTAGGACCTCTGGCTGTGGCTTTGGCAACTGGCTCCGCCTACTTCTCCAGTCCTGAAAGCCAAGCATAAGGTGCTTTTGACCAGGAACTGCATTCAACATTCCTAGAGCTCTAGAATTCCGTTGCTTGCACTGTGGCAAGAATTTTTACTTAGTTTTTTGTTCCTACTTAATGTGCTGGCTGCTCAAGGGCTCACCAGAAGGCAGAAACTCTTAAAGGAGCCATAGCCTCTTTTTTTCTCTCTCTCAGCTTTCTTAAGCCCTAGCTGGAAATAGTGGCCCACATTGGAATGCCAAAATGTTGTTGGTTGTTTTTGCTCTTTTGGGGGGCCAGCCACCCAGCTCCCAAATGAATCACACATGGAGGATTATTTTTAATTATAAATGCTTGACCTTAGCTTGTCTTTTTGCTAGCCAGCAACTTGTTATGGATTAACAGAGTGTAAGCAAGCAAGGTATTTTTTCTCAGCCAGTTCTTTTACCTTATCTCTGAGGTAGAAAATCTTGGGGAACAATTTGAAGTTTAGAAAGGCACACTTTCAATACGTGAGTGAGGGACTCATTGAGATCATGGAACAAAACAGTGGCAACCTGGCTATTGCTGGCTGAGGTACCTTTCTCTCTAGGATGAGCTGGGGATCAAAGGTGATGGTCAATTCCTTGTACCCATTTCTGCCCTCAGCTTCCTGACATAAAAACTGTTGATGAGTGGGTATGCACCCTGAGGATTTAAAGTGGTTCTGACTGGTTTTCATGTATAAAAGTTTAGATTTATGATTCTTTAAAGATTTTTCATAAGACTACCTTTTGAGATAAATAATAAAGTGACTGATCCTTTCTTTATAATTGCAAAACGCAGCCTGCAAGTAAAGGAACTGGCTGAAAAAAATACCTTGCTTGTGTGTATGTGGGTTCTTGGGTATAATTTGTTTTTCACCTCTAATACATAAAATGCTTAATCATGTAAGGGATATGTGGAAAACATGTTGTCTTTTTACTTATATTCATCATAACTATTGACTTAAAAATAGATTTTTAACCACATTGTAATTTTGTTTTTTGTTTTTTTGTTCTTTGAAACAAGGTTTCTCTGTGTAGTTTTGGTACCTGTCCTGGAACTTGCTCTGTAGACCAGGCTGGCCTCGAACTCACAGAGATCCGCCTGGCTCTGCCTCCCGAGTGTTGGGTTTAAAGACGTGTACCACAGCTGCTTGGCACATGTAGTTACTTCTGCTTTGGAGCAGTTAGCTTAATGCCATTGGCCCAATTGTTCACTCTGTACCTTCTATACTGGATTGCTTACTATATTATGGCTTTTAGACTGTTTTTATATGTAAGAGGACAGGCCTTTTTACCTTAACTTAAAGGAACCAAATCACCCCCCCCCCTTTGTATTAAGATGTTTTAGGCCGGGCGGTGGTGGCAGCGGCGCACGCCTTTAATCCCAGCACTTGGGAGGCAGAGCCAGGTGGATCTCTGTGAGTTCGAGGCCAGCCTGGTCTCCAAAGCGAGTTCCAGGAAAGGCGCAAAGCTACACAGAGAAACCCTGTCTCGAAAAACCAAAAAAAAAAAAAAAAAAAAAAAAAAAAAGATGTTTTATGGTGGGTTTCATGTGACACAGCCATGCATGTATCCAGGGTGATTGATCCAGTCCAGTCTCCCTTTCCACACCGCTCTTGCATTCTTCCCAACCCTCAGCCATCACTACCCTCCTTCCATGTTTGTTTTTTTAATCATAAATGCTTGACCTTAGTTTGTCTTGTTGCTCATCTTGCTTACTCTATATAAATTATAATATTTAATTCTTCTTTATGACAAAATAATATTCCATTATGTACATATTTTACGTTCTCTGCATCCATTCATCTGTTGATGGCACCTAAGCTGTTTCCATATCTCGGTGATTTTGAAGTGCTATAGTAAACATGGGGATGACGGAATTTCTTGGTAAGCTGATTTCATTTCCTTCAGACATATACGAAAGACTGGAATAGCTGGATCATATGGAAGTTCTCAGGTTTTTGAGGAATGTCCTCAATTATTGCTTTCTATAATGGTTGTGTCAATTTGCATTCCTATTGACCCCGTAAAGAATTCCTTCCCTCAAACCCTCCCCAGAGTTCGTTGTATTTTATTGTTGATAATAGCCATTCTAAGTGAAGCAAGATGAAATCTTACTAGGAAGTGGTGTTTTTGTTTGTTTGAGACAAGTTCTGGTTATGTAGCCCAAGCTCCTCCAATCCTTAACCCTCCTGCCTCTGCCTCCTACATTCTGGGAGTACAGCTGTGTACCTCCACATCTGGCTCACAGTGGTTTTGATTTGGCACTTTATTCTTTTTATCAATAATGCCTTGGGTACTTTTCAGATCCTACCCTTCCATATAAACTCTAGAATTAGCTTGTCCAATTACTTGAAAATCACTTTGAGATATCTGACTGAACTTGAATTGAATCTAGATGTATTTGAAGAGAACTGATTCCTTTTAAACTACAAGTGTTTAATCTAATAAGAACAAAGCTCTTCTTGCTACATACTTAAATATTGTTTCATATTTTCAATGAGACTAATTTATCTCTCTTTACAAAGGTCCTCTGCATCTTATATTATGTTGATTCCTAAACACTTTAATTACTGGTACTTTTACAAGTAGCATTTATTAAAACTATGCTTTCTAATCAATTGGTAGTGGCACACACCTTTAATCCCAGCACTTGGGAGGCAGAGCCAGGCAGATCTTTGTGAGTTCGAGGCCAGCTTGGGCTACAGAGTGAGTTCCAGGAAAGGCTCCAAAGCTATACAGAGAAACTCTGTCTTGATACCCACCCACCCCCAAAAAAAAGAAAAACAAAAAACAAACAAAAAAACTATGCTTTTTGCCGGGCAGTGGTAGCACACACCTTTAATCCCAGCACTCAGGAGGCAGAGGCAGGCAGATCTCTGTGAGTTTGAGGCCAGCCTGGTCTACAAAGTGAGTTCCAGGATAGCCAAGGCTATTCAGGGAAACCCTGTCTCAAAACAAAACAAAACAACAAACAAACAAACCCAAAACTCTGCTTTCTGATTGCTTCTCAATATAACTAGCTTATATAACACAATATAACTAGCTTATTTTCTCCATGCACCTTTTCAAATTTTAATTTAAAAACTTTAAAATTAATTCTAGCAACTTATATACAAAATCACCCATGTTTAAATACTTATATTAACTCTAATAAAAGTTATTATTATGTCTTCCTTTTAAACTTACGTTTTTCTTTTCTTATTACACTGGATAGACTCACCCCAGTAGAAAGGGGAGCTGATGTGGACTTTTTCCTCTTGTTCCTAGTTTTAAAGGGATGTTCCAAATTTCATTTTGGAGACTCACACTTATCATGATTTTTTTTTCTTTTTGTAAAAACTCTGTCAGGGGCTGGAGAGAGGGCTGAGTAGTTAGAGAGTGTAGTGTTCCTGCAAAGGACCCAAGTTAATTTCCCAGCACCCATGTTGGGTGGTTCACAATAGACTGTGACTTCAGCTCCAGGGGGATTTGAAGGCTCTTGCCTGAATAGTCACCAGCACTTAGATGTGTATACCCACCCATGAAAACACACACATAATTTACAATAATTTAAAAAACTATCAGGTAGAACATTTTTATAGGTTTATTTATTTTTTTTGTGTGTGTGTATGTGTGTGTGTGTGTGTGTGTGTGTATGTGTGTGTGTATTGCCTGCATGTATGTTTGTGTTCCATGTGTGCAAAGTGCTCATGGTGGCCAGAGGAAAGCATTGGATCTTCTGGAATTGGAGTTACAGTCAATTTTGAGCTGCCATGTGGGTGCTGGGAACTGGGGAACTGAATACAAGTCCTCTGCAAGAGCAGCCAGTGCTCTGAACCCCTTAACCATGCCCCCCTCCCTGAGGCCCAGGTAGAGAATGAATTGGTAATAGGAAAGCAAATGTTCTTTTTCTGTGATCATTTAGTCATGTGGTTCTTCTCCTTTGTCTGTAAGAATGTGGCTAATTATACTAATTGTTATTTCTTTTTTGTGAGACATAGTCCAGACTGGCCTCAAACTCACTTAGTATCTCAAGGTGACCTAAAACTGGAGCTCCTCTTGTTCCAAGCTCCAGGATGCTAGGGTGACAGGCAAGTGTCATTGCACCCAACTAGTATACTTTTCCATTGTTGAATCACACTGACATTTCTATACTTAGCACAACTTGATCATGATACAGTCTGTCTTTCTTTCTTTCTTTTTTTTTTTTTTTTTTTTTTCTGAGACAGGGTTTCTCTGTGTAGCTTTGTGCCTTTCCTGGAACTAACTCTGTAGCCCAGGCTGGCCTTGAACTCACAGAGATCTGCCTGCCTATGCCTCCTGAGTGCTGGGATTAAAGGTGTGCCCCACCACTGCCCAGCTAGTATTTCTTTATACACGGCTGTGTTGTGGGATATTTGATTGCACTGTGAAACTTGGAGACTGTGTTAATAAAATTAACCTTGGATCAGAGGGTGGAGCCAGTGACTAATTGACAGGAATTAGAGGACAGAGAAGCCAGGAATACAGATAGAGGGATGAACAGGAAGGAGTAGGGAAGGACTTAGAGATTCATGTGTTTTTTTGTTCAGGACAAGTGGAGAGAGGTTCTTTTGCTGGGACTCTGGCCAAAAAGGAAGGTCAGCTGGTAGCTTCTCTGATCTAGCAGGTTTTCACCCCAATATCTTATTCCCAAGTCTTTCTTGGTAAATAGAATGACAGAGACTTAGTTAAAACCTATATTTGGTGGCCATGGCTAAGCTAGTACTAGTGGGACCAGAAATCCTGCCAGGCTGTGGTCTGAGCAGTGGGGTGCAGACTGCAGGGGCCACAGGGTGCAGACAGTTGTTAGAATATCAGTAGATTTAGGTATGGCTAATAAGCTGACAGAAAAATATTTGGCGCCCAACATGGTTCACCAAATATAGTTGGATTTTCTTTGGACTACCAGCTCCCAAATAATGACATGGAGACTTCTTATTAATTATGAAAGCTTGGTCTTAGCTTAGGCTTGTTCCCAACTAGCTCTTAAATCTTAAATTAACCAATTCATATTAATCTACATTCTGCTACATGGCTTTTTAGCTCTGCTCAGTACTGTAAGTCCTACTTCCTCTGTGTCTGGCTGGCAAATTCCCTACCTTTCTTCTTTACAGAGTTCCTATCTCTTCCTGGAAGTCCCACCTATCCTTTCCTGCCAGCTATTGGCTGTTCAGGTCTTTATTAAACCAATCAGAAGGTGCCTCATAGAGACACATCTTCATAGTGTATAAAAAGATTATCTCACAACACTGCTGAACATGATTCTAGTATTCCTCCTCTGAGTATATAGATGATGAAGCTGACCTCTGGTTTCTCTTTTTCTTTCCCTTCCCTTTTCTTGGAGTGTGTGTGTGTGTGTGTGTGTGTGTGTGTGTGTGTGTGTGTTCCTGTGTTTGTGTCTGGATGTATTTGGAGATTGTGTCTCCATACGTAGCCCCAGCCAGCCTCCAGCTCTGGATCCTCTTGCCTCAGCCTCCCAAGTGTTGAGATTATTGGAATGCTGTACTATGACCAGCTCCTGGTCTCTGATTTTCTTGGCCAATTTCATGCCCTTACACTCTTCTGGTCAATTTGTCACCGTTGTGAAACACAGATCAGTGACATCTCTCTTAGCAGGCCCTTTTCCCTCCTATGCTGGCCACTGGATGGCCTTTCCATTCTGACCTTCCCTCTACACACTGACTCATAGGTAACAGGCATGTAGAGAACAAACAGCTTCTAGAAGGCCACTGGAAGCCCGTGGGAGCTGAGCCCCTCAAGGATTGGCTGGTTGCCAGACCATATCCTCCTCTGCAAATCCTTTCTGTCTATAGCATTCATCTTGATGGCCAGCCTGGGCTGTACTTTGAGGGTGGAGACCACATCTTCTTTGTGTCTTTGTCCCCAGGGCTTAGCACACTGTCCCCATAAAGTACTTGCTCATAAACATCTGAGGACTGAGTTCACCCAGCTGAGCCAGAGGGCTCCTGGCTCTGTCACACTGATTTTTAAAATTCTTTTTCAAAATGTTCTAAAGCCTTAAAAATAATTTTTTTTTGCACACATGACATGCATAAACTCTGCCTCCCCAGACAGACAGGGGTTGTTTTGCAGGTAAGACTTACGTGCACTGAGGGATTCCTTTTAACTTTCCAATGCTAAGCCCTGCCCTACACAAACCTAAAGTCCCTTCAGAATCTCAAGCCCCTGGTGTTTTCGCCCACACTCATTCCGACACACGGGAACTCTGTCCATATAATCTTGTGGGACTTCTTAAAATCTGTTGCTAACTGAAACATCATATGGACCCGTGGCTGTGTGTATGGCACCCCACCTGTCTGAAAGGCCTCTGTCTCCAGAGTCCTGTGGATTTTCATTCTTCTCGCTGGCCTGTGTGGAGCCTTGTCCACAGTCTGTGTTTGTCATCTATGCCGGTTCAGTGAACAAACACAAACGTGAAAGGTGGCCCCCGAGATGCTGAGGCCGGGCTTCCAGCATGCTCCGGTCAGCCCCCTCAGCCACGTACTCAAAAGCTGAGCCTAATGTTCCACAGCTGGCCGTATAGTATGTCCCTTAGCTCATTTAAAGCCAACAGGCAGTTCTGAGATGCATGTCAGATGAGAAACTTGGAGTGCTTGTTTGATGAGGGAAGTGGGGGGATCACTAAGAGTGTAAGGAGAGAAATTGAAAACGGACTGAGGCACAACCTGTGGGAATTGCCGCTATTTTAAAATGCTTGACTTTGGGGCAGGAGTCATTTATCCCTTGACTGTTTGGAGTACTGGGTAGAGAAAACGGAGCACAAATTGTAGACAAGGCCCCTGCCCTCAATAAGCTTATAATTTATGCCACATGCTTTATTTAGCTCAGTCTCCCACAGGGTCTTTCCTCCACATCGTTCTTTTATTTATTTAATTGCACGATCGAGGCTGAACCTTTATGGAACACTGATAATAATGTAAGAAACTTGGAGTTAAGGTCCCAATGGGCTTGTAAGACAAGCTTGATTAGGTTTTTGTGCTTTTTTCTGTTTATCTATTGCTTTGGGTTGTTTGTTTTTTTCTTGAGAGTCAGTTGAAAGGAAGGAGCCACCATCTACCTGCCTCTTTCAAATCCCCTCAAAGCACAGAGGCTCCTTAACCTATGAAGTTGGGTTGTGGCTCAGTAAACCTTAGTCATGGCTACTATTGCTGTGGGAAAACACCATGACCAAAAGCAAATTGAGGAGGAAAGAGTTTATTTAGCTTACACTTCTGCATCACAGCCCGGCACTGAAGGAAGTCAGGACAGGAACTCACACAGGGTAGGAAACTAGAGGCAGGAGCTGATGCAGAAGCCATGGACGGGTGCTGCTTACTGGCTTGCTCTCCATGGCTTGTTCAGCCTGCTTTCTCACAGCACCTGCCCAGGGATGGCTCTACCCACAATGGGCTGGGCCCTCCCCCATCAATCACTAATTAAGAAAACACCCTACAGGCTTGCCTGCAGTCTTATCCTTCTGGAGGCATTTTCTCTATTTGGGTTCTCAGCTCTCATCTAGCCTGTGTAAGCTGACATAAAACTAGCCAGCACAGCCCATTGTGAAAAAGACCATATGTGGAAGATGCAGCAAATGCCCTTGCATTATATCCTGACTGACACAGCATACTCAGAGTCTCAGTTGGCCATCCTCCTGATCTGGGGTGACCAAGCCACACTGTCGAATGTCATGACTAGCCTGGGACAAACTCTTAATTCAGAATTGGAAATACAGGACTGGGGAGACGGCTCAGTTGGTAAAACACTTGCAGCACCAACAAGAGAATGCTGTGGAATAATCCTTCTGTACACTGTGCGAATAGATGTATGTCACTGTGATTGGTTTAATAAACAAGCTGACTGGCCAATAGCTGAACAGGATACAGTTAGGCAGGAAAGCCAAACTGAGAATGATGGGATGATGAAAGGCAGAGTCAGGAGTCACCAGCCAGATGCAGAGGGAGCAGGAGATGAATGTGCCATGCTAATAAAGGTACTGCCATGTGGCAGAGTGTAAATAAGGAACATGGGTTAACTTAAAATATAAGAGATAGTTGTAATAAGTCTGAGCTATTGACCCAGCATTTACAATTTATGTCTCTGTGTTGTAATTTGGAAGCGGCTCCCAAGAGGGAAAAACTCCACCTACAAGAGGACCCTGAGTTTCATTCCTAGAACCCGTGTAAATAGATGGGCATGAAGGCACACATTTGTAATTCCAGCACTGTGGAAGCAGACACAGCAGATCCCTGGGCACACTGCTCAGCCAACAAAGACTCATCTGTGAATGCCAGGCCAATGAAGAGACTCTGTCTCAAAAAATAAGATTGACAGCTTCTGAGGAATTATATCCAAGGTTGACTTCTGCTCTCTATATGCACGTGCAGACATATGTACTCCCCCCACAAGTACACACACACACACACACACACACACACACACACACACACACGAACGCACACATGCACATACACACCACACCAAGATGGATGGCACCTAAAGAATGACACCCAAGGTTAATCTCTGGCCTTCATGTGCATATATGTATGGATATGCACCCCCAACACACATCCAAGTCCAGATACATACATACACACAAATTCAACAGGAGTTCCATGAATGAGTATTCCTTTTGTATGATTTTCATTTTTTCCCTTGATTTTTTGTGGGAACCAGGTGTCACTCTATCCAGACTAGCCTTGAATTTGTGGCAGTCCTCACAAGTGCTTGGATTGTAGGCACCAACCACCACCTTCAGCACATTATTCTAAAATAGAAAAAATCCTAAATCGATTCGTGTGAGTCAGGGGCTGTTTGTTTTGGATATTTCCTAAGCCTGCATTTGAATCCTGGCTTCCATTTTCCTTCAGTGAAGAATTTCAGGACAAGAATCAGCTCTTGAAGGAGGAGGAGGAAGAGCAGAAGAGGAAGAGGAGGAGGGGAGGAGAGGAGAGAGAAGAGGGGGAGAAGGAGCGAGGGGAGGATGAAAGGAGGAAGAGGGAACAGAATGAGGAAGAGGAGGAGGGGAAAAAGAGAGGGAGGAGGGGAAGAGAAAGGGGCTACGAGGAGGAGAGAAAGAGGGAGAGAGGAGAGGAGGGAAGGACAGAGGGAGAAAAAGAAAGAAAACAAAAACTGAGGGCAACAAGAAGGCTCAGCCAGTAAAAGACATTTGCTGCTAAGCCCGGGGAACTGTGTTATCCTCAGGACCTGCAAGTGGAAGAAGAGAGCCAACTCCGGAAGCTGCCCTCTGAGCCCTACACGTGTGTGCGGCACATATTTACACACACACATACATATATGTAAGTTTACATGTTTTTAATGAAAACAACCGTTTTTCACAGATTAGCCAAACTATTTTGATCTCAAAGAGATAGCAACCAACCCTGGTCTTCTGTCTGGGCAACGGTGCCCAGCCTAAGACAGCTTCTAACATTATTAGAAGAAAATCCCTCCAGCTTGGGGATACCACTCAGTTGGTAAAGTGTTTGCTTAGTATGCCTAAGACGCCAGTACCACGTAAGCCAACGGCCCACACGCTGGTCATCTCAGCACTTGGAGTAGAGGCAGGAGGATCAGAAGTTTAAGGCCATCCTCAGCTACACAGCAAAAGAAACAAGAAAAACAAACAAAAAACATCACTGGATGCTGGGCGGTGGTGGCGCACGCCTTGAATCCCAGCACTCCTTGGGAGACAGAGACAGGCGGATCTCTGTGAGTTCGAGGCCAGCCTGGTCTACAGAGCGAGATCCAGGATAGGCACCAAAGCTACACAGAGAAACCCTGTCTCTCCCCACCCCCCACCCCCAATCACTGGAGTAAATGATTCCAGTGGTGAAAGGGGCCCGTCTGTCCCCAACCATAGCCCGGAGTGGAGAGGCTGTGGTACAGCAGTTAAACAGCTCACAGCTGACTACGGGTGAAGAAGCCAGGCATCTCTCTCAAGGCTCCAGGGGAGAAGTATCGTGGGGCTGCATTATCCTGCAACTGCTTCCGCCTTGGGGTTGCTTTCTTGGGATAATTAGGGCTCCTCTGCCACCGCCCCAAGTCAAACCCAGCCAGGCTTATGTTATGACACCTTGCACTGTTTGTTGACACTGTTTCCCTCCTTGAATTGCCATTCTGTCTCCCGGTGGTGGCGGGGTGGGGGTGGGCAGCAGCGGGGAGCTGTGGGGAGAACAGAAGTCAGTCTCAAGCTCCCACTGGGACCAGTGCAGGCCGCTCTCCCCACCACGCCTCCGGTAAGATTTTGCCCAGTTTTCTTGTTTTAACCCCCTTCCCACCTCTGCAGGCTCTGCCCCTTTCCCTCGGGAGGTGGGTTTTCACAGTGGATCTCATGTTCCTGACTTCCAGCTTCCAGTACTCACTTAATCCCAGCCATTGTTTCACTTTAAAATGCACATTAAAGAGCTCATCGTTCTCCCTGAGTCTTTTCACCTTGCTGTGTTTATAAATGGAGTGATCGCCCTTGATTTATGAGTTAGCTGAACTGTGTGTAATTATTCCTTCATCTTTACTCATGGATTCTCCCATTCCTTAATCACTCTTGTTTTTCCCAAACCTGCCACTTTCTCTACATTTGTCTGGTAATGAGGCAGCCACGGGGCTGTCCGGTTCCTGTTCCAGGGACTCGGTATCTGAGAGGGCTGCTAATGGGCGCAGGACCAGCCCTGGCCCCTCTGCACCATGAATCAGCCTGTTCCTGTGGTTTGTTTGTTTGTTTTTCCTTCCTGCCCCCCCCCCCAGCACTGAACACTTTCATAATTTTAGCCATTGTATTTATTGAAAGTGCATTGAACACAATACGATTCTTCATCTCGTCTCTGTGTTTGTGGAGGGAAGGATTGTTCTTGATCTGTGAATGTGTTTGTTCATGGGAGCTTCTCAATCCAGCTCTGGCCCTACTTCCAGATGTTTTTCTGAATCTCCTGTTGTATGGGGCAATTTAAGGATAGGGATTGGCACTGGGCCTTGTAACCTGGGATGTGGTGTAGAGTGCTTGCCTAGTCATGCATGGAGTCCTGGGTTTGGTGCCCAGCACCACATTACAATGTATAATACCAGCATCCAGCATCCTCCACTCCGTAGTGAACTTTTTACACGGGTGCTAAGGATCCGAACTCAGGTCCTCATGTTGACAGCCCTTTACCCCCTGAGCCATCTCTCCAGCCTCCCTGGCTTCTTAGCTCTTCTTAGTACGTCTAAACAGAACTGTGTCCACAGGCTGCCTGTGGGGAACTCAGACAGCTTTCTGGACGAATCCTTGCTGTGGTCGTGGGGTGGGGCTGGGGGGCAGGAGTAGTAGCACATTTTTAAAATGCCAAATCTGAAGAACTGCTGAGGTGGGTGGCTGGGGCGGGAGACCTTGGGACATTAGAAATATGAGGGGATGTGAAGGCTGGCCGGATGGCTCCGTGGGTAAAGGCACTTGCCACCAAGCCTGACAACTTTGTTTGATTCACAGGACCAACATGATGGAAGAAGAATCTGACTCCTGTAAAAATTGTTTCTGACTTTGATAAGCATGCCATGGAGTTTGCACACAGACACATACAGACAGACAGACAGACAGACATACACACACACTTAAAAAAAAGCAGTTGTGAGAAGTGATTCACTTGATATTTTTGTGAAGACACAACACAAGCGAGCCGCTGGAACTTGCCACACCTGAAGCTGATACAGTTTCAGGCTGACAGTGACTTCATTTTGACTCTATTCTGATCACCTGTAATTTTCAGGCTCACCAGGTTTATCTTGGGGTTAACAAATTCTGTATTGGGTCTACGTGCAGAGGCAAACTGTGTTGGAGAAGTTTAAGCCAGTTCTGTGCAGGGATGTGCAGAAAAAGCCTTGCTTCGTTCTAGGAGAAAACACTTTTTGTGTGTGTGTGTGTGTGTGTGTGTGTGTAGTATGCATAGATACACACAGCTTTCTATATAAATGTAAGGTATAAATTCATATATTTATTATATACGTTTTTGTTTTGAGTGTGTGTGTATACAAGTATACACAGCCCTTGTTATTTTCTTTAACCAACTTTACTGAGGGCTGGGGAGATAGTTCAGATGGTAAAGAATGCACCGTGTAAGCATGAGGACCCAATGCCCCAGTAAAAAGACAGCTTTGGAGGCATATATTTATAATTCCAGTACCGGGGAGATGGAAACTGCAGATGGAAACCTCCTGGGATTTGTTGTCATCCAGCCTAGTCTAATCTCAGAACCTCAGGCTCAAAGAAAGATCCTGTCTCAAAACAGAAACAAACAGGATGGATATGGCTACCAAGAAGTAATAGACAAGGCTGACTTCTGTTTTCCACGCCAACATGTATATGCACATGTGCACACATACACACTCAAAAATAAAAAATTTACTGAACTACAGTATACATTTGCTAAAAATGCACCTGTTTGAATAATAAAATTCAGAAAAGAAAGAAAGAAAGAAGAGAAAAAGTATAATTTAACCAAATATAGTGGTACATACCTATGATCCTAGCCTTGGGGTGTCTGAGGCTGGAGGATCATGAGTTTAAGGTCAGCTTGGGCTACATGGTGAGATCCTTTCCCCCTGTTTGTTTTTTAAATCATTAGTTCAAACAGTTTTGAAGCCCATGTAACCAGAAACACATTCAAGATACCAGACATTCCCATCTCCACCGAAAGTTCCCTTTGTAATCCATCTCCTCCTTTAACCTTACCCTCACTCCACACTCATCTGTTCCTGGGAGCTGCAGACTGGTTTTAGCAGTTCTAGAGTTTCCTGGTACATGCTAATGTTTTTGGTGTGTCCTTTTGTGTCAGGCTCCTTTTTCTCAGCACATGATCTTTGAGATTCTTTGAGGACATTGCATGCCTCAAGAGTTCCTTCTTATGCTGCTGAACTGTGGTCTGTTGTTTGGATCCACCACGGTTTGTTCATCCATTTGCTTACAGATAATATTTGGGTGGATCCAGCTTGGGGTTATTGAAAATAACACTGCTGTAAATAGGGTGCACTAATGTTTTGTGGGCTTTATTTTCTTTGTCATAAGTGCCTGGGACTGGAAGTGACAGTCATATGGAAATGAAAATAACTTTGGAAACAGCCAGGAAACTGTTAAGTGGTTCTACCATCTTATGTTCCTGCTAGCATCCTCGCCAGTGTTCGCTGCGGTCAGCTAGGACGTGTTTTTATAGCCAGGTTTGCAACGTTTTGTGGTATATACAGATGGACTTAGAGAACGGTGCATCGCCCAGCTCCACTCAGTCCACAATTCCAGTGGTAGGACCAATGGACCTGCTGGACAGAGACTGGTTCTGTCTAAATCCATTCATCACCCTGCCAGGTTCCAGAATCTGCCCTTTCATAACTCCTACAGCAGGTGAATATGTCTATTTATGCATTCCTGAAAATGGATGCCATTGTAGTTATGTTTAGAAATAGTAGGAAAGGCTGGGGAAAGCAGAGGCAGGCATACCTCTGTGAGTTCAAGACCAATCTTGTCTACTTAGTAAGTTCCAGGCCAGCCAGAGCTACATAGTGAGACCTTGTCTCAAAACAAAAAGTGTGTGTGTGGGGGATGCATTCACATTATCAAAACTGAATAGACTCCTGGTTCTAGGATAAGGATTGGACAGAGGAAGGGGCTGCAGCATCCTGTAATGTCAGTAAGTAAAGGAGAAGCACTCAGTCAGGCACCCACCTCACAGTGAGAGAGAGGAGCCTAAGGATAGCACTCCAAAGGCTACTGTGCGAGGCTGGAGCAGCAAGATAAAGCAGTATTGCATAGTATGGAATTAATGATTGAGTGAATAAATATGAGCGAGAGAGCAGAGGCAAATCTCCCCTTGAGGAAGATTTTAAATAATTGCTGCAGGTATCCTCGAGGGGTTCAGTTAAGTCCCTACCCCAGGGAGGGCTGCCCTCAGTGACTTCCTTCCGGAGCAAGCCACAAGGAAGGGGCAAAGAAACACCCCACAGAGAAAGCCAAGGGGCAGTGCCCAGGCATCAAGGGTAGTGCCAAGGAAAGATGCTGGTAGACCAGGCCCTTGAGGACAATGACAGTGGTCTCTGCAGTTTCTGCCCCCAACACACACCCCCAGCTGAGTCGTGGGAAAGATCCCAATTGAGGAGCATGTAACAGAATACCTGACTGGTACTCTCCGAACTGTTAAGAGCCTGGGACTGGAGAGGTGACTCAGTGCTTAAGAGAACCTGCTCCTCTTGCAGACGAACCAAGTTCAGTTCCCAGCACCCACATAGTGCCTCACAACCATTCCTAACTCCAGTTCCAGGAGGTCTTACACCCTCCCTTCTGATCTCGTCAGGCACCATGCCTGTACATGAGTGTATGGAGTACATACATGAAAGCAAAACTCATACACATACAATCAGTCAGTCAATCAATCTTTAACAAAAAAACAACCACCTGCCAAGTTCCAACAGGCAGCACTGATTGGACAAAATAAAGGAGAAGACATGCAAGGAGGGGGTGTTTGGGGGTGCCTGGAAAACTGGGTGCTTCTGGATGGGAGGGCAATTGGGATGCATGTGATCAAAAAGCATTCTTGATATGTATGAAATGTCAAAGAATAAGTCCAAGGTCATAGAAACCAGGAAAGTCTGAGAAAATGTCTCAGCCAAGAGATGCCTAATGACGACAAGAGGAGACACCATGACTAAATAAATACAATGTGGTGTCCTGGAAAGAGAGTAGAAGTGGAAACTAGGGACATTTGAGTGAAGTGTGAACTTTGCTTAAGTTCATAATGTGCCAGTGATTCAGGCTCATGCCTTAAATGCTTGAGGCCATGGCTTGATCCTTCCGCAGCACTGCAAAATAAACAGTAATAATGGTGGACCAGGGCAAGCTCACTAACTGGAGTGGATGAGCCCTGTTGTGGCCTTCACAGCTCGAGGCATTGACAGCCAGGGTGGTAAGCGAACAAAGAAGCAGGTACACAGGCACAGGAAAGCTGGGGTCAAACGGACTGATTGTCCCCTAATGGAGGAGTCCAAGTGCCCTGGGCGCTCAGCATGTTTATTACACACAGCCGAACAAGGAGGCGGGGTTATTACTCACAGCTGAAAAGGAGGCGGGGTTATCACACAGCTGAACGAGGAGGTGGGGTTTATGGGTCAGCACAGCTGAACAAGGCTTAGCTAGGCCCGGTAGGAGCAGGCTCTGTAGGAGAGCAGTCTTCAGGCTGCAAACATCGTGGTGGGGGGCGGGGGGAGAAAGTGACAGTGGACATTTTCTGTACACACTACCAAATTCAAATTCACACCTGAGGATGGCTTTGTCAATTTCCCATGAGTCCGAGGCATTGTCCTTCCCATGGCCGGCTCCTATCAACAACACACATCCACTCAGGACATCGTTCCCTCCCCAAAGAACTCTACTCAGACAAGGCATTAGTAATGGGGAGGTGGTGTATGAGAGTTCTCGGTGTTATGTTCACAACTTTTTAGTACACTTAAAACTGGTCAGAAATAAATATGTTATTCAATTTCCTTTTCCTTCTAATAGTAAACTATCTAAAGTACAGTGCCTTCGTTGGAATATACCACAGCCTTTAAAGTAGATGTGATACATGTTTATGTGTGGTGTAGAAAGGTATTCTCAAAATATTGTTAAAGTTTTTAAAATCAGTAGTAAAATAGTTTCCATTTAGTAAATAAATATACATGAAGGAAAAGAATACAAGGCTATCAAACATGTTCAATGAGGCTTTCTGTAGGTAGGATGGTGTGTGTGTGTGTGTGTGTGTGTGTGTGTGTGTGTGTGTGTGTGTGTAGAGGCCAAAGGTCACCCTCAGGTGTTGCTTCTCAGTTACCACCCTCCTTGTTTATTGAAATAGGATCTCTCCCTCAGTCTCACTTGGAGCTTACTGAGTGTGCTAGGCTGGCCCAAAGCTCCACCTGTCTCCAGCCTCCCAGCACAGGGAGCACTGGTGTGTGCCTTCACACCTAGTTTGTTTTTATGTGGGCTCGGGCTCTGGCCATCAAACTCAGGCACCTTATATTTACATTGCAAAAACTTTACCAAATTACCTATCTTTCTAGTACCCAGTAGAAGTTTTTTTCTCTTTTATTCTTCTTTTTATGTTTGTTTGTTTGTTTTGTTTTGTTTTGTTTTTCAAGACAGGGTTTCTCTGTGCAGCTTTGGAGCCTGTCCTGGAACTTATTCTATAGCCCAGGCTGGCCTAAAACTCACAGAAATCCACTTGCCTCTGCCTCCTGAGTGCTGGGATCAAAGGCGTGTGCCACCACCACCACCCGGCCTCTCCTTTATTCTTTTAAATGTTTGTCCATATGTGTGAATATGTGCACATGAGTGCAGGTGCCTGTGGAGGCCAGAAGAGGGTGTCTGATGCCCTGGAGGTACAGTTACAGTCACCCAGTGTGGATGCTGGGGATTGAGCTTGGGTCCTCTAGAAAAGCAGCAAGTGTTCTTAATCATTGAGCCATCTCTCCAGCCCAGGAGAATTTCTTTTTTTCTTTTTTTTTTGGTTTTTCAAGACAGTGTTTCTCTGTGTAGCTTTGCGCCTTTCCTGGAACTCACTTGGTAGCCCAAGCTGGCCTCGAACTCACAGAGATCCGCCTGCCTCTGCCTCTCGAGTGCTGGGATTAAACGAGTGCTGGGATTAAAGGCGTGCGCCACCACCGCTGCCGAGAATTTCTAACTGTTACTTTGTTCTTCAATCTGCTGGCCTCTGTTTTTTCACTTTTCTCTGATGTCTTAGTATAACATGGATGGTGTGGTAGGCAATTCTAATGTGAATTTAAATGACTGGATAACTCCCTTTCATGGAGGGGGGCATGTGCACATGGCAGCAAGTGCTCATAACTGCTGAGTTATTTCTGCAGCCCTATGTTTGACCCATTTTTAAGAAATAAGGTTTTGTGGGGCTGGGGAGATAGATCAGATGGCTATAAGCACTTATTGCTCTTGCAGCAGACTTGGGTTCAATTTCTAGTACCTACGTGGTGGCTCACAGCCATCTGTATCCTCAGTTCCAGGGGACTCGACACCCTCTCCTGATCTCTTTGGGAACAGGCATGTGCACATACTTTGATGTAGGCAGAACACTCCTTTGTTTGTTTGTTTGTTTGTTTGTTTGTTTGTTTGTTTTTCAAGACAGGGTTTCTCTGTGTAGCTTTGGTGCCTTTCCTGGAACTCACCCTGTAGCCCAGGCTAGCCTCAAACTCACAGAGATCTTCCTGGCTCTGCCTCCCGAATGCTGGGATTAAAGGCGTGCGCCGCCGCCGCCGCCGCCGCCGCCGCCGCCGCCGCCGCCGCCGCCACCACCACCCGGCTTGGCAGAGCACTTCTACACATAAAATAAAACAAATAGGGCTTGGAGAGATGGCTCAGTGGTTAAAAGCACTGGCTGCTCTTCCAGAGGTCTTAGGTTCAATTCCCAGCACCCACATGGCAGTTCACAATTGTCTATAACTCCAGTTCCAGGAAATCCAACACCTTCACACTGACATACATGCAGGCAAAACACCAATGCAAATGAAATAAAAATAAAAAATAATTTAAAAGAAGGAAACATTTAAAAAATTAAAAATAAAAAATAAATTTAAAAAAAGATTTGTTTTTAATGTCAATAGGGTTCAAAAACATTGGGGTTCTAGAGGCTGGAAATGAAGCTCAGTGGTAGAAAGTTTTTCTAGCATGTGTAAGGCTATCCTGGGTTTGATCAAGAGGAGGAAGAGGAGGGGGAGGAGGTCACAAACATTATGACATTGAGTGGCACTGCTTTGGCAGCCTGAAGGAGTGAAGGGGTCAAAAAGAGCACCTTGAAGTTTGAAACTGTGAGAAGCCAGGAGAGGTTACTGGGGAGGGTACAACCTTAGTTACACTAGAGATACCAGGATTTGAAAGGATCGTGGAGAGAAGTTGGAGTCCCTGAAGAGAGCCCAGGAGAGGCTATTGGTGATGATGCATCTCAGAAGCAGGCAGACCCCAGGATACTGGGGATGCCAGGACTATGAGATGCCCACCAGGGATAGTGGCCGGTGTGGAGTGGAGCTGGCCTGAGCCTACAAGACAGCTGTGTGTGCTACAGAGGGCAGAGCCAGAGAAGTGAAGTTTCCTAAGCCCGTTGGAACCCAGAACATCATGAGTGAGTTTCAATCACTGTATACCGAACTGTTGATGGTGTTGGGGTTTGGTTTTGCTTTGATCTAATTGTAACTGTGCACTGGTTCTTCCCTCTTGAAATAAGAAAATATATGTCAATTTTGATTTTACAGAAGCCCACACTTGAGAGACTTTACGTGTTTTAGAGACTAAACTTTCAGCTGGGTGGCAGCGGCGGCGGCGGCGGCGGCGGCGCCGTCAGGAGGCAGAGCCAGGAGGGTCTCTGTGAGTTCGAGGCCAGCCTGGACTACGGGGTGAGTTCCAGGAAAGGCACCAAAGCTACACAGAGAAACCCTGTCTTGAAAAACCTAAATAAATAAATAAATAAAATAATAATAAACTTTTAAAGTGTTGGAATTTTTAAAGATTGGGACTTTTTAAAAGTTGGAATATATTTTATGATAGTGACATTAACATGAGATCTTTGAAGTTAACAAGAAAGGAAAGGTTATGATTTAATAGTGATATATTGATGTGTCAAGCTGACAAGGAGTTGATTGTGTTGATAAGTTTTTCTGTTTTAAATATTTTTTTTTTACTTTTTGAACTAAAATATAATGACATCTTCTATTTCCCTCTTCTCTCTCCAACCCCTCCCATATACTCCCCTTGCTCCCTCTCAAATTCATGTCCTCTTTTTTTAATTGTTATATATTCTTTAAAATATATATATATATATATACATATTCCTAAATATGTACATACAATGTACTTAGTCCACATAATGTTGCTTGCATGAACATGATTTCAGGGCTGATCACTTGGTATTGGATAACCAATTAGGGAGCTCACTCCCGGGCAAGACCATCTTTCCAGCTCTCAGTACTCATTAGCTGCCTGTAGTTCTTTGTCTGGGATTGGGTGCTGGTTAGTTTCTGTCAAATTGACACAAGCTAGTCACCTTAGAAGATGGAATCTCAATTGAGAAAATGCCTCCATCAGAACGCCTATGACAAATCTGTGAGGCATTTTCTTGATTGATGATTGATGTGGGGGGCCCAGCCCATGGAGGATTATGCTACCCCTGGGCAGGTGGTTCTGGGTTGTTTAAACAAATCAAGCTGAAGGCTGGGCAGTAGTAGCACACGCCTTTAATCCTAGCACTCTGGAAGGCAGAGGCAGGCGGGTCTCTGGAGTTCAAGGCCAGCCTGGTCTACAGAGTGAGTTCCAGCACAGCCAGGGCTAAAACAAAACAACAACAACAACAAAAAACCAAAAAACTAACAAACAAAAAATAGGCAAGGGTCAAGTCAGTAGGTAGCACTCCTCCTTGGCCCCCGTTCTAATTCCTGCCTCCAGGTTTCTGCTTGTGTTCTCGCTCTAACTTCCCTTTGTGATGGACTATGAGCTAGCTGTAAAATGAAATGAAGCCTTTCCTCCCCAAGTTTGTTCTGGTCGTGATTTTTACTGCCATAGAAAGCACAACCAGGATGGATAGACAGGCAGACAGACAGCTAGAGATACCCTGAAATGTGATTAAGAGATCATGCCTGGCACAGTGACACACTCCTTAAACCCTCTCACTCAAGAGGCAGGAGCAGGTGGAGCTCCGTGAGTCCAAGGGTTGGCTGGCCTACCAAGTAAGGCCAGGCTGTCAGGGCTCCACAGCGAGACCCTGTCTCAAAACAAACAAACAAACAAACAAAGAAGAAGAGTTACGAACTGGGGCTGGGGAGAGGGCTTATGGGTGTGAGCTCTTCCTGAGGAGGCATGGAGACTTGAACTCCTTAGCATCCGTGTGAGAAGCCGAGAGGAGTGGTGAAAAGAGCCACTCGGTACAATGTTGGCCAGACTCTCACAGAGTTCCACCTTCGTCCCTTCCCAGCCACATACCGCCATTGTCCATTTGTCCGCAACCTGGCTAAGTGTACTTACGTGTAAGCCAGAGCCTTCGCCGCTTATTTACAACATCACATCGGATCCTTCATGGAAGATCGCCTTCTGTTGGGGTGTCTACTTTGCTTTTGTAAGACTGTGATAAAACACTAACTGAAACCAACTCGGGGAAGCAAGAGTTTATTTGGCTTGCACATTACAATCCATTATCAAGGAAAGCTAGTGCAGAGCTCAAGGCGGAAACCGGAGGCAGAGGCCGTGGAAACGGCTGCTTACTGGCTAGCTTCCTCTGCTCCTGCTCAGCCTGGTTCCTTTTTTCTTTTCTTTTCTCTCTCTCTCTTTTTTTTTTATTTAACATAATTTCTTTATTGAATCTTTGGGAAGTTCACATCATGCACCCTAATTCTGCTCACCTCCATGTCCTCCCCTCACCCCTGCAGTGTCCCCACAAAAGAAAATAAAATCAATCAAAACAAAGCAAGCAAACAAACCACAAAAAGAAGACAAAAAAAACCCTCTCTTTGTTCTTCCATCTTCCCTACCTCTCCAACACCTCTTCATTTGTCCTGGTGGCACTGGGAGCCTCGGTGTGTCACACAGTATTCCCTTTTTTCCAATCAGCTTTTCTAGCAAATGTTCATTGCAATGAGTCACTGGTCTGGCTCAAGGCCTCTGGTTTCTGGTACACCATCATCACTGGATCCTCACCGGAACTCCTCTGGATTATCCCTTGGATCCTGTGCGTATGGGTCCAGAGGGCCAATCCCTTCACAAGGTCCATCAGGTCCTAGATGAGGTAGCTGTCAGGGCAGGTCAACCCAGGATATGGGTCTGCATGGTAGTTGAGCTGGTCAGGCCAGGCCACTGCCCCGCCCCCATGCCCATGCCATCAGGATCAATTCTCTCTTGCTTGTGGTGAGGGGTGGAGCCGTCTCTCCTGAGTGAGGGGGTGGGGTAGGGTGCAGCAGCTCTCCTGTGAGGGCTGGAACCAGCTCTCTTGCTTCAGTGTCCAGTGAGGGACAGGACCAGCTATCCTAGGGTCAGCAAAGGGCAGGGCTGGCTCAGCATGGCCCTCTGATTTCATCACCCATGGTTCCGATGGTCCCCTGAGGTGACACAGGCCACAGACATCAACACAGACCGCAGCTACCCCAGGACCACAGACCCAGACATGGCCCTTGGGAGCATCTTGGTTCTGGGTAGTGAAAGACCCCCGCTCCATTATGAGGACATGGGGCTTTGGGCCAATGAAATGCTCCCCCCCCCCAATAACTTAGCCTAAGAAACGCCATTCTGAAGGAATCAGAAAAACAGGAGTTCACAGCCGTAGCCAGCCACCCGGCCTTGACAGAGATAACTATGGCCAGCCATCAGCCTTGAGAGAGATAACTGTGGTCGGCGGCCTTGGGAGAAAAACAGTTGAGTCAAATCAGGATATTTTATGGCTGGCCCCCTGGCCTTGAGGAATAAGCAGCTGGCCTGGGCAAGGCCAAATCAGCCACACACATACGACCCCAAGTTCACCCTGGCCTTCTTTGAAACAACCAATAGGGACCCTGTAACTATGCTTCTTGCTTCTGTAACCGCGCCTCTGCCCCTGGGATCCCATAAAAAGTCCCCCTTGCCCTAGGAAGGCGCGCAAGTCCTCCAAGAGACTTCGCCCCAGGTACCTGGTCTAAATAAACCCTCTTGCTTTTGCATCTGATCTGTGGTTTCGGTGTGTTCCTTGGGTTTGGGGTCTCTCCCGGAGGAAGATCTCAGCTGGGGGTCTTTCAGTAGAAGCACAGGTCACTCAGATCAGGATGTCTCTGGTGGCAGCACCTTCCACCTCCCCTAACAAGTCCACAGGTTGCGCCCCAACCTAGGGCTTCCGTGTAACCTTTGGTGGCAACTCAGGTCTTGGACTTCAACACAGACTCTGGCTGGGGTAGGACCAGGGACCCAGACATGGTCCTTGGCAGCAGCTGGGTCTGGATTTCACCACTGTCCCGGGTGGCAGTGCAGGCCACTCAGATCCATACATCGTGGCCCTTGAACACTAACATGGCCCCAGATCTCGGGCATCCGTATGGCCTTCAGTGGTAACAGGTGTAAGCATTACAGCTCAAATGGAAAGGGATCCTGGCAGTCGGGAGCCAAGGAGAACAGCAAAGTCACCATAAGCGTAGCAGCTAACAGTCCTGCTCCAGGAAAAGGTTTCCCCAATGTAACAACTCTGCCCAGGCACAGGAGAGTTTCCCCGTCGAAGTTGTTACCCTTCTGCTCAGGTCTGGGAATGTAACAACTCTGCTCCACTAGGGGAAGGTTTCCCCAGAGAAAGTGTTACAGTTCTGCTCGCTCCGGTGAAAGATGTTACTTCTTTGCTCTGCTCCATCTGCCTAAAGGTCTCACCCAAGCCTCATTCAAGAGATTTACTGGGAGGGAGGAACTGGCTACCTCTGCCAGGGTGGAAAGAGGCAGCAGCCAACCGGATAGGCACAGGGCTTATATAGGGCTTCTTAGGGGTAGAGTTTCTCCAGAATGGAGATTTTCACAGTGGGTGTAGTGGGTAGCCATTCCAGCTTGGATCTGGAAGTTCCAACCCCCATTGAGACTCTGGCAACTGTCACGCCTATGAGGCAGGGCCAGGGGAGGCGCCGGGGGACCCGAGAGCTGGATGGGCGAGCGCTCTCTCGGTGTGCGCGCTTGGTGCCGAGACGCTGAACGGTGGAGGTTGACTGTGCAGAGCTCCGGAGAACACCGCTGGACTGCGTTACACCTTCCCCAGACCCTGCGACCTACCCATTACTTAATTTGTGAGTTACGCCATTAAATAAATATCCTTTTAACTACGTGGAGTGGCCAAAATAATTTCTCCAATAGTGGGAATTGGTCAGATTTCAATCCCTGAGCTTGGGCAAGCTCGGAGATTGGCTGGATTTTGTGCTCAGAGATTGGTTGGTTTTCCTGCTCAGGGAGTGGTTGGTTTTTGTACTGAGTTGATCAGGGGCGAATATGTTTCTTTGGCTCTGGTTTCAGGGCCAAAGTGTGTTTCTTTCACTGGCCCTTTTTAACCTTTTGGCTCTGGTTTCAGGGCCAGGGAGTGTTTCTTTGGCTGGTCCTTTTACCCTACAACAGGAACCTTGAACATCAACACAGACATGGCCCTCGGCTGCAGCTCTGGCCCAGATGTCACCATGGCTTCAGGCAGCAGCTCAGGCCACTCAGTTCTGCATGGCCCTGGATACAGCATGGCCCTTGGCCACCAACATGGAGGCAGGTGGCTGGCCTGACCTGGGGCATCCACACAGCCTTGGGTGGAAACATGGGCCACAGAGTTCAACACAGACCCCAGCAGGACCTTTGACCCAGACATCACCATGGCCCCAGGTGGTGGCTCCAGCCTGGACCTGGTTGACACCATGCCACCGGGTGATAGCACAGGCCACTAAGATCTTCATGGCCCCAGCTGCAGCATGGTCCCCAGACTCCAACAAGGCCACAGGTTTCGGCCCAGACCCCGGGGGCTTCCATGTGGCCCCTGGTGGCAACATGGGCCATAGAGTTTACACAGACCCTGGCTGCGGTAGGACCACAGACCAAGACATGGTCCTTGGCAGCAGCTCGGGTCTGGATGTCAGCACGGTCCCAGGTGGCAGCCCAGATCCCAGGAATCAGCATGGCCCTTGATGGCAACAGGAGCCACAGACATCAACACAGACCCTGGCTGCAGTAAAGCCACAGACCCAGACATGGCCCCCAGCTGCAGCCCCAGTCAGGACATCACCATGGCACCAGACAGCAGTATGTGCCACTTAGATCTCTACGGACCCGGATGCAGCGTGGCTCTTGGGCACCCACGTGGTCCCAGGTGGCTGGCTGATCAGACCCCGGCAACGACAGGGCCCTCAGTTGCAACAGGAGCCCCAGACGTCGACTCAGATCCTGCAGCCTGGTTTCTTAGACAGCCCAGGGCCACGTGGCCAGGAGTGGCACTGTCCACAGTGGGTCAGGCCCTTTCACATCTACCAGCCATCAAGAAACTCTTCACAGACCGATCTGCTGGAGGCAGTCCCCAGCTGTGTTCTCTCTTCCCTGGTGACTCTGGCTATGTCAACTTGACCAAAATTAGGCGGCACAGTAGGTGGCATGCATCTCTAACCAGCGTAGTGTGGCTATCTCTTTAGTTTAAAGACTTCATTTTGAAAAAAAGTACAAAAAACACATAGTTCATTAATACATTTTGTTTTGAAAATGCAAGCTAGGGCTGAGGAGATGGCTCAGTGGGGGAAGGGCATGTGGCAAAGGCATGAGAAACTGATTTCGAGTCCCCAGAACTTTTACGTCAAGCTGGATGCTGCAGTGCACATCTCTGTGGGAGGCTGAGACGGAAGAATTCCTGAAGCCTGGGGGCCAGCTAGCCTAAGGTACACAGTAACAGACGAGATCCCCTGTGTCAAATAAGGTGGGAAGTGAGGACCGACACTTGAGGTTGTCCTCTGACCTCCATGAGTGTGCCATGATGCATGCACACTTGCACTTACGCACATAAAAACACACGTGCACACACAAAGACAAAAATGAGTGCTAAGCATCCCCAAGTACTCAGAGTAAAAGTGAGCCTACTTTCACTCACACCCCCAGCCCTAAGCCGCTTCCCCATGCTAATCGTGGGGAACAGTTTGCTAGGTGCCCCAGCTTCTCGGCATTTTTCTAAATATGCAAATCTGCAGGTTTTCAAATGTGTACCTATAGGGCTTCCCTCTATGTATTGGTCTGCAACTTATGTCTTCACCGCAGTGGCCCGGGCAGGTTTCCATTTAATTACATAGACATTTGCATTCAGGCTTTTAGACGTCGACTCACTAGTCAATATTAGCACCACAGTTTTCTCTCTCCCAGTAGACATTAGTGATATTAGCAAACGGTATTGTAATCTCAACCTTGTGTGAATATCTCCAGAGGACAGACACCTACAAGACAAATCCATGCGCTAAAGAGTTTCTGTCATTGCCTTTGAAGACAAGCTACCATGACAACCTCAAAAGCTGATCCACTGCTCTTCTACCAACAGGATGTGAGAAGAGCCCCTTCTCCATCCTTGCCCACACTGGACATTATTAGCCTTTAAAAAATTCTGTCCATTTATCTATGTGTTTGTGGACACGTGCTGCTGTTCATGTGGAGCTGGGAGGAAAACTTGCAGGAGTCAGCTCTCTCTCTCCTTCTACCCTGTGGGTCCTGGGGACTAGAACTCATTGCTGGCAATCACCTTCACCCACTGAGCCATTTCCCTGATCCCTGGATATGATTACTCTTGAAAATCTTTATCATCTGGTAATTGACTATCGATAACTTAGTGTTTAGCATTTCTCTGACCATTAGTAAGACTCAGTAATGGTGTTTTGTTTGTTTTGTTTTTAGTTCCTCTTGTCACGTCACCTCAGAAATTGTTAACACACTTTCTAATACATTTCCTTTCCTTGGCTTCTGTAAAAACCTTCATCACACCCTTGGCTTTGTTTCTAGACCCGGCTACTGTTAATGAGTTGCCCGAATGGTCTCCTCCTTGTTCTCCTGACTTTTATTTTTTATTTTAAAAATATTTTGTTTTTATTTATTTGTATTTGTGTGTGTGTGTGTGTGCACCACATGTGTCCGTTTCCTTTTGGAGACCAGAAGAGAGTATCAGATCCCCCAGTACTGGAGTTATATAGGTAGGTTGTAAGATATGTAACCCTGGTGCTGGAAACTGAACTTGGGTCTTCTGGAAGAGCAGGAAGTGCTCTTAACCACCAAGCCACCCCTACACACACACACACACACACACACACACACAAACACACACACACACACAAACACACACACACACACACACACACACACACACACACACACACACACACAGAGCCACCTTCTCCTCGGCTCTTGTCCACTGAGTCTTCAGATGACGTCTACATCTGATGAGTCCTGTGTTTATCTCCAGCCTAGACTTGTCTCACACTCTAGACTGAAGTCTACTGGGATGTCTCAAGGGCATTCATCAACTCAACTCAAGAGCTCATTCCCCAAAGCTAGTCCTTTTATACGGTTCCCAAATCAAAACAGTCTCACTGACTCCAGTTGCCCATCAAAAACCCAAGGAATCGGGCTGGAGAGATGGCTCAGTGGTTAAGAGCACTGGCTGTTCTTCCAGAGGTCCTGAGTTCAATTCTCAGCAACCACATGGTGGCTCACAACCATCCATAATGAGATCTGGTGCCCTCTTCTGGCCTGTAAGCATGCATGTAGGCAGAACACTGTAGACATAACAAATAAATAAATAAATCTTACAAAAAAAAAAACCAAGGAATCATTGGCAGTGGTGGCACACCCCATTTAATCCCAGCACTTGGGAGGCAGAAGCAGGAAAAGCTCTATGAGTCCCAGGCCAGCCAGTACAGCCAGGGCTACATAGAGACCTTGTCTCAACAAGACAAAACAACTATCTGAAAAATCATCCTTGGCAGCTGATTGCCTACCGTGACTCCAGCACTCAATCCATGTCTGGTCTGTGGGTGCTATGGCTGAACTCCATCAAGGATATCTATCCTCTCTCTCTGCTGGAACTTTGACAGTGGATTACTAATGGGTTTCCCAAAAGCCACTTGGCTGTGGCCAGCATGTTTCTGCAGTATCGCCAAAAGGAATTTTCAAAGCAGGTTTGATCCTGTTGTCTCCTGTACAAAGATACACAAACTTGCCAGGCACAAAATTGTTTAAAGTTATCAAAATAAAGGAAGAAAAAGGAGAGGAAAAAGAAATAACATCAATATTGACAATAGCAAATTTTGGCTGGGCGGTGGTGGCACACACCTTTAATCCCAGCACTGGGGAGGCAGAGGAAGGCAGAGGTCTGTGAGTTCTAGGCCAACCTAGGCTACAGTAAGTTCCAAGACAGCCAGTGAGACACGGAGAAAAAAACAAAACAAAAACAAAAGAAAACAAAAAAGATTTTACAAACATACTTAGTATATTCAGTTGATGAGGCAACATGTTTTTTTTTTTTTTTCTTAAAAAAACCCAAATGTAAAGTCAGATGTGATTCACATACCTTTAGTCCCAGTACTTGGAAGGCAGAGACAGGTAGATCCCAGAGTTCAAGACCAACCTGGTCTACAGATTAAGGTCCAAGTCAGCCAGGGCTACACAGAGAAACTCTGTCTCAAAAACAAAACAACAAACAAACCAAAGCAAATGTAGTTCTAATAATTTTTGATTTGGTTTTGAGACACAAAGTGTAACCCTGGCTGGCCTAGAACTCACTCTGTAGACCAGGCTGGCCTTGAGCTCACAGAGATCTGCCTGTCTCTGCCTCCTGAGTGCTAAGTTTAAGGTTGTACACTACCATGCCTGGACTTCATTTCTCTTTTTTTGAGAGCAAGAGATCTTGTTATGTAGCTAGCTGGCTTTGAACTCACAGCTATCCTCCTGCCTCAGCCTTCAGTGCAGTGATCACAGGCATTTGCCACACTTACCTAGCTCCAGCAATTTTAAGGATCAGATGATTGTTGTTATTTAAGGGTCCAGAGCAATGGTTTGTAATAGACAGACAAAATGAGTCTCTTTTATAATTTAAGATCTACTAGTCCCATTTAAAAAAAGTAAAACGACACAGATAAAATTAATTTGAATGATATATTTTATTTAATCCAATATATTTAAATTTTTCATTTCAACATGTAATCAGTATAAAAATTACTAATAGGACATTTTTCATTCTTCCTTCACACCGAGTCTTTGAACTTCCGTGCGTATTTTACATTGATGGCACATTGCAATGCAGTCTCTAACTTTTCTTCAGACATACTTTTAAAAATGAGTATGGTGTATGTACATGTGTATGCATATATGTATGGGAGTCATTTAGAGGCCAGAGGTCAACAATGGGTGCCTTCCTGATCACCTTCCCCCTTTCTTTTTCCTGAGACACCATCTCTCACTTAGCCTGGAGCTCGGCGATTTGGCTAGACTGCCTGGCAGGTCAATGAGTGTCAGGGGTCCTTTGTCCTGTCTCCCCAGCACCGAGGTTACAGATGTGTACCACCATGTCTGGGTGTTCTGTGGGTGCCTGGGATTCCAACTCAGGTCCTTATGAGTGCACTCCGGATCCACCAGGCACACTTTACCATATGAGCCACCTCCCTGGCCCCCACCAGAAATTCTCAGCTCTCAGGTTTGATTTGTATAAAATTTACTGTTGGAGAGTAGATTCCTGGGCCAAGTAGATGGGTATGTGGATTGAGCTCAAGTGTGGGGACTGGGGTTGGGGTCCTCAGGACCCATGCAAGAGCTGGACTCAGTGGCACACATCTGTAATCCCGTGCACCTTGGAAGATGGGTGAGAGAGACAGAATTTCTGGAAGCCCATAGGCCAGCCAGCCTGGGTTCACAACAGTGAACAACAGGGTTTCTACCTCAAGGTGGAACATGAAGACCAACACTTGAAGTTGTCTTCTGACCTCAAGTGCATGCTGTGGAGCTCATGCTGATATTCACACACATGAACACACATATACCCATGAGCATGCACACATATACATGCACATACATTCTACACACATGTCTCTCTCTCATACACACACACACACACACACACACACACACACACACACACACACACACACATTTTAAAGTAGATCCCCATTATCCCAAACCTAACTAAAAGTTTTCTAATAACTGAATCAAACAATTTTTATTTTTTTTTTATTTTTTTATTTTTTTTTTGGTTTTTTCGAGACAGGGTTTCTCTGTGTAGCTTTGCGCCTTTCCTGGAGCTCACTTGGTAGCCCAGGCTGGCCTCGAACTCACAAAGATCCACCTGGCTCTGCCTCCCGAGTGCTGGGATTAAAGGCGTGCGCCACCACGCCCGGCCCAATTTTTATTTTTAATTAATTATTTTTAAATTAATTAATTGATTTTTTTTTTTTTTTTTTTTTTTGGTTTTTCGAGACAGGGTTTCTCTGTGTAGCTTTGCGCCTTTCCTGAAACTCACTTGGTAGTCCAGGCTGACCTTGAACTCACAGAGATCCGCCTGGCTCTGCCTCCTGAGTGCTGGGATTAAAGGCATGCGCCACCACTGCCTGGCTAAATTTAATTAATGTTTAATTAATTAATGAATTTTGAGATTGTGGGATGTCACAATGAAGCCCCAGCTGGTCTGGAATTTGACATGTAGACTTGAATGAGTTTTATTTTCATTACTTTTCTTTTGAGGCAGGGTCTTACTCTGTAGCCCAGGTTGTCCTAGAACTCACTATGTCGTCCAGGCTGGACTTGAACTAAAAATTATCTTTCTTTTTCACTACCTGAAGTTTTGGGGTTACAGGCATGAGCTACCACACCTGTTTTAAACATTGGCTTTTAGGGCTAGAGTGATCCTTCAGCAGTCAAGAGCACTTACATTCTTGCAGAGGTCCCAGAACCCTTGTGGTGTCTCATGATCATCCGTAACTCAGGTTCCAAGGGATCCAGTACCTTCTCTGACCTCAGAGCACACCAGGTATGCATGTGGTGCGCATACACCTGCAGCAAAACACTCACAAAGAGAAAATAAAATAAACAAATCCTTAGAAAAATAAAAATAAATATATTGAACGGTACATTAAAAAAATACATTAACCCAGCACTTGGGGGGCAGAGGCAGGCAGATCTCTGTGAGTTTCAGGACAGCCTGGTCTACAGAGTGAGTTCCAGGACAGGCTCCACAGCTATAGAGAAACCCTGTCTCAAAAAACCAAAAACAACAACAACAACAAAAGCAATGGAACATTGGTTTTTAAATTCAAATGTAGGATAACTAAAGGTGAACAAAATTAAATTTTCAGTTCATCAATAGAAGTAGCCACATTTTTACAGTCACACATGCCAAATGGCTACCACATGTTAGGGTAACTTAGCTCTAGGGGAAGATCAGAGTAGACATTGCTTAATTCACTGTAGACTTTCATAATGTTAAATCAGTTCCTTCAAAGGGTAAAAATTTCATAACCCTGGGAAAGTGGGATGACTCTGTGGGAGAGGGTGCGTGATGCCAAGTCTGGGGACCTGTGTTTCTGGAGTCCACAGGGTGGAAGGGAGAACTCTCTTAGGTTATCCTCTGACCTTCATATGTGCATCATCATGCACCCGCATGTGTATACACACACACACACACACACACACACACACACACACACACACAATTAATATATAAAAATTGTAAGTAAAGTACTTCCAAGTAAATGTAACAAAACCACATAAAAATTTATGAGAAAACTGTAAATTCTTGCTAAAAGGCATAAAAGAAGATCTGAAAATAGACATAATCCAGAAGCCTGGAAAGAAAGACTAGGTTTTGGTGAAGGTGTGAGGTCTTCTGAAATTCATGTATGATTTTAATGTGAGTCCAATCAAAATGCCAAGAGTGGACATTTATGTGCATGCATGTGTGTGTGTTCATGTACATGCATGCATATGTATGTGTGCACGTGTGTGCACCCACACTCACTGGTTAAGCTAATTGTAGTATTTCCCTAAAATAGTAAACAAATGGAGTGGCCAAGAGAACAATGAAAATAGATGGTTTGCTCTTCCCAATATAAAACTGTAGTGATTAAAACGTTATGTTGCTGGAGCAGGAAGAGCCTGATCAATGGAGGCGGGCTCCTGAATATAGAGACTCATGTATAATGAAGGCGGTATTTCACACTAGTGGGAGAGAATTGATGACTTCATAAAAGTTATGAGCATCACCGAATATCCTTATACCACATCGCAAGTAAATTCCAGAAAGTTGATCAGGATTGGAAACTGACAAACTATGAATGTTCTAGAAGATGAATCTTGAAGGATTTAGAGCTTGGGAAAGGTCATAGGTCCATGTCCTAAGTCACATGGAACATGGGAAATTATTGACAAGGTATGACCCTTTCTTTATACAGGGCCAGCCTGGGTAATAGACATTCTAAGATCCGATTAAAAACAAAGAAAACAGTTATAGCAATTTGTCTTTTTTGTCTTTGTTTACTGCCCCCCACACACACACAAGGTTTCTCTGTATAGCCCTGGCTGTCCTGGAACTGGCTCTATAGACCAGGCTGACCTTGAACTCACAGAGATCCTCCTGCCTCTGCCTCCAGAGTGCTGGGATTAAAGTTGTGCACCACCACCGCCACCCGGCAGCAATTTTTCTTTTTAGGAACTTTTTTTCTAAAGGAGCAATCAGATGTGTTGCAGAGATATATGTAGTAGTATTTAATGTCATTCCTTACAACAGTGAGAAATTTAAAAAGTAGGCAAAAATTGGAATCAGTTTGCAACCATTAGGATACTACCGAAACAAATTACCGGATATTAATTCAATGGAATTCTGTGTAGCAGCTCAAAAGGATGGCACATATGCATTAGTGGACAAGATACTCGTGAGCGTAAACAGGAAAACGTAGGTTCCGAAGGTGTGTTAGAGGAGGGAGCGGGGAGGGGGGAAGGGAAAGAAGGATGGAAAAGAGGGAGGGAAGAAGAGAGAGAAAGAAAGGAGAAAAGGAGAAGGAAGGATGAGAATGAATGGAGGAAGAGAGAGAGGGGAGAGAGACAGAGAGAGAGAGAAGGGAGCAAAAAACAGGGTGGGGTGGGGTGGAGGAGCTTAAACTGAGCTAGGATTCTGAGAAGCCTGCAAGATGTGTGTTGATCTGATGACATCTTGATTCTTATTTTGTGTCTTTCATTCTCTCCTAAAAGACAACCAAAAGTCATAAACAAACAAAATAATTAGGGTGAAGGAAGCGAGCGAGCGAGCAGCATGGCAGAGACAAGCTTCAGGGCTTCAGGTGGTGAACACTGCCAACGCTGAGCTGTAAGGTAGGTCCCCTTCAGTCGGGCAGTCCCCTGGCTCCTCTGCTCACCTGGCACGGGCCAGCTGAGCCTGCAGCCTCCGGGCTTCCGGGCAGAGGGAGTCCAGGAAGAAGGGGGATAACATGGGCCAGTGTCTTGGGGAGGTCTGAGGAGCCAATAGCCATCCTGTTTCTTCCTTCTAAAAGAGGGCCTATCACGTCATAGTTGACCCGGCTGGGGTGAACCTCAGGTCAAAAAGCTGGTTTGTGTGTCTACTAGACTTGCCCCAGTGGGCAAGAGAGCTGGCTGCAGTCTCCGTGGCCACTTGGGGCAGCTACACAAAACATCTCTTAGTTGGGGCGGTGGAGCACCATTCCATTTCACGGGGCTCATGGGGCGTTAAAAAAAAAAAAAAAAAAAAAAAACCAAAGAAATAAGGTTACAAACACGATGGCATATTTTTAATGTTTATATTGAACAAATTAATGCTTTTAAAGCCGAACAACACTGTGCCACAAAAAATGTCCTGTTCACAGGATAATTACAGGATTTATTAAAAATATTAATTCATAGTGCGCTACAGGCGGTGTGGTCCAGAGCCAAAGGGGCCAGTGCCAACCTCCTGTCCCCTCCTGCCACAAGCCCCTGGGCTGGGAACCCTGGGTAGAGCAGGATGAGGAGGCAGCTCCATGCAGTTGGTAGCAGACAAATTGGGAGGAGTTACTCCGCTAGTAGGCTCCATCCCAGGTCTTTCTGAGGGCCACTGCCCAGGTGCCACATACACCCTGACATCCTTCCCACGAGGTCCCCTACTCTCTAATCCCTCTTAGTGACTAACTATACTCCAGACTCTTCTCTTTCACGGATGCGTTTTTCCACCTGAGACCAGGGTCCCTCCCAGGGAGAAAGGGGATTTTTTTTTTCCAGCTTCTATGGAGCCGTGTCAGCAGAGAGTTCATGCATATTCTTCCGAGGTGGAGGAGGACCCGTTGAAAAGATGCTGAGTGGCAGGGAGAAGAATGTCACCTCAACATCCCTCCGCCAAGCCACCGGGGAGAGGTTTGGCTGCAACTCAAGGACGCAGGTTCCAGCAAGGGCAGACCTGGCCGCCTCCCTACACCCTGGCTTCCTCCCTGAGCTGCACAGTGTGTGGGGTGGGGGGTGGGGTGGGGTGGGGGAGCTGGGTTGTTCCTCCAGGGGATTATCCTAAAATTGACCTCTGAAGTCAGGAGTCAGAGACCAGATATTTGTCTCTAAGGGGTTTCTACACTGACTACTCCCCAGAAAGACACAAGTAGCTGGTTCAGCTTAATGGTCTTGTTTCTCCGTGATCTCCGAGGCGTCTAGGCTATGAACCATTAACAAAGCAGAAGCCCAGTGGTTTTGGGAACCCCATTTCTGCCAGGGGCACCACCTTTGTTCTTAGGTCCTGCCTCAGGACAGCAGCTAAGGGGGTGCTATGAGGCTTTCTTCCCTTCTTACTGAGAACCAGAATTAATTCATTAAGTCAACAGATGTTCTCTGAGTACCTGCTTTGATTTCAGTTCCTCGAGGTGCTGGAAATGGAGGGAATGGATAGTGAGGCAGAATCACTCTTCCCTGGAATGTATAATATCACCTTTGACCTCCCCTCCCAATTTATACAAAATACAAACAGAAACTTCATAGAAAATTGGGTCTCTTTTCTCTGACCCACCAGACATACTGTTTGAGAAAGAGAGAAAATGAATGAGATCTGGAGGGATAGATGGAGGGAAAGGGTAGAGAGAGACAGAGACAGAGACAGAGACAGAGACAGAGACAGAGACAGGGACAGACACACACACACACACACACACACACACACACACACACACACACACACAAAGGAAGAGTGTATTCCCAGTTCTGTGGTAGTTTCCTACAACAAGGGACCCATTTTGTCATTCCTTGTTCAAAAATGTCCCCCACTTGTGGACACGCGTGCACAATCACAGCACTCAGACTGTTTGCATTCCTAACATGTACAGCTAGAGAGCTGGGAAGTCGGCCTCCCACATCATACAGAACGGATTGGCAGCTGGGACTGAAGGCGATAGAAATAAGCTATTGATCAAGGGTTATAAAAGTACTGCCACTGGGATCCTG
Organism: Peromyscus maniculatus bairdii; assembly: GCF_049852395.1. Lineage (NCBI taxonomy): Eukaryota > Metazoa > Chordata > Mammalia > Rodentia > Cricetidae > Peromyscus > Peromyscus maniculatus. Next base: position 69,196,851 of record NC_134855.1, read on the forward strand.
TGATGCTTGTGAGCCGAGGGTAGCCATAAAGTGCTACACAAATGCAATAACATTTATAACCCGAGGCAAGTGCTTTTTACATGAAAATAAAAAGCTGATCCTGTTTAATTTTTTTCACTTTCCTTGGGTCGAGCTGGCCTTTGACAGTTCTGTGGGCCAGAGCCTAAGCCAGGCCCCTCTGGATGGACTGGTCTCTGAGCCTGGTTAAGTGACAGGGTCTTGTGTGGGTGCCTTCTGGTGGTCTGTGGAGTTACCTGCACTTTTAAAGTTCATCTGGGAGAAGCAGAGAAGTGGACCCATTCTACCACTCAGAGAAGCCAAATGATGCCTTGGTCCTGCGGGTCATGTTTGGTTTGCACTGTGGATGCTGCTACCTATGTTTGTTACGAGCTGAACTTTTCACTCGAATGGATACTGGAATGTGTTCTGAAGAGCTTCCCTCAATGACATTTGTAAAGAGAGGTTCTTCAGCTTTGGAGGTGAGATAAAGCAATAGCTGTATCATGACATCCCAAAAAAGGTGAGTATTTATTCCTAAGAACACCAGCTGTAGGTTACTCCATAAGAATGAGCTACACAATCAAAAGAAACCAGGAAAAAAATATCTTCTGGAAAGTGTCATACATCTTTGAAACCTAAAGGCTTTGTTAAGTGCTGGGCGGTGGTGACACATGCCTTTAATCCCAGCACTTGAGAGGCAGAGGCAGGTGGATCTCTGTGAGTTTGAGGCCAGTCTGATCTACAAAGAGAATTCCAGGACAGGCTCCAAAGCTACACAGAGGAAACCCTATCTGGAAAAACAAAACAAAACACAAAAAGGCTTTGTGAGGTCTTATAGTGAGGAAGCAAGTTGTCCCAGCATGTGTATGTATGCACACGCACACACATACACACATACACATATAAATTCATGTAAAAAAAGTTTTAAAGCTAACCACTCCCAAGAAAGCAGAGAATTATGATTATGGATTGGAAGCTGTGTGGGTTGCTTCTAATTGTAATCCAACACAGTGCTTCAGGGAATCTTACTCCTAGTTCACACCCTATTGCTGTGGAATAATCCTCAAAACTTCTGCCTACACCCTATCCCATCCCTGTTTCGTACATGAGGAAAAGTGGTTGAGGCATGAGTGAGTTACCTGTCTAGACGTTCCTGGAGTTGTTCAGGCCCTGACAGCCCTAACACACAGGCTGGACCACTCATCCTTAATGGGCCAATTAAAGACATAAAGAACAGGGAAAAGCAGGGAAAGGAGATTTACTCAGTGGAAAGTGGAAGAGGTAAAGTCCAATGGCGCCTTCCCCCAGTTCAGCTTCTTCTTTGAAGTCTTGATATTAAGGTTTAGGTTTAAACAGAAGGCAAGAGGTTTCTGCAAGACTTAGTGCTCCTGGGCTTCAGAGACTGCTCAGTGGTTAAGAGCACCTCCAAAGGCCCCAGATTCTATTCCCAGCAACCACGTCAGGTGGCTTACAACTGGCCAGCAACTCCAGCTCTAGGGGATCAGACACCCTTGTTTTGCCTCCTCAACACAGTAAACATTCACAGATACATAAATATAAACAATATAGATCTTTATAAAAGGACCACACGCTTCTGGTCATGGTGGGACCTCAGCCGTCATCCTTGTCTCCAACCCCTTCTCTGATGCGGTCTGACTACTGAAAGATTCTGTTCCTGTGAGATCCCATCTGGCTGGTGGGGGGGCTCCCATCTTCTCCTTCTTCCAGCATGAGACTTCCGGGGCAATTCCAATAGAGGTGATGGTGGTGGTTATTATAGTCAGATTTTCCTTTGGGCCACCAGCTCACAAATAATGACTTATTATTAATTATGAAAGCTTGGCCTTAGCTTAGGCTTGTCCTACTAGCTCTTACAACTTACATTAACCTGCTTCCATTAATCTACTTTTTACCACGTGGCTTTTATCTTTTTTTCATTCTGTATGTTGGACTCCCTCCATGTCTCGTTGGCATCTTGCTGGCATAATTCTCATGCTTAGATTCTTCCTCCTCTTCCTCTCTGTCCCTGGAAATCTCACCTATCCTCCCTGTCTAGCTGTTGGCCATTCAGCTCTTTTTGTTGTTGTTGTTGTTTTCAAGACAGGGTTTCTCTGTGTAGTTTTGGTGCCCGTCCCAGATCTCGCTCTGTAGACCAGGCTCACAGAGATCTGTCTGCTTCTACCTCCCAAGTGCTGGGATTAAAGGCGTGCACCACCACCGCCCGGATCATTCAGCTCTTTATTACACCAATCACAGTAATACATCTTCACATAGTGTACAAATATCCCACTAGAGTTCATTTTCTCAATAGTCTGATAGCCACAGATAGAGGCAGAGGTGTCTCTCCTTATACCTTCCTTACTTCTGCCAAGACTGTTAGCCATGGCCCCTCAACTAGAAGATTTGAGCCCAGACACTTCCAACTCCAGTCCCACACAGTTTACCACACCAACAGCTTCCTTTATAGCATCGGTTCTCAACCTGTGGGCCACGACCCCTTTGACAAACTTCTATCTCCAAAATCATTTACATTACAATTCATAACTGTAGCAAAATTATAGTTAAGAAGTAACATGGAAATAATTTTATGGTTGGGGTCACCATAACAGGAACTGTATAAATGGCTCACAGCATTGGGAAGGTTGAGAACCGCTGCTCTATAGGGCAGAGCCTGGCGTTCTCACAGGGAGGGAGAGCTGCTTTTCTTTGGAACCCTCGCCTCAGGAGTCATCCATTCTCAAAGACTCTCCTGGTCCTTCTCAGCCTGGGGCTAGCCCACAGGCCTCAGCAGAGTTCCCAGGACCAGCAGAACCCGACTCTATGTAGCCACGGGCAGGAATCCAGTCCTGCCATTCTCTATTTATGTGGCCTTGGGCAGTCTCTAGACCCCTCTGCACCTTGCTTTCCTTATCTATAACATTTTAAATGTGTTAAAACATCTGGGCCAGAATGCTTAGTAAAAGGAAGTAGTTATTTCTTTCCTGTTAATCATTAACATCTTCATGGGAAAAATAGGCATTAAGAGTATTTCTGGGATCCCTGCTTTAAACTCCACTGATTATCCTGGCATGACAGGACCTGGATAAAGATGAAAACCAGAGGAGGAAGGTGCTGGAGAGATGGCTCAGTGCTTAAGAACACCAACAGTTACTCCAGAGGGCAGGTTCAATTCCCAGCATCCATGTGGCAGCATCCATGTAACTCCAGTCTTGGGAGATTCAATGCCCTCTTCTGGCCTCTGAGTGTACCAGGCACCCATGCAGTACACAGACACACGCAGGCAAGGCAAGCACACTCATAAGACAAGTTAAAAAATAAATAAATAAAACAAGGGTCTGGAGAGATGACTCAGCAGTTAAGAGCACTGTGTGCTCTTCCAGAGGATCTAGGTTCAAATCCCAGAATGCACATAGCAGCTCACAACATCTGTAACCCCAGTCCCAGGAGAACCAATGCCTCCTTCTAGCCTCTGCAGGCACTACACACATGATGCACAGACATCCATGCATGCAAAACATACATATACATAAAGTAAAAATAAATAACTTTTACAAAGAAAAAGAAAAGAAAAATGCTCCTTCAAAGGCAGATCATTGAAGACAGAAAGCTTTGGGACCTGTTTCTCACTGATATACAATTAAGGGTGAAGCTAAAACCTCTCTGAAATTGTAAGTTTGGTAAAATGAGAATGAAACACTACTCTAAAATATTAGATTTTTAAAAACAACTCCACTTTATTTGTGTGTGTCTGTGAGGAGCACATGTGCCACAGGACAAGTGTGGCGGTCAGAGGACAACTTGCAGGAGCTGGTTCTCCTCATCCACCGTGTGGATCCCTGTGGACCACACTCAGGTCAGGCTTGGTGGCAAGCCCCTTGACCCTCTGAGCCATCTTGCTGACCCAAATATTAGATAAAGCTGTGTGTGTCAGGGTGTGTGTGTGTGTGTGTGTGTGTGTGTGTGTGTGTGTGTGTGTACAGGTGTGCATACACAGGTGTGTGTGCTCAAGTAGATGTCAGAAGTCAGTCTCTGGTACCATCCACTCTTCTTTTTTGAAACAGGCTATCTTCCTGGCCTGAGACTCATCCGAGTAGGGTCATCTGGCCGGCCAGTGAGCGCTAAGACTCCTTCAGTCTCTGCCTTCCCAGCACCGGGATTACAAGTGCATGATACCATGCTTGCCTGTGGTGGTTTGAATGAGAATGGCCCTCGGAGGCTCATATATTTGAATTCTTGATGCCCAGTGGGTGGAACTGTTTGGGAAGGATTAGGGGGTGTGGCCTTGTTAGAGGAGGTGTGTCACTGGGGGAGGGCTTTGCAGTTTGAAAAGCCCACAGCATCCCCAGTTGGTTCTCTTTCGGTTTGCCTTGTGCTTCTGGATCAAATGTAAGCCCTTAGCCTCCAGTGCCATGGCTGCCTGCTTTGCTGCCATGCTCCCTGCCATGACGGGCGTGGGCTCACCCTCTGAAACTGTCATAGTGAAGTTAAATGATCAATACATATCAGTTTTTGAAATAATTTAGTGGGACTTTTTCAAGGACAATGGGTATAAAGCTGTGGTTAGATCCTCCGATTTCTGAGCATTTACGGTAAAACACACCTGGGCAATTTGATGTGACCGTGGCTTGCTTTAGGTGTCCTGGGATTGCAAGTCCCAACAAACTTCTTTCATAAGTTGCCTTGGTCATGGTGTCTCTCCACAACAATAGAAAAGTAACCGACACACTGGCCTTTTAAAGGGGGTTCTGAGACCCGAACTCAGGTCCTCGTGCTTGTCAAACAAACACTTTACAGACTAGGTTATCTCTCAGCCAGTAAAACACTAGATCTAGACTGTATGAATCAGAGATCCTCCTCTTCATAACAGGAGTGCGGGAGTCTCAGAGCAGTGAGAGTGAGGCCAGTTTCTTTTTGGTTCCACAGAAGCTGGGTATCAGCCTGGACAAAAGGCAAAATGGCTGCTGTTCTGATTTGGCACCAAAGAGTGGTTTTTCTATTTCCAAAGGAATTCCCCTGCCCTCTGATTTTCTCGTCGGGTGAGTTCTTCAGGTAAGTACAGTCTCTCGCACCTCCCCTTTTCTGAGTTAGTGAGGTCAGCCTGTAGCAGATTGTAACTTTTCAACACTAAGGTAAACTCAAAAGCACCCAGGCAAGCAGGCACCAACTGCTAGCCAGGAGACAGGTGCCCAGTGCCTCCTCCTTATCTTTGACTCTTTGATGCTCTGAATACATCTCATAACTGAAAACGGACCGTAATGATTTGTCACTTACATAACCCCCCTTCTTCTAGAGACTTATTTATTTCTTTATCTTGAAACACTTGGGGGATCAAAACCCGGGCCTTTTCACACACTGCTCCAGAGTTTATTTAATGGAAATGTTTATTAGATCTATCTATCTATCTATCTATCTATCTATCTATCTATCTATCTATCTATCTATCTGTCTGTCTAGTGTATATGCACATGTGTGCATGAGCCCTGGACACACATTGTGGAGATTAAGGAACAAGTTGTGTGAGAAAGTCAGTTCTCTCCTTCCATCATGTTGGTTCTGGGGATCAAACTCAGGGTGTCAGACTTGATGGCAAGTGCTTTCTAAACCATTTCACCAGCCTGAAGATCTGTTTTTAAAAAGAGGTCACAATGCCAGGAGGTGGTGGTACACATTTGATCCCAGCACTTAGGAGGTAGAGGCAGGTGGATCTCTGTGAGTTCGAGGCCAGCCTGGTCTATAGAGGGAGTTCCAGGACAGCCAAAGCTACACAGAGAAACCCTGTCTTGAAAAACCAAAAATCAATATATATATATATATATATATATATATATATATATATATATATATATGTCACTAGGCATGGTGGTACATTCCTGTAACTCTAGTACTTGGTAAATGGGAGCAAGAGGAGCAAGAGTTCTGGGTCATTCTCCTCAGCCGCAAATCAACTTTGGGGGCCAGCATGGGCTATATGAGATCTAGTCTCAAAACAAAACAAACAAACAAAAAACCAAAACCAAACCCCAAAAACACCACTACCAACAAAGACCTAGCTGGGCCCTATGGTGCACAGCTTTAATCCCAGCACTGGGAGTCTGAGGCAGGCTAATCTATATGAGTTCAAGGCCAGCTTGATTTACATATATAAGCTCCAGGCCAGCCAAAATTAGAGACCCTGTCTCAGAAAAAACAACAACAACAAAACCCAAACCAACCAAACAAACAAATGAAAAACCCAAGGGAAAATAAACAAAAAGTAAGAAGCAAGGCTATTGTCACAAGCTGTTTGATGTCCCTGGTTTTTCACCTTTACTCCTGCCAAACGTCTTTCTTTAAAACAAAATGTCTGTAAATTGACTTAGGTTTCCATAGCTCATGAACAAGAAAGCACCATGTTCATGTTGCCGTAGTCTCCCTTGGTTTCACTCTGTGATCTTTGGGGTTTTGCCTGAGTTGCTGAGGCGGCGAGGACTCTGGAGGGTGAAAATGAGCTGTCTCTAGGCATAGTCACAAAGCCTAGGTCGAAGCATTTCATCGAGGAACAGGTTGGTTCCCATCAATCCTCTGATGTTTATCAGATGGAGTAATGTGCACCCAGATTGGAAGGGGAATGAGTTCTCCTTCTAGTAGATGGACCTTGACAACACAGTGTTCTTGAAAAATAATAAGTTTGTGCTCATGCTAATTGAGGAACTAGTTTTAAAATGAAGTGTCTGTGGCTTCCACATTACACTGTAACAAGCCAGGTGCGAGCCTGCACCGTCAGGGAGTGGGACGTCCCCTGGTGGCCGTTGGGAGCTACTTCTTGTCCTCTGCTCTTACTCTCAGTAAATTTGAACGTAGCACCGTAGCACCGTCTCGGGCCCTCGGTGCCCTGTGTCTGCCGCCGAAATGTTCAGCCCCAAACCCTCTGCTGCTTTCTCCTTGATTTGTCCACTAACCCAGGTGCTGAAATGATATAGGCAGTGTTGTCTTGAGTTCAAGTTTAATTCATTCTCTTTTGTTTGATTGCAATGCTACTTCTAAGTTCATTCATTTGCAAATTCTTTTACAGTTTAAAAAATTATTTTATTTAGTATTATTATTATTGCGTGAGTGTGTATGATGTGGGGGTGTGGAGGTCAGAGGACAACTTTTGACAATCAGTCCTCCCCCTTCTACCGAGAGCTCCTGGGCTTGGACTCAGGTTATCAGCATTTGTGGCAAGTGCCTTACTTGCCAAATGTCTTGCCCAGGCTCTGTTTGCCAATTCTGTCTCACCAGTTCTTTGCAAGCAAGGAGAGAATTAAACATGATGTGCCCATTTTATGGATGGGGATTATACTGACAAGACATCGTCCTCAGCATCCTAGTGCTGAAGGCTTTGGGCTTCTTCACACGATGAATGTAAATGGGTTTTCATCAAAGAGGGCTATGTGGTGGAAATGAGGTTTAGACTCCAAGGTTTTTAAAATCTGGCAACCTTAAAGAGACTCATTCGTTCGGTCACTCTTGGTTGCTGTTGGTTTGGGTTTTGTTCTCATGTAGTCCTGTCTGACCTGGAACTTACTGTACAGCTGAGGATGACTTCGGCCTCCTGACCCCCTTCCTCCACCTCCCAAGTGCTGGGATTGCCAGCGTGCGCCACCACACCTGAACTAATATTTTTCATCTTACTGGTTCTCCCAACATCGACATCTGTGCGTGCCATTTTAGAGGTGAAGAGCACGAGGCTAAAGAGAAAGGACAGGGACTAGATAGAAATTGAAGGAATAAAATCTAGGTTTTCTGTTTCTCTATTCCCACCACTTTGGGGTATGGGGCTTCCATGGTTTACTGGCTTGGATGCCCATGCTGATTAGTTTAACACTAATAAGTGTCAGGTTCATCCAAAGAGCATGACCTTAGTATGTAAATTATTCAGCAATGAGGTTGATATAACTATTTATAGGTCATAAATCAGTTATGAACTCAGAAATATGAGAGCAGGGTCCTAAACAGAGAGGCAGTTGTTCCCTAGCAAGGGCTTAAGCATGCAGAGCTGAATTTGGGCATAATTTTTTTTTTTTTATCAGATCCTGTGTGCATGGTGCTGGAGAAGGGGTTATAGAAAGCTCGGAGTTGAGTTCAGGTCTTGGGCAAGTTCCAAACGACTGATAAAGACTGCCTGATGGGGCCAGGTGGATGGTGCACACCTTTAACCCCAGCAGTCAGAGGCAGGTGGATCTCTGTAAATTTGAGCCCAACTTGTTCTACATATCGAGTTCTAGGCCAGCTAAGACTATATAGTGAGACTCTCCAAACAAACATACAAACAAACAAAACAAAATTACCTGATGTACAGACTGCGCTGAGAAGGATTCCAAGGCCAAGTTCAGACGCCAGAAAACCCCTGGGCCATAGAAAAGCCATCCCTGGCTTCTTCTTCTTCTTGTTTCCCCCCTTCATATTTATTACATAACACTTAGAGATGTTTTATGACACCCACCTACTGGGAACACTAGTTTTCTAGTTTACTTTTCTGTTACTGTGATAAACACCATGGCCAAGCCGGGCGGTGGTGGTGCACACCTTTAATCCCAGCACTCGGGAGGCAGAGGCAGGTGGCTCTCTGAGTTCGAGGCCAGCCTGGTCTACAGAGCAAGTTCCAGGACAGACTCCAAAAGCTACACAAAGAAACTCTGTCTCGAAGAACCAAAACTAAAACCCAAACCAAACCAAAACAAAACACTCCCCTCAAACAAACAAACAAACAAACAAACAAACAAAACAAAACACACCATGATCAAAAGCAATGTGGGGGAAAAGGGGTTATTTTAGCTTACAGGTTACAGTCCATCATCGAGGGAAATCAAGGCAGGAACTCATTGCAGGAGCTTAAAGCGGAAACTGAAGTAGAGACAATGAAACAGTGGTGTGACTCTTTAATACAGCTCCTCATCTTGTGGTGACTCCCCAACCATTAAATTATTTTTGTTGGTACTTCACAACTGTAATTTTGCTACTGTTATGAATTGCAGTTCAAATATCTGATACGCAGGATGTCTGATATTCGACCCCTGTGAAAGGGTCATTTGACCCCTCCCAAAGGGGTTGCAACCCCTGGGTTGAGAACCGCTGCGATGGAGGACTGTGGCTTACGGACTTGCTTCCCCTGGCCAGCTATCTTTCTTCTATAGCCCAGGCCTACCTGCTTAGGGATGGACTAGGTCCTCCCACATCAATTGACTATCAAGGAAATCCCTCACAGACATGCCTACAGGCCAATCGGATGGAAGCAACTCCTCAGTGGAGGGCCTCTTCTCAGACGTGCCAAGATGATAACCAAGATTAGCCATCACAAGTAGGTCACGCTTGCTGCTGAATTCATATGTGGATGCATCTCCTGCAACCAGTGAAGGAGGGAGAATCCAAACGGCTCCCTTTCAAAGATTCCCCCAGAATAAGGAGAAGCTACAGCATACTGCAGAAGAGAGAGGAAAAAAATCTCAGGGTACAGCTGGGATCAATCAGGATCCTGGCTGGATTTGGGGGCATTCTATGTTTCTATCACTGGGGGGAGACTCCTCTGCCATGGACCCTCCACATCCTGCCGAGGCCTTACCCATGGTAGGATGGTGCTCTACCCGTGGAGCACCCCAGTTTCTTCTTTTCTTCTGTAGGAGAGTTTCTTTGCTCATGTAGTATTCCAGCTGGTCCAAGTGCAAAACTACACCTTATTCAATGTGAGGGAATGCTGAGTTTAAAGGTCCAAGGTCTCTCATAAACTGCAGCTGCTGTGGACACTTGGCCCTGGATAAAGCCCTGAAAGAGAGCCCATGTTCGTGGGCACAGGCGTTGGAAGACCCTGACTCCAAGGGTTGTGATTCTGTGGCTGCTGCCTCTCTCACTGCTCATTCTGTGTCCATAGCAAGTCACTCTTCAGACTTCCTCCGGTCTCTGAGCAAATCAGGTCATGTCGTGTCTGGATGCCAGGCACACCCTGTGGCTTTCTGTTCAGAACTACACTATCTTCACAGGTACACGGTTCATTGCCCTGGCTGCCACCTCCAGATATGAGGCTTTCTCTAGCTTGACCACAGACCTACCCTCCTTGCTGCTATGAGTCCTGGGGCTCTGTGATAACACCCCTGAGCCATTCTGATCCAGTTCTTCTGCTGGACAAAATGCCACCCCCCTCTTTTTTTTTTTTTAAAGAATTCTTGAGATCTCCATAACTCTCTTCCTATTGTCCCCAGGGGCACCATCCTAAAAGGATAATGATTTACTTTTATCGAGAGCTTAAGTGCCAGGCTCATCCAAGTCCATATGAGTGTTACTTCATTTAATCCTAAGAACAATCCTATTATTATCACCCGGTTAACAAATGAAGGCTGAAGCCCTGGAAGGAAATTGTCAAGATCATATATCAAGTGGCGGGTGGATGGTGATGTGACTTTGGCGATCTGAGTCCAGCTGATCATTTTGCTTATCTCCACTTGATAATTCAAAATCACATTTGCAGCTCAAAGGCAGTTGCTTGCTATCTTGTCTGGGAAAGTCTCACTATCTTTTTTTTTTTTTTTTCAAATTCATTATAGTCTTTTTTTATTCCTCCAAATGATGAAACACATGTTTATTGTAGAACCCTCTGACCATTGGAAACGCCAGAGAGAGCTGAAGTGTGTTTGCTTTGTGAAAATTTACCAAAAACGAGCAATGTGTGATGTGTGCTCTTCTCTTTTTGATTACTCTACTTCGACCAGGGTTTGCAGAGGAAGAGTGTGTGGACACATGGCTCGGTGGTCAAGAGCACTCACTGCACTGGCAGAGGATCAGGGTCAGTTCCCAGCACCCACAGGGCAACTCTCCAGCTCCTGGGCATCTGACGTCCTCTTCTGGCCTCCGTGGGTACCACATGCACAAAGTTCACATATATACATTCAGGCAAAACACTCGCACACATGAAATAAAAATAAATGACTCTTTCAGAAAGTTCCCAGAAAAGAGACTTTCAGGTCCCTTTATTTATATTTTAATTTAGAAACCCCACCTTGCACCCTCTTTGAGGACTGCAATGACATTTGCCAATGCTTGGAGCAAGGTGAATTTCGCAGCAGCATTTAGTTAATATAAATGTTCAAGGAACAAACACCATCGTAGCTGGTCAGGCTAAGCCTGACCCACAAGCTTTATGGGCACGGTAGAGAGGTGACCAAAACTTATGAGAACCTTATTTCAACGGAAGGAGGACCCTAGGTTACTTCACATACCTGTGTCCTTACTGATTAACTAGAAAGATAGAAGCTGTATACACGTTTTTTAATGCTGCTGCTTCTGACTGGGATTGGACATGTAACAAATTTTAAAAGGGGCTGCATTAATTAGTGTTTCAGAATTCCAGGTGTCAATGCCGGCAGAAAAGACGTAACAGTAAACGGTAGGCTTTTGTACAATGTGATTGGACTTACCAAAGGACCTCCATGGACCGGGCTTGTCCCCCACACTGTCAGCTTTAAGTCTCATAACAGCTCTGTAAAGTTGCACCAGTTCTTCTGGTTTTGCACATAAAGAAACGGCAGCTTATGTCAGGGCATTATTCACCCAAGGCCAACACAGACTATAAATTCTGGAGTCCTTAATTCCTCAAGAGTAAGCCCTGCTGCTTCTCACCACCAGCCCGGAGCCCCATGAGCCGGCCGATGAACGATCACTTTCCTGTGCCGGGCAAGGCAATCAGTGCATGGAGAAAAAGTGATCGCTTACAGTCCGCAGAAGTCACGATCCAGCTCTGGCTCTTTCACGCCAAATCTGGGAACACCTTATACTAGATAGTGCCTTTACACCAGCCCACAATATAATTTATTTATGTTGATAACAGATAAACTAAAGGTGGAAATCACAAGTTGATAAAATTCTTTCAACATCTCTAGGCTTGGACGAGAGCCCTGTGGTACTTTAGTGGTTCCAGCAGCTTTAAGGCAGATAGATATTTCTACAGATCTGATTGGGATCATTTTAAGTTCTAAAGTGTGTGTGTGTGTGTGTGTGTGCATGTTCGTGCGCATGTGCGCGCGCGCGCGCGCGCGCGCGTGTGTGTGTGTGTGTGTGTGTGTGTGTGTGTGTGTGTGTTGTTCCTGGGTATTGTCCATCTTGTTCTTTTTAAGACAGAGTCTTTCATTAGCTTAGAACTTACCAGTTCAGCTAGGCTGGCCAGCCAGTGAGCCTCACCAACCTGCCAGTCTGATTTTCTTAGCAACAGGAGTGCAGACATCTGCCACTAGCCCTGGCTTTTTTTTTTTTTTTTTTTTTGTTTTGTTTTTTTTTTCGAGACAGGGTTTCTCTGTGTAGCTTTGTGCCTTTCCTGGAACTTGCTCTGTAGCCCAGGCTGGCCTTGAACTCACAGAGATCCACCTGCCTCTGCCTCCCAAGTGCTGGGATTAAAGGCGTGCGCCGCCGCTGCCGCCGCCGCCGCCACCACCGCTCGTAACCCTGGTTTTTTAACCCTGATTTTTTAACCCGGGTTTTGGGGATCAAACTCAGGTCCTCAGGCTTGCACAGCAATTACTTTACCAACTGAGCTATTTCCCCAGCACCCCATTTTAGTTTTTAATGACAGGCTCCCTGATGTAAACAAGCTGCTTTTGGAAAAGGAATTACAGTGTTTTTACGGATCTACTAAAACATGCACAGACACTGGGGTGGGTCTATCCAGGGTGTTGGGTCTAGTCCAGTGGTTTCCTCTATCCTTGGTTCCCCACCCCAAATTCAGTTAATTTGATATTCCTCCTCCCCCATCGCTCTCCCCCCCACCCTGACACACACACACACACACACACACACACACACACACACACACACACACACACACACACACCTCAAGTTGACCATGGAGATTATAGAGAGGAATGGCATGGAAGGTATTCTTTAGGGAGTGGACTGCTTACCCTCCATATTTGTCTCAAGCTTGTACCTGTTGCTTTCCCAGTCACTGTTCTGGCCCCCCACAGGTACACAAAGCTACAGTTCAGGCAAAGAGTTTCCAGACAGGTCTCAGCACTCAGGGGGTGGAGCTAGGAGGGTCAGGAGTTCCAGGCCTGCCTTTCCTCCCTCTCTTACACATACACACATTCGTGACAGGTTTCTGAAAAGGAGACTTTGTGTGTATGTTCATACACTTCACGGCACAGGTGTGCCATGACACGGAGCCGAGGTCAGTCCGGGTCCTTGCCTTCCTTCACGTGGGTCCCAAGGATGGAATTCAGGCTTGACAGTCAGTGCTCGTACTTGCTGACCCATCTCGATGGCCCTAAGAAATGTCTCCTTGATTTCTGATTTTAAAGGGATCTCTTCCTGTGTAATTGTCTCTGATGTTCTAGAGCTTGGCAGAATTTCAAACAGTAAAAACATACCCCCCCCACCCCTGCCAAGGACTGACTGGCAGCTTTCTCATGCAGTACTGGCCCTCTTTCCTTCTTACACAAGTGCTGTGTGTGTGTGTGTGTGTGTGTGTGTGTGTGTGTGTGTGTACACATACACACACACAGAAAAGGAGAGAGAACCAGTCACTGTGCAAAACACTTTACTGAAGTATCTCATTGCATTTTTTCAACAGACCTATGAAAGTGGTATCATTACACACACACACACACACACACACACACACACACACACACACACACACTCCTATATGGTTTTCCCATCAGAATGAAAATTATGTAGAATTCTACTTATTATTTTAAACAGGGCAATTAAAAATAATTGTAACAAAATAAATAGAAAAAGCAGAAACCACAAAAATACAAGAAGCCAGGCATGACGGCACATGCCTGTAATTTCAGCACTTGGGAAGTAGAGGCAGGAAGATGAGAGCTCATCTTGGGCTACACAGCATGGAGTTCAAGGCCAGTCTGGGCTATGTGAGACCCTGTCTCCACAAACCAACCAACCAACCAACCAACCAACCAACCAACCAACCAACCAACAACAGTTAAAGTTCTAAAGGAAAATTTCAGCGTCTTTCTAAATTTGGAGATTGGAACATTGAAAAGACAGGAATATATAGGAAAATAATTATTTGACTATTTCTATGGAAAGTAAAAACTCCATCTGTTGGTTATTTAACGACATTCATAATGTGACTGGCAAGGTGAGGAGATGGGCAGAGTGTTTGCGGCCAAGCCTGTGGACCCGAGTTCAGTCCCTGGCAGTCACGTTGGAAGGCAGAGTGTGACTTCTGCAGGTTGTCCTTCAGCCAAGTGCATACACAAACATGCTCACATTAAAAAAACAACAACAACTAAAAATTTCAACTTTTATTGTTGTTCAACGGGGAGATGATGGCAAACTTGCCTCTTCCTTGTCTTAGCTGTAGACTGACCTACCTCGTTCCAGACAAATGTGCTATCACTAAGCTGTATTTCCAGTCCTTCTGTTTTTATCTTGAACAAGGTCTCACTAACCTCCCTGACTGGCCTAATACTTGTGACTGTTCACCTCAGCTTACAAAGTAGTTGGGGTAACGAGCCTGAGCCACCAGGCTTGGATGAAATCAAACATTTCCAGGGGATAATCAGGCAGTGACTGTCCATGTGTGATCATCATTATTGATGCTTCTGTTGTGTGTGTGTGTGTCGTCTGGCCCACTGCTCACTTCTGAAAGCTGAACGACTCACCTCAGCGGAGTTTTTGATAGACTAGATTTCCAGCTCATCCCTGAGAGTTCTGAGAACACTTGTTGCTTCCCTTTGGTATGTATGATTTTAACCCTTACACCAAGGACCAGGAGTCATCCGTATCATGTACGGAACACCAAGGTTCTGAGAGCCGAAGTGCTTTGTCTAGGGCCACAGAGCTCGTGTGTGCCTACTAAGTGCTCCGTGCCAGGCACACAACGACACTTATAGCATGAGAGCACCTTGGGACCTTACTGCCTTGACTAGACCGAGACAGCTGAACCTCTAAGTCACAACTGCACTGTCAAGGCGAGGCAATGACGCTTGTTTACCTTCTCCAGCTGTGCAGGAAATGAACGTTTTGGGCATGAGGAAAGATGGATGTCTCATGCAGTCTCACACACTGAGCACTGTGCCAAGCACTTTCCTGAAGTATCTCAGCTACCCACCTTTTCTTTTGTTTTCCCTTCTCTACCCTTCCTTCCTTTTCTTGAGACGGGGTCTCTGCTATGCACCCCTGGCTGTCCTAGAACTAGCTCTGTAGACCAGGCTGGCCTCGAACTCATCAGAGATCAGCCTGCTTCTGCCTCCCACGTGCCTCCTCAGCCTCATTCAACCTTTCCAACAGCTCTGTGAAACCTGGCTCATCTTCATCATCGTCTGGGTGCTAGGGATCGAGCCCAGTGCCTCACGCATGTTTAAGCACGACACCCTGTAACTGAGCTACAAGCCCGGCCCAACACCTTCACTGTACATGAGGACTACTGAGGTGCTGGTAGGGGGAGTGAAATAATTTGTCCAAAGTAGCTTAGTCGAAAAAGAGACATAAGTTCTTAGGTACCAGAATCCAGGCTCGCACAATCCCATTATACTTTACTGAGTATAGAACGGAAAGATTGCCTGTCAAGGAATCACAGGGTAGAATGTTCTTCTCCATAAATGTTGAGAGCCTCAAGAATGTTAGACATTACATAGCTAAAACATTTGAAACCAGGAGTGATGGCTCGGATCTGTCATTCTAGCACTCAGGAGGCTGAAGCAGGTGGAGGCTAACCTGGGCTACATTGTGAGTTTTAAACCAGCTTGGGCCACAGCATAAAACCTTGCCACAAAACAAAACAAAACAAACCAACACCCCAAAATAATCCCAAGCCTAGGAATCAAAACAATGACAAAAAAAGAAATTGATGTGTAAATATCTGTTATTTTACAATTCTGATTTCTAATTGCTGTGCGAACACTCCCTGCTGGAAGTTCAATGACTACTCAATCTGAACCCTCAAGCACAAAGGACAGCTGCTACATCCTACCCTCCCAGTGCTTGGCTCTGGGATGTCCCAAGAAAGCTAAAATTAAAAAAAAATTGTTTTTTGCTTTTTTAGAAGTTGAAAAAAGTTAAAAACAAAACACATTTCATAATATGAAAAGCATATGCAAGTCAAATGTCAATGTGCACAAATAAAACTTTATTAGAACACTCACTTAGACACATTGGTTTACATGTAGTCTGTGGTGGATTTTGTTACAGGAACAGAAGAGTTGAGAAGCTCTCAATTGACTTAGGTACAAAAAAAAAAAACCAACTAAGATATTTACAATCTGGACTTTCACAGAAAATTTGCTGATCTGCTATATAGGGTTTACACATTCATGCCCAATTCGAACATGAGCCAACCCCACCCCCACCCTACCCCATGTTTCTGGAAAAATAAGAAAGTTTTTTTCTCCCAAAAAGAACACTAAGGCTGCCTTCCTCTGGGGGGAAAAATGTTGACATCTTCCATTTTGAGATGATTTGAAATGACACCTTTGGATTACTGTTCCAGTGGCCGCTGGTAGGGCTCCAAAGCCACCATCTTAGGACGCTGGGTATCTAAGTGCTGAAGCGCGTCTGAACGCACAACTTGTCCCTCTAGTTTTTCTTGACTGTATTATAGGTTGAGTTCCACACTATGAGTTCCTCCAGGCTTCCTGAATCATTAATAGGTACTTTCATTTTTACTCTAACTCCTCCACTTTCTGCTGTGATCTCCTTTTAACATACAACTACTACTTAGTGACCCTATACATGTAAAATAAAGTCCTTTTTTTTTTTTACTTTTAAGAAATCAGTTTTTAAAAATGCTTTCTCTTGAGAAGCTAAATTTAAATTTTGCAGCTCACAGAAGAAAATCTCTTCATATCCAGTGATCTCAGAGCCCCTCTGGTAAGATAAAGAATGTGCGCTTATTTTTAAATACTATTTCTTGGCGAACATATTATTTAATGGAAAAGATGTGACTAGTAACAAATCAAGTCCAAGGCTCTTCCTGGTTCTGCCAATGACTCACTTTGACTTTGGGCGAATCATCTCACTGTTGCTCTTCATCTGCAAAAACTGGACTTCATGCCTATGGGAGTTGCATGGTTAATCAATGCCTGGAAAATGCGTAGTGGCAGATGCTACAAAAGTGCTGAGCCTTAAAAACAAAACCACCCCCAGCCCCCATTTGTATTCCGTTGAGGTTGAGGTTTATTGTTATTTAACATAGGAAGGCTAACACTACGTTAAGTCCAGCATGCAGCTCAGAACAGAGATCAGTGTCCAGATGGGATTTTTTTTTAAGAGCTAGGATATTTTACTTTTTTTTTTTTTTTTTAAATTGTGGTTAGGGGTTATTTTACAACCCAACAATTCACCCGTGCAAAAGCATTAAGCTTTAAGTTGAAAACTATCGATTTAATAATTTAAATGAACCTCCTCAAAGATTAAAAAAAAAAAAAAAAAAAAAAGAGGCCCTCCCCGCCCCGCCAAGAAATCTCTGAAAACAAGAATTCTTGTGATGTCGCCCACCCCCCTGCAGGTCTCCATGTTACAGATCCTTGGAGGTGGACTAGGCATAAAATACTTTCACTAATAAAATATGACAAACCGCCGGATTATACGTGGCCGATTCCCAGTGATTGCCCTGCTACACAAAGCAGAAAAGTAAATGCCATCATCCCCCTTAGAACAAAAGAACTTAGGAATAAAAAACATGGAGAGGGGGGCAGAAAGCAGCAATAAATAAAGGTGAGCGAAGGACCCCGTCCCCCGCCCCTCCCCGGAGCTAGTGTGGGACTCTGTACGGCTAATAAAGTGGTTCAAGGGTAGTTATTTGCAAAGGGGGCGGGGTGGCCGGGGATTGCATGTTGCATTCGACTTGAGCTTGCATCTTCTCCTGTTGCCTGGACCACTCGCTCCCCCATTGCAGTGCTTCCTCCTCGCTCCTGCCTTCTTTCCACCCCCACCCCTGCAAACTGCTGTTGCACTGGAGGGAGTTGGGGCTGCTCGGGAGCCCCCCAGCAGATCCCGAGGGCGGGAGGGGACCGGGGCTCGGGCCTGGCCGGGCTGCGGCGCGGCGGCGGGCCGGGAGTTTGGCGGCCGCTCGGCCCCAGCGCCGCCGCCGCCGCTGCACCGGAGTTTGGCTGCTGCTGCCCTACTTCACTCTAGTTTAGTTTCACTCACTTTACATCCGGGTTTTTTCCCTAGGCAATGGGTGCCGCAGCACACCCCGTTCCTTAGGCAAAGTGAAATAAATTCGCCGCACCGACACGTCAAGTAGTCCGCCCGCCCGAGCGCCGCCGCGGGCCCCCGCCGCCGCCCCGGGCCCCCATGGGGTCCCCCCGCGCCTCCCGCGAGCCACGGGCGCCGACGCAGGGGCGCGGGGCGGCCGGGGCCCGCCGCGGTCCAGCTCCGCCCGGCCCCCGCCCGCCCGCCCGCCCGCTCTCCCTCGTCCCCGCTTCCCCGGCCCCAGTCCCTCTCGCCCGGCTCTCGGGAGCGGCGGGGGCGCGCACGGCGGCGGCGGCGGCGGGGCCGGCGGGGCCGCGCGGCGGGCTCCCGCGCGGGCGAGTGTGTCTGGGCCTGGGCGGAGGGATCCCCGGGCTGAGGCGGCGGAGGTGCTGCGGCCCGGGGCCGGGTGGTGAATGGGCTGGTGGTGCTCGCTGCTGCTGCTAGGAGGAGGAGGAGGAGGAGGAGGATGAAGAGTTGGGCTTGTTTGTCTCCCACAGTTTCTCTCCTGCTGCTCTGATTCCTCCCTCCCCATTCCGGCCCGGGGCCTGTGTGTGTCTCTCCTGGAGGAGGAGGAGGCTCCAGTTCCTCCCCCCCCACCCCCTCCTCCCCACCCCCCCCCTTGCCTGGGGAAGAGGAGGAAAGAAACAGCCCAGAGAGAGAGAGAGAGAGAGAGAAAGAAGAGAGAGAGAGAGAGAGAGAGAGAGAGAGAGAGAGAGAGAGAGAGAGAGAGAGAGAGAGAGAGAGAGAGTGTGAGTGAGAGAGAGAGGAGGAGGAGGAGGGAGAAGGGAACAACCTACCATCTTAACACACTAATATCTAAAAAGTGCGAGAGGCCCAGAGCAGCAGCAGAAGCAGCAGCAGCAGCTCCAGCCTCTTCCCTCCCTCCCCATGAAGAAGAGTTCCCTCCTCCTCCTCCTCCTGCTTCTCCTGCTCAGAGTTCCTGCCTCCAGCTGCCAGGGGGACAGCCAGCCAGCAGCAGGAGGGTGCAGTATCCCAGCTTTTCCATTCTCTCTTCTCCTCACTCTCCTCTCTCTCTTTTTTTTTCTGGAGTAGCTCTCTTTCCCCTCCCTCCCCCCCCCTCCCTCTGTCTTGTCTCTGGTGTTTGTCTCTGGGAAGGAGCCGGGGCTGCTTGCTTGGAGTTTGTTGTGGGGGGGGGGGAGGTAGGGGGAGGGGAGGGGTGTGTGGGAGGGAGGAGGGAAAGGGGGTGTTCTCGCCAGGACCCCTCAGTCAACTTGAGATTTCAGCAATAACTTCCCCTTCGGGGCGCCCCCCTGCGTGCCCTTTTCCTATTCCTCTCCTCTCCCCCCCCCAGGAAAAAAAAAAGACAATGGGAATACCTCGTCTCCCCCCTTCCTCCCCTCTGCCCTCCACCCCTCCCTAGGATAGATTGGAAGTAAGTTTATGAGCAGCCTCGGGAGCCTGGGCGCTGAGTGCAGGGCCGGAGCGGGTGACAGGGGCGGCGCGTCGGGGGTGGCGGCGAGGGGGGCGACACAGCGTCCCGGCGGGGGGCCCGGCTGGGGGGCCGCGGGGGGCGCGGGCCCAGGCCGCCCCCCGCGAGTGCCTGCGGCCGGGGGATGGCCGCCTGGGCCCCTTCCCCACCCCCACCCCCCGGGATGCTGTCGGGGGGAAGTTTTTATTATGGTTATTTAATTTTTAAAAAAAAATTTTTTTTTTTTTTGGAAAACCATCTTGTTTGGTGACTGAGAGATCTGGTTTAAAAAAAAAAAAAAAAAGCTGCGGCTGCTGACGCTGCCGGGCCCGAGTGTGTGTGAGTGAGTGTGTGTTGGTGCATTTGTCTTGGGTGGCCGGAGCAAGCGTTGGGGAAATTCCGCTTATTCTTCTTCTTCTGCAACTTGTTATTCCGAGGAGTCCGCCTGCACCCCTCACCCCGGGGCGGCCCTCCCGCCGCCGCCGCCCGCCCGCCGCCCCGGGACCCCGCGCGGGCCGGGGACTCACAGGCCCCTCCGAGAGGGGCCGCGGCCGCCCCTCCCCCCCGGGCCGCGGGGGGAGGGGCGCGCGGAGTGGGACTCTTTCCGTTTGGTCCAGCCCCGCGGTGCACGCAGTTCCCAACACTTCTCGTCATCCTCTCTCTGCTCTCTTTATTCTGCTGAGCGGTGCTGTTAGGATTTCTTTCTCTCTCTCTCTCTCTCTCTTTTTTTCCCCCCTACCTCCTCCTCCTCCTCCTCCCTTGACCACGCTCGCAATGGTGGGTAGCTGCAAGGTGGCCCTGGCAGGGGAGGGGTTTGATGTGGACATGGGGGCACCGGGCGAGAAAGGTCTCCTTTCAACTTTGTCTTGTGGCTTGCACCCCGGGAGGAGGCCACATGCCGATTGTGGGGTGTAGATGTGCTGGGAGTGATTTCTAAGTAGTTGAGTTGTTGAGATGAGGGTACGGCGGCTAATGGTAGACAGGTTTTGTTTTCGTGGGTGAATCCGGTGTCATCATATTCCGGTCATATGTTGAAATATTCTTTGTTTAGGTCTTGAAGTAGAGGATCTCCCTCTGCACGTCCACATTGTGTTGTTTTTAAATGATGTCTTCGGGAGTGTGGATTTCTAGAATCTCAAATGTGATTTTAAGGTCTCGGCATGTGTGGGCCTCAGCACTGGCCTTGACAGTGAACTTTGTGGCTGGTTTTTTTTTTTTTTTTTTTACTTCTAAGATTTTACTCCATAGCTGGGATGCTAGTTATGCCTAATGGTAGGTATCAGGAATGTAGAGTCTTGAGCTGAGGAAGTTAGAGAGGGAAGGGCATTTATTTATTAATAATTGATAGCTGAATGTTAGAATCAGATTCATTTGGGCTGGCTGGAGGTTTTTTTTTTTCTTTCCTTTTTTCCTTTAAGGCAGTTGTGCATTCTAGGAAGGAAGCCCTTTGGCAGACGCTCTTTATGGTGGCTCTTTGGGGGCGCGCGCGCGCCGGGCGGGGGGGGGGGGGTCACCTTTTAGAGAGATCTTTAGCATCATCCGTAGCTTTATTGAGGGCCTGTTCAGGGGGCTCAGATTGAGGCTAAGAAGTGTAAGGCTACTTTTTGGAAAAGTCTTTATGTTATTTGTTTACATTTCATGTTTCCTCACAGTTGGGCAGTAGAAATAAGTAGGTCAGCTCTCCTATTGGTTTTTGAAGGTTAGCCCCCTCCCCCTTTTCAAAGTTTTACCATCTACTTGGTTTACAGCCTTGTAGGAAAGCATGACCGAAAATTTCCTGGGAATACTGTTACTCATTTTAATTTCGGTAAGTTCCTTGCTGTTTTCTTCTGTCTTCACATGTGTATGAAATCTGTTGTGAGCTTAACACTGGCTTACCGAGGGCCATTTTAAATGTCTAAGAATACATTAAAAAAAAAAATCTCAGGACATGTTTGGTGGCAAAGAGGAATTTTTGAGTGTAGTAATGCACATGTTTATTAAGAATTTCAGTCCTCAACTCTTGAGTATGTGTGCTGCTATCCTTAAGTGAAGACTCTAGTAATAGTGCAGAGAATTCTCAAAGCACAAACATCTGACTAACATGTTAGAACTGTTCTAGGGGCTTTCTTTACTAGAGACTTTTGGTTTTTGGTAGCACAGTATGTACATTTTGACTGGCATTACTTGGTTGCCTATTTTAAAAATCTTTTTTTTATTTTTTTTATTTTTTTTTTTTCCTGAAGTGCTCTTGAAGACATTTTTAACTTAAGATTTTTAGATGACTTCACACAGTGAAGGTGGTCAAACTTTGGACTTAGGCAAATCTTTATGGAGCTGGAAGAATAATACATTGAAAAGACACCTGCCTGGGCCATACTTTATTTTACCGGGATGTAAGTGACGATGGGGACTCGGTTTCCTTTGGCTTTCAGTGGCCAGTTCTTTTTCCTGTTCAGTTATCTGGAAGGAGCTGCTTCAGAAACCCGTCTGTTTACATGAAGCTCTCTGGCCCGTCCAGCAGGAGGTGCTCCACAAGTTAAAGGCAATCTCTAATTGTGGGGGTCTTGCTACTTCCTGGAGCTCTCTTAGCTCCTAAGCAACTGGAGTCAAGTTCCAGGAAGATTTAGAGTAAGTCTGCTTTAAAATACTCTTAATAAATAGCCTTGGCTCCTGGAAATCTGCTTTGTACCCGCCTATGATAGTATGCAGAATAAGTTTGTTATTGTGGGTGTTGGGGTTAAGAGTAGGGTGCTGTTAGGATTATTTTCTTTTAAAGGGAGTTAGTGTGGTATTGATAATGTGGAGTGTAGAATTTGAAAAAATTCTTTGAAGTTGCAATAAACAAAAATAAGTGGCATGATGTCAGGCTTTAGGTCTTGCAAACATGATACTAGAAATAGGATATACAGACATTTTTGGAAAATGGGATGTTGTGGAGGGGGGGGAAATGATTTTTTTCAAAGACTGTGATTTTTAAACTATATGTGAAATTAAGTGGAGTGCTTTGTAATGCCAATACTTGATTGGCCTGTAATCCTAGTAAGCTTGGGAAGCAGGTACTCTGAAAGTCATGGCAGCCTGGCCTACATCCTAAGACCTTGTCTTAAGGAATATAAACTTGAAGGAAAGTTACACCTGTGTGAATATATCTTTGCTGGTGTGTCCATTAGTAACTTTTAACAATGACTGTAGAAAACTAAAAGTAGCCACTTTAACATTTTCATGGCCTTCGTGATACATGGTCCTTTGAACTTCTTAGTGTTAGATGAATTGATTGTGAGTCAAAATAAGCTACTGTGATTGCTTGTAAAGTTTTGTATCAAAGTTTTGAAACTTAGAAACACAGAGAAAATTGGATGGACCAGCTTTCAATTTTGTAGATATAGTATTGTATTTTTTTTTCAATAAAATCAAATTAAGTAGTACATGTGAAAGTTCTTTGTAAATTGCCAGAAGCCATGTAGACATTGTTGATAAGATAGATAATGGATTAAAACATAAACAAAGTTCTGTTTTAAAATGCTAAGTTCTTCCATATCAGTTAGGACATTAATGCTTAAAAGTACATGCTGGACACTATGAAACCCCCCCCCCCCCCATTACCCCAAATCTTTTTGTTAACACTTTTGAAGCTTTTTTTAAAAAAATGCTACTTAGGCAGTTTTCCATAATTAAAAAAAAATCATTTTTTTCTTTTGAAGATAGTGTGAAATGTATGTCCCCTATTAAAAGTTTTCTTCCTTTTTCTGTTGTGTGGTAGTGTTGACTTTAGTGAATATTTAAGTTTCTGGATTCTTTGTAGCCTTTTATTAATACACAGAGTAACAAATGTCCCTGCTAAAGTTTTGATTGACTGCTAACTTTCTGACAAGTGCTTCCTTGTTTCACAGTGAAATGTACATTGCTGTGCATTAGTGTTAGGTAAATATGTTATTTTGTTTTCTCCTTTTAGAAGGTTATGTGAGGAAATGACTACTCAGTTCTAGAGGCTTAAATGCTTGTGTGTGTGTGTATCTGTGTAAAAATAACCCAAAAGTGTCTTTCTTCATAGACTCTGATTACAAATTTGGAATGGTAAAGTTAAGTTAAATAAAGTTAATTGGGAACCCTTGTGTTTAGGAGTGTAGTGTTCTGAATTTTATAAATGAGTGTTCTTCATGAAATAGCCCAAGTTAGAAAGTAAATATAGAAACTTGCTCTTGGGAAGGGCAAGAAAGGCATAAAACTGTTTAGATCAAAAGGAAACTTCTCATGAAGATGGTAACTTTTTATGCCATGGTGAACACAGGTTATTTATTTATTTATTTTTATTTATTTATTTTGTAAAGGAATTCTGAGGTTAAAGTTACATCAGTATGCCTTTAAATTTTTGTATACTTAGTGTTTTATTGCTGAAGGCTTTTATGATTAGTCTTCTATCCAAAAGGAGGCTGGATGAGATTAAAGTTTAGGCCTCTGACCTTTGCTAGAATTCCTTTATGTGTCTATTCAGATAGGTGAAACATTTGAATTTTCGTATTGTTTTGTGCTGGGTTTATGTTGACTTCTCAGGAGCATTTGCCTGTGGATTTTTATGTGGGCCTAAGTCATCTTTAGAAGTGTAGCAATATGTCTTGATCATATTAACCACACCAAGTGTTTATTTTTGGCACTTTGGTATTTATTTTTAAGTGGTAGTATGTTAATACTGCATAAAACTTACTATAGATAATTATTTCTTCTTTAAAGATTTATTTGTTATTATTTTATGTGTATGTATCAGTGCCTACATGTATGTCTGGCATGCCTGGTGCCCAAGGAGGCCAGAAGAGGTGTCAGATCCCCTAGTGCTAGAGTTATGGGCAATTGTGATCTGCCACATGGGTGCTGGGAACTAAACCCAGATCCTCTGCAAGAGCAGCTAGTGCTCTTACCACTGAGCCATCTTCCCCCTGGATAACTATTTCTAAAGAGCATAGTTTTTCTTTGTATGCTCCTATGTATATACAGATTTTCTTTTTATAGACTTTTATATAATTCTTTGAATAGTTTTCATCTGCAACAATGTTGGAATAGTCTCTTTTTTTCTTTTTGAGGTGAGGTCTTGCTAAGGAGCTCAGGCTGGCCTAGAATTTTTGGTAATCCTCAGGCTTCAGTTTCCCAAGTGCTGGGTCTGCAGGCATGAATTACCATGCCCCTCTTGGGATAGACTCTGAAGAACAACATTCCAATTGCTTGTCTGTCATTGGGGTGCCTGGCTGTGGGGGGTAAGTCTTCCCATGTAGAGACGGGGTTCACTCATCACTACTGCTTTGCTGGAGTAACTTTCATTCACAGACTCTATGGCATTTTGAATCCACCCCCTCTATTCTCCTCCCAACATTCTGCAAGTCCCTCTCCTCTATTCCCCTTACTTTTATTCATTAAAAAAAAAAAAAAAAAAAGAGTTCATGTACAGTTTCAGGAAACTCTTCTTTCCTGTATTTTTGAATCCACTAAGGTAACATTTTCTGCTTTTTAATGTAGAGGAAAAATCAAACCAGTAATATGTAGGTAGGAAGGGGTGGGGCCTAATAGTTTTATTTTGACTCTGTTTGTGGGCCTTGGGGAAAAACATAACTCAGACACAGAGGCCAAAAAGATGGGTTTTGTTTTATTGTTTTGGCTGCATTGAAAATACAAACTGTCAGTGCTTGAGGAACAGGAGCAGCAGAAAGGAATTGATTTTTTTTTTCCTGCTGCAGATCCAAGTGTTGTTAACCATGTGCATTTCTAAAGTGGCATGCTTACAAATCAGGCAGCACTTGATTTCTCTCCCTCGACAGAACACTGAACTCTCCTTTTTAACATTTAAGTAAGTACCTGAAACTTCAGGGTAATGACAGTAATTTCATGATAAAAGTGGGTGATAGTAACCATGGCAACTGCTATCTCTGGCCTTATGGACAGTCCTGTTGTATTGATGAGGCTTCAGATACTTTAGTAGCCTGTCACTTTTATGGTGAAATGTGTTAGCACATGCTGCAGGTGACTTTTAGCTGGATTGTGTTAATCTATGTGCCAGCTTATCTCTCCTTGTTAGGAGTTTCTTGGACCATATTCCACAGCATGTTTGCAAAGGTACTGTTGCCTGAAAATAACCCACCACCTGTGGTAAGCCTCCTGATGCAGACTGCACAGTTTTTTCTCAGCTGCCTCCCAGAGTCTTGGAGAAAACAGAGGTGTCAGTAAGGAACTATATATACATAAACGATAGTTCAGATTTGTCAGCTTTGATTTGGACATGTTATTGGTAGCGTACAAAAACTTTTGTATTTTTGAAGGAAGTCTGTGAATGAGAGAATTAGGCCTACAGTTAGAATATTTTTTTCTAAAAATTCTTTACAGAAATGTGTGTATAGAATTAAGTGTGATGAGTAGTGGGCATAACTGTTAAGAAAGGATTTGACAAAAGAAGAACTTAGATATTTCGTTGTGAGGATGTGTATGCATATTACTGTGAGAATATATTCTAGTGGGCAATCCTAGAGTATAGGAAATGCTTGGCTTGAATTTCTTGAAAAATTTCGAGAAAAATTATTTAAAAATACATCTTGAATAATTGTTAAGACTCTGTACAACAAAAAAAAATTGTGGGGAGGGGGAGAAATGATAAGAATGTTGCAATCGGCCCAACGAAACTTATTTTAAAAAGTATATGCAAAAACTACACAGAGAAACCCTGTCTCGAAAAAACAAACAAAAAAAAAGTGTAAAATTACATTTCTATCATACCAATTATTTTTAAAACATTTTGTGCATTTAAGGTTTTTCCGGTGGGAAATATTAATGCTAATTGATACTTTCTCTAATATGTGCTAGAGAAGCAGTACTAGAGCAGAGAACAAACAGATTTGATCTTTGATTGGACCCTGAAAATAAGACCTAATCAGATTGCACTCCATAGTTCAGTCTTTCCTGAAACTTGTGGCGAGAAGCTGGTTTACTTACTACAAGTCCCAGGATGCACTGCAGCTTTTTCTTAACTTCATATTAAAGCATTGCATGCTGGGGCATGTAGTTGGTTTAACTAGCACAGAGAACTCTTCTTTCTTGTCTGCTCCATTTTATATATAAAGGTCTCCAAGCTTCTAAAAACTTTATTTTTTTTTAAAGAAAATTCATTAATTAATAAAATCATGATTATTCCACTTGTGAAATTCTAAAGTGAAACTTTATAAACAGCTTAGTGTTCTGGTTTATCACAGTGCTTTTACTGGCTTCTATAAGATTTAAATGCAGAATAACATATTCAAAACTTGACTTGGAAATTTTAAGTGGTTTCTGTATATGTGGGGAATAGGTTACTAAAGAAGTACGGCATCATTGCTTTCGAGTGTGGGCAGTAGAAGCCTGTTTGATAGGCCTAACACATATGCTTCTTTTGCCCCAGTGGGGACAGAGGGGTTTTTGTTCCAGTGTTTAAATTCAGAGTTGTGTGATGCTTCTCTAATAATTGTCAGTACCTTCTAACTGGGAGAAAAATAAATGATTCAATGTAATTGAATTATTTCATTTTATTTATTTTTGAGACAGAGTCTTGCAGTATAGTCCAAGCTAAACTTGAACTCACAGTCTTATTGCTTCAGGTCCCCCCACCCTTTTTTTTTTTTTTTTTTTTTTTTGAGACAGGATCTCACTCTAGCTCAGACTGGTGTCTTTCTCTTGTGATCCTGTTGCCCCTGCTCTGAAGTCCTTGTTTTACAGGCTTGCTCTACTTCACCCTGCTCCATGTAGATGGAGTACTAGAAGATGCAGCCTGAAGGGGAGAGAGAAAGGGAAGGTTCTTAAATAGTTGAGATTTTCATTGATAAGATTGCAAAACTTTCTTTTGAAAGTTCTTTATTAACTCTTTTAGGGCTGTTACAGGGATTGGGTGCAGAAGTCCACTTACTTAGCATAGTGCTTGGCATACAATTAACGCTCAGGAAATGCTTAGAATTAGCGGCAGCCATTTTTATTTAAAATGTTTCCTTCACCTTTTTACTTCTTTTCATGTTGTAATTTGATTAGAAGTTCACATGGTTTTTAAAGGCCTCGAGATTTTAGCTTATGGTAACGATGTGGCTTAGGATGATTTTGCTGTGCATTAAGTGTCTGTGTGCCTCAGTTTTCAACCGAAATGACACATGCCCAAAACAGGACAAATGAGCCCCAGTAGCAGGGTGTTGGCAGGATTCAGCCGTACCTGTTGAGTATTATTGTATTGCTGCATTTCATTGACTTGAGAGAGTTGAAAAGATGATGACAATTTCTTCGTTAGTCATGTTTGTACTGTTAGAATATCCAAATAGCTGGTTAATAAAAACAAGATTCTGCAGAAATGCTCTAGTGTCATGGTGAGTGCACCTTTGGGGAAACCCTGTCATGTTTCGAAGCACATACCTCTAGATGCAGTGTTAAGGGATTGATGTAGAGGAGGCATGGATGCATTGAGCTGCCCTCACCCCTGTACAATGTCATTTTAAGTCTGGGTTGTACTTAAAAAATATGGGTTCAGAAGATTTTACATTTTAAGTATTTACATCCCCCCCTTCTCCAGCTCTGTTTTAAGGTATTGACTTTATTAGGCTCTTAAACTTTGGGGATATTTTTGCTTTTATCTATTTGAGATGAGAAAGGGATGTTTAAGGTAGGACAGGGATACTTAGGAATATTGAAAATTATAAACAGAAATTCCGGTGTTTGTGCCTTAGTTGGGATGTAGAAGCATCAGATAATTGCCTTTTTACCTGCTTAACTGGTATCCATTCCCTAGCGTGGACTTCTTAAAACATGCTCATAGACTACTGCTGAGCTATTTACTGAAACTATTTCTTAGAAGTATTCAAAGTATCAATTGACTCTAAATCTAACCTTGCCCTCCCGTAGGAGGACAAGACCTTTTACAAGTGTCAAAAAATATATGGAATCTGGTTGGATATGTTTCTATATTATAAATTGTTTTATTTCTTTTCTATTAGTTTGTTTTTAAAGTTAATGTTAAAATGAATAAATTCAGCAGTTACACCGAGTTGAATCGAATGACTGACAGTAAGGAGGGAAATGGCTTTGATATTAATGGGCTGCCACAGAAAATAATCACGCTTGTGTGAATTCTCCTTCTGTAAATTGATTGCCATATGGAGTCACATAGTTCCTGAAACACTACAGAAGATCAGGACAGGAAAACGGGGTGGTTACTTTTCTTCACTGTAGAATCTTCAGACACACTAAAATTACTGAACACTCTTCTCCCTTCTTTTCATGAAATGTCTCAGGTCACTGCATATCACATGATGATGTGGTATAAGGAATATCCTGGGAAATTCAGTCTTGTTGGGGGTTAGTTTTCCCAGTGGAAAATAAATATGAGCTTGCTATTAAAAGGACTAGATGAGATAGTATTCGGGAATGTACTTTATAGATTAAAATAGTATATGTGAATTGAATTTATATTTAAAATATCTGTTTTGTTAATATTATTATAAAATTTTAAGTGTCTGAGTTAGAGTGTAAATGAACCAAAAATTAGTGATCTACTCTGCCCACAGTAGACAAGTTTTAAAGCATTTTGTTTATTTATGTATTTGTATTTTTTGTTGTATGGGTGAGAGCCAGCATGGATCTGTGTGTCCCACATGCCTACATGTGTGCCTGGAGCCTGGGGAGGCATTGGATCTCTTGGAGCTGGAGTTACAGGCACTTGTGAGTTGCCTGATGTAAGTGCTGTAATCCGAACCTGAGATCTCTGCAAGAGCAGCCAGTGCTCTTAACCACTGAGCCGTCCCTCCAGTCTCATTAGATAAGTTTTTGTGAGAGGAAGTCTTGCTGTGAGGCCCAGGCTGGCCTGGAACTTCGGTCTCAGCTTCCTGAGTACTGACATTATATATAGGTGTATACCACCATACCTGGTTCTGACAAGTTTTTTGATGTGTCTAGACATAATTTGTAACTTGTTCTTGATAGTAGATACTCTGATATGTTTATGTATACATTATAGTGTAGATATGAGAAATGTACCAACAGGTTGTAATGTTTTAATTGTGGCCATTCTTATGTTGGAAAATATTTTCATGTGTTAATAGTAAGTGTACATCAATGTATGTTGTTGGGTTATCTATTAATATTACTTTATCATTGAGTATATGTATATGGTGCTAATAAGCTTTTACACATAAGTATCTTGTTTAATTATCAGAAATAGTTGAGGATTTGCTGTAATTATCCTACTCCATTTTAGAAGTGTGGAAGTCGGGGTTTCCCTGGAGTCAGGTTGGTGGCAAACGCTGCAGCTTGTATCCAGGCCCCTGTTTCATCCCTGAGCTTCTGCTCTTCAGGGTGCAGAATGCTCTCCAAACTGTGTTGTCCACAGAAACTTAGAGAAGAAGTGTGTAATGCACTGAAATGGCCCCAGCAATGCAGGGTCATTTGGAGACTTCTGTGGTGGTGGTGGTGGTGGAGCTCTGGGGACCGCACAGGAGGCACCGGGACGGCATGGAAGCACAGGCATTTAAGGCAGTGCCTGTCTCGTGGGTGAGCAGGGCGCCCCAAGTGGCATGGGTGTGGCCTAATGCGACACTTTAGTATGGGCTTTACAAATCTTTTTGGTACACACAAATTGTTTACATTTATGATTTTAGTCTTTATATAACTTCTGGACATTTTAGAGCGTAATTAAGAACGCTTTCTTTGAAGAAATAGTATAAAAGCATTCTCAATTATGAAAGTCATTAGAGCAGCATGCGTGTAGAGAAGAAGAAAAGTTAAAGGTTTCCTCGTTCTCACCCTGCTTGTGTTTCTGTGCAGTTATATACGTATATGTGCATACATCTGAGAATGAGTGGAATTGCAGCATAATACACTTTTGAAGTTTCCTTCTTTCAGAAAGAGGACCGTATAAAAACCTGCTTGTTTTTGAAAATAAGGTTCATGTAGAGAATGGGAACAGGGTTGGAAGAAGAGAAATGGATAAGACTTAAGTGTCCGATTATAAACCTAATGTCCCAGGACAGACTGTTCCTTATGGGACAAAAAGTATCCTAAGTACTTTATTTGCGGCCACCATTACTTTTAAAACACTTCTAAAAAGTCAGCTTAAAGTGACAGTACTGTTTTCTGGACTGTATTTAGGAGGCACCATATGAAACTTAAGATTTTATAGTTTATTTTGGAAGACACTTACAAAGATAGCAGTTGTATTTTCAGATGAACCTTTCCATTTTGTTCTTTTCAAACTGGTAGTCTCTTGTCAAGCATTCACTTCATATTTACAAAGCAGAGCTTTAAAACCAAGATGGTGATCGAGTAGTATTTTAAATAACGAACCTCTTTAGCTTCGCGGGCAGAAAGAGGTGCCGCCTGGGAATTTGTCTTGTGCTTATATCTGCATTTGAGTAGTGTTTGCTGCCTCACCCTGTCAACTGTGCCCACCCACTCTGCCACCAAATGCCTTGTTGATAGTGCCACTAATTTTTTAAAGGTAAATTATTTTAGTGGTTTTTGTTTTGATTGTTTTGAGTGTTTTAACTTGTTGCTGAATTTGTCATCATTCACCTTAGTAATTTTTAAATTGAACATTTTCTTGCATAGCTAATAAAAAGTTTTTCATTATAGTAGTTTTAAAAAAAGAAGCTTTCTAACCCTAAAAATACACTCTGCATCTCAAGTGCTTTCTGCTTCTTTAGACCCACAGCTGGTCAAGTGCTGAAGCTTTACCTTAAGACTGGGTATGACAGGGTGTCAGTGTTTTAATAAGCCAAGTTAAGGGTGTTTCTCTCTGGTAGCATTCATAAATATGCTTTCATCTTGAGTGGCTCAGACCACGCCTGAGAGAATATTTTCTTCTTCCTCATAAGAGTCTGATAAGCAAAGAGCTCAGGAAGTCTCACTGGTTGTGAGACTGAGGCACACACAAGAATCCTAGTTGGTTAATGACAGACACAGCCTGATTTCCCACACTTTTAAATTCTGTCCTTAGCCTTTGTGACCCATGGTCTCTACCCTTTTTAAAATCATGGCTCCCAGCAAATGTATAATAATCTGAACTGGTATTTAATATCTTCTGTCAAACATGCAGGCAAGTTGGAATTTTAAAAGGCTGAGATTTAAAATGCAAGTTGGGGGTGGGCTTTCTCGGGGTCCACACCCACTTGGATACTAACTGCACTGCCTGGGCCGTATTTTCCTGCAAAAGAGGAGTAGCCATGGGGACAGCTAGAGGACAGTTGGTAAAAGGTGTGGGCCTTTTAAATTGGAGTGATCTTTGCAGCTCTTTAGTTTTCAAGAATCGGCCTTTCTTTCTTGTGAAAAGCTGAAAGATTGAGAGTAAAGGCCTTGAGAGGTGAGCTCAAAAGACAGAAATACAAGCCTTATTTGTTTTCATCCGAGTTGACCAAAGGGAAGAAAAAGGCTTTCTCCCCTGCTAGTTCCCAATCCCGTAGAAATGGCAGTGCTTTTTCCCTGTTGTTGTTAGGCAGTTTATAGAATGCAGGATAGCTTGGTAAGCGTCTTCTCTGTGCCTGATATGACGTAACACTGTAGAGTATGCGGCATGCATGTTAAGTACAAGTGGTTGTATTTGGCTCGTTGCTGCCGCATTTTTGAGGATGTCTTAGGAAGCAATTATCACAAGCTAGGGTGGATACCATGCAAATCATTGAAATCATCATTTCACCAGGACCAAACTTTGTAACTTGAATGATTCTGTTTAGTATTTGTTTACTTCTTACCCACCCCCAACACTTCAGAGCAGAATTCTTTTTCTGAAAGGAACAGATGCTGTTAACTTATCAGGACTTGATACTAAAAAGCCTACAAAAATCTCTGTGCTGTTTATTTTCTTTATTTAATCTATATGCAAAGCATATTGTAATTATTGCTGTTAGAAGGTTTTAAGCGGACGGCGTCTTCCCACCCTTGTGCTCAGGAAATAGATTAGGAATGCCAATTTCACAACTTGATATAAAGAAATGATGACCACTGAAATAAAACAGTTCGGATGAAAAGCAAACCAGATAGAAACGTACAATGAAAATGTCTTTTAGTAAAATGTTAGCATGCTGTACTTGGAGCAGATGCCACATTAATTCAAAAGAGAGCCCAGAAAATGTGGCAACTTTACGATGTCAATGGAGGGAGCTGCAATGGCTCCTGTATGCACTGTGAAGTTCTCGGCACCTCCCGGTCCTGTCCTGTGCTGCTCAACTATGTTTTGTAGGTATTAAGTGTCAATATTCAAATTCTTAATTCATGCTATAGATTCTGTTCATGTAATTAAATGCATTGTCATGCATTTTAGATATTAGGGTAAGGAGCCCAGTAACTTAAAATACAGCAGTGATTTTTTTTATTTAAATATGCATATCAAGATACTTAGAATCTGAGGCAAAAATTGACTTTTCTCTGTGCCCTTCCAGTTACTTTCATAATAAGCTTGTTTAAGAATTGAGTCTTTCAAAGAGGCCCAGTGCTTTTCAGATGTAGGATTTGGACAAGTTACAGACTTATGAGTGTTTGCATTTATTTTTTTCTCATTTAAATTTATAGTTATCATTGGGCATTTGTTAGGATTTTTAAGTAGCTTAGACTCATTCATTTCTTTTGAGGTGTGTTGTTGTTTTTTAATGGCATTTTGGAAGGAAAAAGGGTGATAGAAGGGTACTGTACACATTCAGATGATTCCAGAGTGACATTCATTTTATAGAGGATTGCCCTGGGATGTCTCCAAATTGCCTGTTTCTTACAGTGCATAGCGGGTGTGGGTCTGAGTGTAGAGAGGGGTGGACTGGGGGCTTTTAACCAGATTTACAGTGTATAGCTTCCTGAGCAGCGCAATGATCTATTCGCCAGGGATGTACCCATGTGTCTGGTTCACATGCTTAGAAAGCGCTGCTACCAGTCTTTCGTTTTTTTTTTTTTTTTTTTTTTTTTTTTTCGAGACAGGGTTTCTCTGTGTAGCATTGCGCCTTTCCTGGGACTCACTTGGTAGTCCAGGCTGGCCTCGAACTCACAGAGATCCGCCTGGCTCTGCCTCCCGAGTGCTGGGATTAAAGGCGTGCGCCACCACCGCCCGGCCCAGTCTTTCAATTAATCCAAGCACACGATTTACTCATTTGGTGCAAGGTTGAAAGTTTCATTTTCATGTAATTCAAGGCAACTTTTCAGCATGACAGTAGAGTGCAGTTGTTAAGAACCTTGATGTTTGAGCCAGTATGCAACAGGCATACATCTTGGCTCTGTCATGTATTAGCTTGTGACCATGGCCAGTTCACTTCTCCTGCACCTGCCTCAATTTCTGCAAAGTATGCATAGATAATACCCTCTTCTGAGGTGGTTTTGAAGAATAAGTGAGTGGACTGTAAACTGGGGAAGCACTGGCTAGGTTTAGGAAGTACTAAATGGTGCTTGTTGCGCTCTGCTCCTTTCTCCTCCCTTCCCACAACTGAGACAAATGTTGCACAGTGGGAACAGAGCCTGGGCCTTGTGGCTTGCCCTGTTGAAATTTCAGTACAACTACTTAAAAATTGAACATGTAATTTTGAACTATTTAAACTGTCTTCCATAAAGATGGATCTGGCACATGCCACATACAGACTACTGTACTGGTCAGGTGGGCTTAAGTTTCTTTGTCTATGGTTCAGGGTTAGTAATAGCAACCTCCCTAGGATTCATGTGAAGAGAGAATGAGGGCATCTCAAGACACTCAGTAAACAAGATGTAATATTGTTGTTGATGCAGTGTGGCTAAAAGTACATAGGAACAGTGTTAATATGGAACAGTTTAGCTGGGAAACAGGCCTTCCCCTCCAAAAAAATGCTCTTTTGAAAAAAATGATACATCATAAAAAGTATATCTAATGAGTTCTTATTTATGAATACTCCTGGGAAAAATAGAAAATACATGGGAATATATTAATTTTAACTGAATCTTTTAAAAATATTTGAGTACTTTATTAAAACTGGTAGTGCTGTAAGCCTCTCCTCCGCCCCTAGCAACCAGAAACCAGCAGCAAGACCATGAGGGAGTTTATAGTGGGCCCCTCAGCATCACTTAACATCAAGTCAAGAGTAGACTATTCCAAGGTGCTAATCAGCCAGTCTGTTGGAGTTGACCAGTTATGTATTCAGCCCTTAATGTACGCTCAGGGGTAAGACCTGACAGGAACAGCTGTGGAGCCTTGGCAATGTGAAAGACTACACAAGCGCTTTCTAGGAGTGACAGGCATGGTCTATTTGCTTTCTCATTTGGGCGTTTGCCTCTGTGAGATCCCCTTTCATCTGGTATCTGGTCTTATGCTACTTGTTATGTTCTTTTTCTTTCTGCAACTGTCATAAGCTACCTATGCCAAACCTAGCAACAGGCTGGTGACAGGTTGATCATCAGAAAAGCCACAGTGACCTCAGAATTAAGGATTTTTATTTTTTGGTGAAGAATTTAGTTTACTATATCAGAATGTTTGTATGCCTTTCGTCTTCTCCCGCCTCCTCCTAGTAATTGAAGAAGGGGAAAAGATTAAGAGTGTAACAGATTTTTATTTCATTGACTGCTGATTTGTATCTCAAACATTTGTGATGTGTAATCCCTCTGGGATTCAGCAAGTGTAATTTGTAGTAGCTTACACAGACACCTGAATATGTGTCTAATCTGCTTGCAAGCTTTTGAGTTAAAGTTACCTAACAGCACCCAGTATTGTTCTGTTCTCATTACCCGTCTGTACCAGCTGATGAAGGCTTGGTAGGTGAGTCAGTATGTTTTACTATATTTTATTTTGTCTGCACCCCTAAAACATTGCTTTCTGACTAGAAACTTCAAGTTTGTTCTAACAAAGTGCTATACTTTTGCCCAAGAGGTATTTAAAAAATTAAGCAATATTATAGACGGTATATAGTTTCTTTCATTAAAAAAGTTACAGCATTAGCCGGGCGGTGGTGGCGCACGCCTTTAATCCCAGCACTCGGGAGGCAGAGCCAGGCGGATCTCTGGGAGTTCGAGGCCAGCCTGGGCTACCAAGTGAGTCCCAGGAAAGGCGCAAAGCTACACAGAGAAACCCTGTCTCGAAAAACCAAAAAAAAAAAAAAGTTACAGCATCACTTTACAGCAAATAAATAGGTAAAGTCTTATAACTTTAAAAATTAGCATAAAATAAGTCTTTAAATTTTTATTTAGTGTGTGTGTACATAGATGTGTGCATGCATGCTTGCATGCCATGACACTTAGAAATGAGAGGACAGTTTTGGGGAGTTACTTCTTTTCTTCTACCATGTGGGTTCTGGGGATTGAACTCAGATTGGCAGCCTTGGTAGCAAAGACCCCTTACCCACTGAGCCATCTCACCAACCCTGTTTTGTCTTTTGGGGGAGGTGATTGGGATAGCACCCAGTCATGGTACCTGCTAGGTAAGTGCTTTATTACTGAACCGTATTCAGTGTTTCCTTTTGCTCCCCTTAAGATAAAACCCAGGGCCTCGTGCTTACTAGACTAATGCTCTCCACTGTGCTACAGCCCAGCCTCAGTGTGTTCCCTACTTGAGTCCTATACAGGGGGTCTGAAAGTTGTTTCACATGGTTGAATGAAAATTGGGAGGGACCTTTTAGAAGTGAATTTCATTTTAATAAATATATGGATTAGAAATAGACTCTATATGTAGCTGTGGTTGATGTTTTCAGAACAGTTTTTCCCTGCTCAATATGTAGAGATTGGTGCCACCTGTGTTGGGTGAGCACATGCTCTGGCCATACCAGATCATGTCCAATAGCTCCATAGAGCAAGGTCCTGCCCGGAGGCCTACCCTCCTCACCGTGTTTCCGTGCCCTCTTCTCTCCTTGCTTTCTATTGGCCTCTGCTGTCTTTGCACACTCTCACTTGTATGTTGCACACCACCCCTCCAGAGCCATCATTTGATTTCTGTTTCTTCTGAAAACAAAATACTCTTGTAATTCCTAGTTTTTAAGCAGAGAGCCATTATCACAGCCTTAAAGCTTTAGTTTGTGAAACTCCATTCTCCACTTTCAGCCCTCAACTGGCTTTGGATAAGTAACTTAAAATTACTTGCAAAGTAACTGAATATTGGTGAATCACTCTAAGTATGAACAAAGGGAGAGAATAGAAAAAGACCTTAAAACTGGGCCTGGCAGGGCACACCTTTAATCCAAGCACTCAGCAGGCAGAGGCAGGAGACCTCTGTGAGTTGGAAGCCAGCCTGGTCTACAGAGTGAGCTCCAGGATAGCCAGAGCTAACTAATGCAGAGACTCTATCTCAAAAAACAAACCAAAACCAAAACAAAAGACCTTTTACCTCAGAGATTGCTTTATTTCTGGTAGGGGGTGAGGTAGTGGTTCAGGACAGTCATGCTGCTTCAATAGGGACTTAACAGGAGGAGAAAAGAGATATTTTTATGTTGATGATTTTGCAAGTATTTTCACTTATTAATATAGAAATTGGACCGGGCGGTGGTGGCGCACGCCTTTAATCCCAGCACTTCAGAGTCAGAGCCAGGTGGATCTCTGTGAGTTTGAGGCCAATCTGGTCTACAGAGCGAGATCCAGGACAGGCAGCAAACTACACAGAGAAACTCTGTCTCGAAAAGCAAAAAAGAAAGAAATTGGAATTGTTTTGATATGCAAAATACAAAATGGGCTTATGTTGCCTTGTTATTGTGTATTGGTAACTTATGGTTCATTAGTTGATAGCTGCCAAGTAGCAGCTAGTGGTTTTTGAATTTTTTGTTTGTTTTTTTTTGTTTTTTGAGAAAGGATTTTTCGGTGTAACAGCCCTGGCTGTCCTGGAACTCATTCTGTAGACCTTACTGGCCTCAAACTCAAAGAGATCTGTCTGCCTCTACCTTGAGTGCTGGAATCAAAGGTATGCGCTACCACACCCAGCTTGAATTGTTCAGTTGGAAAAGTAAAACTTGGAAATTTTATTTACTATTTTATATGTATGGGTGTTTTGCCTACATATATGGCATTTGTGTACTTGGTGCCCAGGGAAGCTAGAAAAGGCGATTGGATCCCCTGGAACTGGAGTTGTAGGTGGTCATGAGCCACCATGTGAGTCTGGGAATTGAACCTGTGTTCCCTGGAAGAACAGCCAGCGGCATGCTTTTAGCCTTGGAGCCATCTCTCTAGTCCCTACAATTTGGAATTAATTGTGTTTACTTAAGTTAATGATTATGTTGGATATAAATTCATTAGCTTCTAAGGCAGTGGTTCTCAACCTTCCTAGCGCCGTGACCCTGTAGTACAGTTCCTCATGGTGTGGTGACCCCCAGCCGTAAAATGATTTTTGTTGCTCCTTCATCACTGTAATTTTGCTGCTGTTGTGAATCGTAACAGTAAAAGGGTTGTTTACCTGCCAGAGGGTCACAGAAACCAGGTTGAGAACCATGGCTCTAAGATCTGTATGAGGGTTTAAAAAAAAATAGGTAGTTTATTTTATTCTTTGAGAATTTTATGCATACATACATGTATTCTGTTTTATTTATCTAATTTTTGAAGCAGGGTTTCACTATGTAGTCTTAGCGTCCTAGAATTCACTATATATACCAGGCTAGCCTTGAATTTGTAAGAGATTTACCTGCTCATGCCTTTCAAGTGCTGGGATTAAAGGCTATCTTTTAATAGTCACTGCCCACTCTTCCCCTAACTCTTCCAGGATCCACTTGTTTACTCTCTAGCTCCCCCTCCTCTGGGTTCGTGCCCTCCTCCCCCTCCCCGCTTCCCCCATTTGCTGCCTAAGTAGGCATGGTTGTCCAAGCCATCCACTCACTGAGCACGGTGGTCAGACTTTTTTTTTTAAGTAATTTTTTAGATTACTATACAAAGTATACCAAGCTTTTTTTCTGTTACTTAATGATGTACAAAGAAAAATATTTGAGACAAAACCCCTTAACTTTATAGCAATAAAAAAACTTATAGAAGTTTAAAATCTTATAAAGGTAGAGTGAAAATGTATATAAAAAAAAATCTTGTGTACTTGTTACCCAACTTCAGCAGTCACAATTTTGCCAGTCTTTATAGTGTGAATACCAAGAGGGCCAGTGAGATGGCTTGGCCAGTAAGATACTTGCCAACAAGCCTGATGAACTGTGTTTTGCTGTGTGTGATAACTAGAACCCACACCTGAAAGTTATCCTCTAACTTCCACATGCACACTGCTGTGGCATGGATATCTTCAACTCCTCCCTACATAAATGTGAAAAACAAATAAAAAATATGTACCAAGAAAGAAATGTTTTCAAAACACGTAATACACATACATGACATTGATATTCTCCAAGGGAAAAATGTGTGTGGGGTGCTGCTTCTTTCATAGATTGTCAAGTCTAATGCTGGCAACCCCTTCTATGGCGGTACGCTCAGCTGCCTTTCAGCTTGTGAAGATGCTTAAGCCACCACTAGCTTAATGAAGGACCATTCCTGCTGGAAAGATTGTAATTTTCTTACCCTTTGTATTGTTTAGAAATTCTTCAAAACTCTTTAAAAATTTTTCTTTTCTTCTGAGACAAGATGTCATTTATTTAAGTTGATCTCAAATCAGATATGTATGGTTAGATAACCTTGAACTGGAATTCACAATGTAGGCATCTAACTCAGAGATCTGCCTGTTTCTGCCTCTAGAGTGCTGGAATTAAAGGTATGCACCAACTGCACCCAACGACTTCTGATCTTCTTGCCTCTATATCTTGCAACTGTTGGGATTTCAGGCATGCACCATTGTGCCACCTCATGTGGTGCTGGCCATTGAACCAGGTCTTCCAGCATTCTGAACATGTATGCACTTTACCAATTGAGCTACATCCTCGGACCCTTTTTTTTGGGGGGGTGGGGGGTGTTTCCAGACAGTTTCTCTGTGTAGTTTTGGTGCCTGTCCTGGATCTTGCTCTGTAGACCAGGCTGGCCTCAAACTCATAGAGATCCGCCTGGCTCTGCCTCCGGAGTGCTGGGATTAAAGGCATGCACCATCGCCGCCCAACCATCCTCAGACCTTTAAATTTACTCTTCTTTTAGGTTGCATCTTATTGTATGTACACTTGACTATCTATGACTTTTGTATTTGACACCTGTAATTGTCATTTTTAGCATCTGTAGGATACTATATGACAGAGCTGTAAATTGCCCAGTCTCATACACTTCCTTCTGAGTATTCTGTTTGTATTCAGACTGATTATGTATTGAGGCATTCCTGTTCTAACTTGTAGAGTAGTTTGCTGAGGCAGGAGTTTGAACTGTCTGTTGACTTTAGACCAGGTACAAGTGAGGAGGAGCTTAGTTATCTGTTCTCTGTCAGCTTCTCTCTGGAGCAGTAAGTTGCACATGTCCCTGCAGTGTGGGACCCATTCATTACCAGTCAGTAAAGGTGATGCTAGCCTTACTGAATTTCTTTCATTTTATTAGTTTAAATGAGACCCAGAGGGGTAATTATTCCACCCCAGTGCATGGAGAAGTCTAGTCAGTGCAAGTTGTGCATTGAAACCCCCCGTGCAGTGCATAGAAAATGCATCTTTAATGTTATGATGTTGTTTGGCATATTTAGTTTAGTGCAAGGAGCGTACTTACTTAACAGGACCTTTAATAAGCTCCCTCTACACCAAAGATATATTTTTTAAAATTATACTTAAGAAGACTTTGTAGTATTCCCCAGTAGAGTTCATCTAGAGCAGCAAAAACCTTTCTCAAATAAAACTTATTCCTTTAACCGGTATTCATTTAAGTGGGTTTCTCTGTACTTGGTTTCCATGGAAATAGCGAACAGCTAACGTTATTTATAAGGTGGAAGTAAAATAGGGTGCCTAATGGGACCCCATGCTGCTCTGATGAAGAGACTTAGGGAAAAAAAAATCCATGCTCATGGGATTTTTTTTTTTAAACAAGGTTAATGGAAGCCCTTATTTCAGTCTTCTGTAATAGAACATAGTTTTGGTTTTAAAGGCTAGCATTACCATCAAGCAAACAACTTCTTTTGAGGTCTGTATTGCTTTCACTTTCAAGTTTTAGGACTACTTAGGATAGAAGCTGTATGCTTCACACTGCAGTTTCCTGGTGGTTTTGTTCCAAAAGTTAAGAGTCCTAACATATTGTAATAGTTTCCATTTCTCATCAGCATGTCTCATAGTACAGAGAAGATGGATGTTCATTAGTATAGCAGTGAGGGTAAAGCATCCATACGTTGACCACAAGGTTTTTAGAGGTAAATCGCCTGGGAACCAGTTTTAGTCTTTAGGCCCAAGTCAGGGCTCTGTGTATATTGCTCAACTTAGTAGGTGGAAAGATTCTGATTTTTTTTGGAGACAGACACAAGGAAGATCTTAATTTCTCTTTCTTTTTTAGAAAGTGGATTGTTGCCAGTGCCTATTAGCTAAAATAAATGTCCATTCTTTAAATCTGTGGATTGGGTTTGGGAAAAGCCTCGCTTCCCCCCCCCCCCCCCCCCTCACTAATTCAGTAAGGCCTGCTCTTAGTTTCCCAGCCCATACCAAAGCCTTGCCTTTCTAAAGTCGGGTCAGCTGAAAGAGTCTAGTTCCCTTTGTGTTTGTTTGCAGAGGGAGGAAAGAGGTGAGAGGAGAGAGATCAAGAGAGGGGGAGGGAGAGACAGACTACCTGTTCCATAGCCTGAAAGGCACCTGTTCTTTTTCCAGCCTGGTGCATTGAGCAGTACTGCCCTGAGAGCGAGGCAGGGTGGCACTCAACGGGTTGAGGTGCTAGTGTTTGTATGTAGTTCACTTAGGCAGGGTGGCACTCAACGGGTAGAGGTGCTAGTGTTTGTATGTAGTTCACTTAGGCTGGCCTAGGCAGTTTGTGATCCTTTGCCATTTGTCTGGGAGGCTCTGTTTTTTTTGCTATCAGGACTGCAGGGTTTCTTCCATGTTTAAAAACAGGGTTGTAATGTACCTGGGGCTCCTCCAGGGAAGAGCTCTTGTTTTGTGGTGTGTATGTTTCTTTGGATAAGCTTCTCATTGTATTTAAATTTACTGTACCTTAATCACAAAGCAAAAACAAAAACCTCGGTTGCTTAACCCTGTCCGGTTTGTTTTCATGTCACATGCTTCATACTTAGAGAGTCACAGGTTCTTCTGTGCATATTCATATTACTTTATAACTTTCCCTTAGTGTCATTTTTTTCTTTAAATGTGGAGGGGGGCGCTTCTTTTTAAAATCTGGTGTTTACCAGTGACCTTCCTTAGTGGCTTTTATTTGAATTGTCATTGTGCTTTAGAGACATAGGATTTTGGGTCTCTTGCCCCATTTCTGAGAGAAGAACTCCCAGGAGTTACAGTTAGTGTGTTAGCAGGGCCTCTGTGGTGAAGAGCTGGGCATTCATCCTCCTCCTTGGTGCTTATGGTCTGTGCTCCAAACTCCCATTAGTGTTAATAGGAGGCACTTGCCAAGTCCCTGTACACCAAGATAAGCCCAGGCTCTTTTATAATGCCTTGTAGATACCTCGGTTGTTTTGTTGATGATGGCAGGAGTTTTGTTCTTGAGGTTAACTGACTATTAAGACTGAGTTTGAGTTGTCTTGGGATATGGAATGAATTACTAAGTCTGATCTGTA
This sequence comes from Peromyscus maniculatus bairdii, assembly GCF_049852395.1. Classification (NCBI taxonomy): domain Eukaryota; kingdom Metazoa; phylum Chordata; class Mammalia; order Rodentia; family Cricetidae; genus Peromyscus; species Peromyscus maniculatus. Next base: position 69,238,973 of record NC_134855.1, read on the forward strand.
ATTAGAAGTTTTCATTGTGATTAGACTCAAAACATTTATAGCTTGTGAGCTGTAGAAACTTTTGATGATTTTTGTACTTTGTACTATGATGAAGGAAGACCTCTTTCTGTTTATTTCTTCTACTATTCTTCAACCACAAATAAGTGATTATAACAGTTTGCGGATATTGTAGGAGAACTTGGTAAAAGTCATCATCATCATCATCATCATCACTAGTATTTCACTTAGAAGCATTTCCACGCTTACACTCTGGCCTCTGAGTCTTTAGTCAGCTAGTGTGGTTCACACTTTGTAAGTATATTGAAGTTGCTGTGTACTACTGTAGAGCTTAGACACTGTAGCCACTGGTCAGATGTTAACCACAGCTCACTGCACCTTTCTGTGAGTTAGGGATTCTTATGCCTTTCATTTATATATCTAGTTTAAAAGATTTATTTCTTAGATGGAAAGCAGTGATTCTGGAGTTTTGGCTGTACTTTGTTGCCTGTTATCTTTGTGGATTTTTAGTTAGTCCTCTGGATTTCTTAGACCTCTGTGCTATGAAATGAAGGTGTGGCTCGGGCTCTCAGAATTGTTCCTTCTAGTTCTAGGCTATCTGAGGGTATGAAGGCACAAAAGGCAGGGGAGTGCTGTAAGGTAGGCAGTGTTTTTTAACCTGGCTGCCCATCAGGATCTTCTGGGAGAACTATGGGGGAAAAAGCCTAAGTATCTGGGCTCTAAGTAACATATTCGGAATCCAGAAGCTTGAAGGATAAGGCCAGCAACTCTATGTCTATTAGTTTATTTGTGCTTTTAATTTAGGATGGAAAAGTAATGTATAAGGTATCATTTGTACACGTGTGTGCACCCTGTATATGTGTGCATCTGTGTTTTGGCATACATTTTTCTGTGTGTGCACATGCCTGTGTACGTATGTGCATGTGTGTGTGCATGTGTGTATTTCTGTTAGGGACATAGAGTTGTATAGATTACATTAGGTAGTATGTGGTTAAATTTTAAAATGATGACAGGGTCTAGGGATGGAGCTCAAAGGTACAGCACTTGCCTAGAAAGTGTAAGGTCCTATATTCTGTTTCCAGTGCCACAAAGAAAGAAAAAAGCAATCGAGAAAGATGATAAATATTCTGGAAGTTTAAAGAAAGAGTTACTAGGAATAAGGATGGAAGGGAAGATCTCTGTCAACCAGTGAACCTCTATCTGGACTCTAGTTTCTGAATGAGATTTGCATAGTTGAAGGTATTTGAAGGTAAAAGGATATGCTTGGTATAGGAAAGAACATGAGTAAAAGTATGAGGAGAAGGACAGTTAGGATTACAGCTTTAGTCTTTATGTTACTATTCTCTGAAACTCTGGTGACAAAACTTGGAGGAGGAAGAGAGTGTGCTGACTAGTGGGGAACACAAGGGGAGCCCTGAGTAGGGAGTGCAGCTTGGAACGGCTGAAATGCAGACAAGAAGCCAGTATTTCAGGGGTAGGCTGAGCCTGGGGGAGGTCGGAGGCTGAAGTGGCAGAGCCCATGTCACTTAGTGCTTGGGGACCACTGTTAGAGGACATTAGCTCTCTCTCCGAGTTTGGTGCCAAGCCACTGAAGGATTTTGAGTTGAAGGGTAATGATCTATCTTGGATTTTGAAAAGTTGTTGAGAGAATACTGTAGTAGGGCTGGGGTAGAAACGGGGGACAGTCGAGGTCAAATGATACTCATGAGCTGGAGCGAGGAAGTGGTAGTGGAGCTGAGACACTTGGTCGAAGCAGGTGACCTTGTGAAGGTAGAGGCAGTATGGCTAGTTGAATTGGATGTGGGGTATGACATTCAAGTGTTTTTGCTGGAAGACCGGGGTTGCCATTATGGAGATGCTAAAGGCTGAGGAGGAGGCTGGAGGCTGCAGAGTCAAGAGTTTAATTTTGTGCTGTGGAGCTTAAGATACCTCTGTGTCAAGTATTGAGGGGTGGGCACAGAGCACGGGGGTCTACAGAACTTACCATCAATGGAATTCTGCTCTTTCTCCTAACCATTTATCTATGTTTGCATTTATTTCAAACTTAATGTGCTTTTCTGTTGGAAGTTAGGAAGGACAGACAACTGAAAAAACAACTTAGTTATTGGGAGACTGTCAGATATAGTGAGGGAAGAGGAGAGACTGAATCTTGTAGGTGAGGTAACATTTCAAAATATTTTTGAACAGCAATTACCTGTGCTATTCTAGTCCCTGATCAAAATTTATGATTGAGCACAGGCTATAAACTTAATTGTTGGAAATTTGTAGTGGGCATATTAAATTTTTAGCCTAATTTAAAACATGATCTAGTGTTAAAATTTTCTCTGCAAAATTTGTTTATTGTTTAATGTAGATTAGATGCAAAGCTCTTAGATGCTTTACAAAAGATACTTAAGAAGTGGTTATTAATCATCTTTGATTTATTGATAATGTTTTAAATTTCATAACCATACCAGAAATCTGAATGACTTGTTTCTTTGCCTGCTCTAATTAAAGTAGCTATCTGTGAAGTTCTATAGAGGGGGAGTTTATAAAAAAGTGTGTGAAGTTAGGTTAGCAAAATAATACTCATCTCTAAAAGCAAAAAAAAAAATCGTATTTACTCTAACTTGAGTATATTTTGAATGCCTTTTTGTTGACTTATTTAAAACACTGTGTAGCCCAGGTTTCACTGTGTGGCTCAGACCAGCCCGGAATTCTCTGTGTTCATCCAGGCTGTTCTGGAACTCTGAATCCCCCTACCTTAGGTGCCTACCACTTGTTAAGGTTGCAGGCACATAGATAGTCTCCATGTCCAGCTCTTGAGTGTATTTTTCAAGAAGAAATCCATATTTAAAATATTTAAGCAGATTTAAACACGGTTTTAAAAGACCTCAGTTACAAGTATGAAATGTAGTAAGAAACAGACAGACCACTATCAACCTGAAGTGAGGAAATAAAACTTCAGACTTGGGTACATTCTGCACATGGATAGTGCAAAATGTGCAGACTTAGATGTCAGTCTTACATTTGGCTGCTCGGCATTACTAAATTATAGAAAAGAAATATTTGCTTTTCTTTTCGTTTTTTTGGCTACTTTCCACTTGGTAGTCAGTTTAACAATCAGTCTTCCAAAGAAACCCTTGAAGTCTTGATGTGCACACTTTTAAGATGTTAGTCTGAGAGTATTTGCTCTTCTTGGGCGTCTGAGTCTCCTTGAGGGTCTGATTGATACTGTGGACCTGTTTCCCTGAAGCTACATCTCTGCTTATGCATACAGAATCTACTGTCCGTCTGTTGCTGGTGTAGCCCTCTGAAGCCCGCTTGTGATTATCCTTAAGCATAAAGGATATTGAATTCTAAAATTTGCCCTAAGTAGCTTACGTGTGGTTTGTTTTTTTTCCCCTCTAAAACTGTGCCGAGACAATTTCTCCATGTTTATTTTTGCTCATTTCTTAGAAGAGCAATGGAGTTCATGCTACTTCAGAGCAAGTGATGTCTGGTGGAGGAGTACGCTCAGTCACTGGGGCCCCAAACCTTCGAGTTCTTGTCTCCTTAACCACCAACCAGCTGAGTGCCCTTTGAGAAATGTCTCTCAGGCTTTGCTTTCTTGTGTGTTTTCTATATTCCTTATAAGCAATTTATAATCAGTTTCATGATCTTATGGCTTCATGATTTTCACTTTATTAGCTTAGGATTGGATGTGCCACTGAATTTTGGAGAAAGTGCCTGGGCACTAGATATATATGCATACATTGTACTGTCTTTCTGCTGACTTCTCAGAAGAGTTTATGTCATTACACTTTTCTTGACGCTGTATTAAATAGAAGTTAAACTCGTCCTGTCCTGGTTGTGTTTGAGTATCAATGGATTTTACATATCCTGGATATTCAATCATACTTTAAAGAATTTATTACATTTATTTATTTATGTGTCTGAACATTCATGCCAGAGGAAGATTTGTAGGAATTGTCCACATTGTGAGTTTCCACGATGTAAGTCCTGGGGATCATTAGGCTTTTCTATAAGCCCTTTGACCAACAGAGCTATCTTGCTGGCCTTCGTGCATTATATGGTATTTCATTTTGTGTTTCAAATGAACACAAGTCCTGAATTTTAGTTTAGTCTAATTTGTCAGTCTTTCTCTTTTCATTATATTTTGAAGTGGTATTGTCTTACTTCCTGGTGAATGGTGTAGATAAAAACAGTTTTAGAAATGCATTCATCTATGTAGTTAATACAGTGGAAGACTGATGTCTAAGGAGTTATCTAACAAGAAAGTTGGGGAACTAGGAATATGAGCCTGCAGCAGTTTGTTTCCATTCAACCAGTCTACTGACTTGACCATTTATTGAGTGCTCACTATGTGCCTGGCACTGTTTTAGGTATCTTTTGAGTGGTACTGTGGACTCTTCATTATAGTAACTGAAATAATGAGAATCTACTTTTTTTGTGGGCCTAATTATATTTTATTTGAAAGGATTTTAGAAGTTGAGAGGCAGTAATCACAAAAGCTAGCTGTATCATTAAGTCACAAAGCTGAAGAAATTTTATTTAAAAAAAAAAAAAAAAAGTAGTTCCAAAATAGCTTTTAGTTGTTGAAGACAGCAAAGACAATGTAGGATTTAGAGAATAAAAGTATTTAAAACAAACAAGCATGAAAAAAATGTGTCTTAGATTTTAAATTCTTTCATAAGTTAATATAATTTCTTTTTTCTTCCTTTTTTGTTTTGTTTTTCGAGACAGGGTTTCTCTCTGTAGACCAGGCTGGTCTCAAACTCACAGAGATCTACCTGCCTCTGCCTCCGAAGTGCTGCTGGGATTAAAGGCGTGCGCCACCACACCCAGTAATGAGTATAATTTCTATGACACTTCACTAACATTCAAACAGCAGAAAACTCGTCTCTAAAGAGAGTCTCAGCACTCTGGGAATTGGTTAAGCATTTACCCCGCATGTAGCATATGCATGAGAAACAACTTGAGGAGACTTAGAATATCTGCAGATGTGAAACTGTTTCTGTAAATTGTACCTGTTGGCCCTAAATCCAGTTTAGTAGGGGTCAGCTATGACTCAAAGCTCCCATCCTTGGCAGAGCGAGTTATATGAAGCAGGAGGACACTTAGAGTCTAGTTTTTAGTAACTGCATTATTTTACCGATCTGTTGCATGATTTTTCTTGTGGTTGGGAATCCATTCTAATCCCTATGATTAAAATAGCTATTTAGATGGACTCCTGAGAACTTTGAAAAGAACTGTAGTCAGAGAAAAAGGAGGAGCTGGGCATGTTGTTGCACACCTTGAATCCCAGCACTCAGGAGGCAGAAGCAGGTGGATCTCTGTGAGTTTGAGGCCAGCCTGGTCTACAGATCGAGTTCCAGGACAGCTAGGGATATGTAGAAAGACCTTGTCTTAAACAAGAACAAAAGAAACAACAATAACAACAACACAAAAATAAGGAAGAATAGCCAGGTTAATTTCTTTTTGGAAATAAATGTAGACTGCATGAATCAAGGGCCTTTTAAATAACTTTACTGTATGCTTAATATGACTGTACGTGGTTAACAAAAATGTCTCATCTGAGAGGCAGGATCTTTGAAATACACTAAGGAAACAAGACACTATTGGAGTAGCATAGGTCAGCAAACATGTTTTAGGCATAATGAAGACCGAGCATGTTGTGGAGTTGAGCTAGTTGAGTGCTCACAATGTTAAGGGCTCCGTTTTAATTTTAGTTTCCTAACACTAGGTCAGAATATAAGGATTTCTTTCTGGCTTTATCACTAGTTATGAATGTGGCAAAGAAGAACCATTATGTGTTTATGGCGTACAGTCCCAAGCAGTGATAGAAATGTAAGATGAAAATTTAATTAAAAATCTGATTACATTATTTATTACTAATATACTAATATTATTTTATACTTATTATACATTATAGAATATTGTGACTTTAAAGCTTTGCATGAAGCAAATCCATTTAAAGATTTATTACCAAGAGACCTTTTAGGTGGACCAAACTAAGGACTTACAGTATTCTTTATGCTTTATTGTAAAGAGAGTGCATCGGAGCCATTTGATTAAATAAAATATATATGGCTAGGTCTTTTATCAGTCTACAAAATATCCACATACGTTCACATGCATTTACAGCCGAGAGCAGTGTAGACAAACGTTAAGTGTCAGATCACAACTACATGAAACTGGCTGCTAACACTGCATGGTTGGAATAACTCATGGTCCCTCTTGTTGCTTTCCAAGTGTGGTCCCGAGCTCAGGTGTCTAAGTATTTGGAAAATGTGGCAGTGTGCTGGTCTCTCTCTGTGTGGGTGGGTCATCTGTGGTTATCACTCACTTTTCACTGTTTGCATGTTACCTGAAAAGCACAATGTCAGTTGATAACTGCTAGTTTCATTGGTTAGGCTTCCTGTTGACAGCTCAAGGTGGAGCTAAGGTAGTTAAGTTTTTTGAGGAACCAAAATTTTTGCTCTAATTTTGTCTCAGGATGTCTGTGCCCTTAGCAATGCCCTCCCCAATGTTCAAGGGTCACCTGTACTTTTTTTTTCCTGGTCTTGAAAAGCTGTGTTAAAGCAGAGGTTTAATTGCTCTTGAGTTTCTTCTTTGCTGTAAAAACTACTCATTTTCTTCCTTGTGTATTGTTGGGTTTTAAATTTTAGAGATTGGTATTTGTTTTTTGGGTTTTTTTTTTTTTCCTCCTTTAAAGTCAGAAATCTTTGAGTCTTTAGCTTTTGATGACATCATCAATCTGTTTGTAGTTTTAACTCTGCTTTTCCTTCTGTTACAGGGGATTAGAGAGCTGAAGGAGAGCCAGTTTCCCCAAAATTGGTAAGTACTCTAACTAAGCAAGCACAGTGTGCCTGATTCTAGCTGGACTCATTCAGATATTAAGTGACATTATAAGTGATTTTTTTTTCCCCTCCAAAAAAAGCTTCCTTCCCCAAAAGAAGGCTTTGCTGTTTGCACTGAAAGTGAATTTTTAGCTCCACATAGCTGTATCTGAAAGACATT